>NC_064634.1:278386099-278694974 GCF_023864275.1 Schistocerca cancellata | reverse complement strand
AGTTTCGACACACTATCTGCCCCCCCATCTGGAAACTAGCGTCGAAGTTGCGCTTTGTAATACGATATCTACAGCTAGCTGTACACATATTATACATAAATAATTTTAAACTATGTAAATAGAAGAAGATTCAGCAAATAACAATATGCATCATGTACCATAGAACGTCTGTGTATAAGTGAATAAAATGTTTTATTTATACCAAAGAAAGTATGTTTGTTTATAAAAAATACAAAATTATTGTCTCTTGTAAATCATAGTGAACATACGAAGCTGGAACATGTGCAGTGACGAATAGATGAAGTAGGTCTTTGAGCTTTTGTGTGTCCCTGGCCTGCCTTTGTATAATAAAACAATTTTTAAGAAATTGAAAAAGATAATAAGCACGTTTGTAAGTACAATCATGTAATACTTTTCTGTTTACTGATTTGTAAGGCATGATACGATAACCTATCTGCTTGTGATCTTGTTTCATTAACGACACGATTTGTACGCCTCCTTTTATATGAGACGCAGTAATTTTGTTGAGAACATTGCCACACATATTATACGACTTACCCTGACTCTGCATGCGGAATATTTTATGCAATATATTCTGAAGAGTATAAATTTCTTACCTGTGACCCCAGTCTCGCCTGTAACTCATGGATTCACACAACAATCGAAAATAACAAGAACTCATTCTTTTCTCGTAGCATCCACAATATCTACCTGCCAATAGTAGGGCTTTTAAACGTAGTTCTGGCTAGTAATTTATTGACGTTGTCCGCCATTGAGGAATAGATATGGGCACATTCATTAGTTTCTCATAAAAATGCCTAAAGAAAGCATTATCGAGTCACTGTGTTTTAACACAGTGTTATATTACAGGGAAAATAACAGGAAACGTTGCATTCAATAGGGATCAGTCAGCAGCCAATTTTTTTTTTTATCTGGAATGTAGTGTACGTTAAGTAAGTTCACGACACCCATGTGCAATTTTTATAATAAATAAGTTCTGTAAGGAGCTTCTCATATTTCAGTTCCACATGTGGTATAAGATACAGATCTTGGGCATTGCTCACTGCATAGATACTCTATACAGGCGTTTTCAGATCCTTGGTGGTATAAAAGCTGGACTCGTTTCCAGCGTTCTGGAGAACGTGGCCCTAAGACTCCCATTTCTGAAGATCCTTCCCAGCTCTCAATCTCAGAGCTGATTGGCCTTTAACGATACGTGTGTCCTTGCAACATATTCTAAGGCGTGCTGATACATCACATCCACGGTTTCCAGTGGGTTTTGTATGGTTCTTCTTGAGTGGAGGAAGTCAGAGCATAGAAACAAAAGACTTTTCAGCTACTGGAATCGAAGATGCTGGCTGTACAGTTATCACTGGGAGTCAGTTAGAAACCCTCGTGCTCTGAAATATTGGTGAGAACCATGATACCACATTTTATGAATCAGCTCATCACATAAGTGTTGTGGCAGTGTAACAGGGATTAAATTTCTGCACAGAATTGTGCTTCAATTTTACTGTCGTACTGTAACTACATAGACTACCGACCAATATGCGAAATTAGTTCTGTAATATCCTGCTGAAGGGCATACTGTCTTCCATAAGATGAAAGTGTAAGAACAGAGTAGGCAGTTTTTGACTACTAGATCTAATGCAGCGGTTCCATACATTTTCCTGTTATGGACCCTTAAAAAATTACACCTTCCCATGGATCCCAATTTCATACTACAGTGGCTGCAAAACCAAAACATTCTGTTGAATACTGCTGTTACCTTCTGTTACCATATTACCACCACATGCAAAATCAGATAACCATATCAGAGTTGGCAGCATCTTTTTTTTTTTTTTTACTTAATTTTCATAATTGACTTCAAATACCTTTTGCTAAAAACTCTCTGCACCAATGGGAAGTATTAGTATTCTGAGTAATACAGTTTGGAAACCACTGCGGTAGCGGATGTACCCGATCTATGTCCGCTAATTTCGTTATTGTTAATGAAACACATATATTTGAAAAATACTGCACTCCTGTATCAAATTTTTCTTTTAAATATGTTTTGCTCTTGGAACAGCTAATTACCAATACACAAGTTTCTCTCGAACCTACAAGCAAGGTTTTTATGATCCAAATAAAACAAATTCACCACCTGTCATCCATATCTAGGAAAAGGCATCACGGTTTCCAGTGGCGAGCCTGTTTCCTCCCAGTCGTATTACAAGAGCTTGCCTGCTTCTCATTATTTTCTGTTGATTTCGTTAAAACTGCATAGAAATATAGTTATGATGACATTACCGATTCGCTACTTTAAAAGTATTTTTTAGTTATTCATACATGTAAGCACTTACCTCTCGAGTTGTGTCTTACTACTTACTGCTGTATTGTAATTGCGTTGGGGAAGCCGCTTCTCGCCACATATAACTGACAGGGAATACAGGTATGTCGCTGGCGCCTTTCCCCGCTTGCAACTCCATAAATGCGAAGCTGTCAAGACAATGACGAAACGGTTCTGTCCACTTCTCCCGAACTGCAAATACTTCACAGGAAAAGTGAAGGAACCGAACTCTTAGCAATAAATAACTTTTTCTTAGGCTGCTGTTATTATTGTGAAATAAAGCCGTAAACAAGAAATAACTCAATCTGTGTTAAACATTTTTTTCTTTACCAACCCTGTTACCTGTCCAACCTCTGTAGAAATAAAACTATAACTTTTCAGTGGAAGAAATCAATCGAACGGCTGGCAAGTTATTAACAGACGGTGCTGCCTCTTAATGTCGCCGAAGAATTTTGAATCGTTTTGCTTTGCTACGACGGCGGTAAAAACATTTTCCAGGACTGCGTAACTTGTTGACACAGGTAAGAAACCAGTTCTGTCTGATTCTGATGAAGTAGATTGACGCAGTTTTCTTCTTACTTGACACATTGATCTCTTCTACATATGGCAATTTAACAGGATCTTGACTTGACTCTTAGTTTGCAGTACTACGTGATATGCCCACTAAACTGTTCTGCTTCACTCCTAATGAAATAACTAAACAGTTTAAAATCACTATTTTAAAAGTATGATAATTACCTGATAGATCCTGACAATAACCCAGTGTAAATGATTACTGACACTTCCTTAACATCCAGGGATGATGCACAGTTACTGTTTTCTTGTTAACGTCACACTCCAAACTGTCTTCAACCACTCCATAACATGTAGCAAGTCATAGCCAATGAACGTAGTCCCTTGAAGGAATTTATCGATATTTTTTGCGTATAGATGTACCGTGAGTTGCAGAAACTTATATTATAAATGTTAGGTAGGTTCAAATATCACGTTTTACAGTGACTAAAGGGAGAAACATCTAAACATAGTCACGTGCCCTGTCAAACGCCATACGCCATGCTTGGCAGTAGTACACAAAATGTGCAGCGAATAGTTTTTAAATAATTTAGTAAAAAACACATTCAGTACATAATCTATGCTTCAAAACGATTTCAATTACATGTGACATATCACAACAGCTTATATATATATATATATATATATATATATATATATATATATATATATATATATATATAGATAAACGCTGAAGACTAAAAATCAAAGCAATAGAATGCAGAGAAGCAATCAACTAGCACGTCAGGTATTAAGTTCACGACGCAAAGCTGAGCCACATTGTTGTGGTCTGCGTTCTTCTGTCAAAAAAAGTCTCTAAGACGGCAATATCAATTACACAGAAGTTACTACATGTTTTCTACAGATAAATGAATAGTTATAGAAAGTATATCTCTGACGCAGAGTTGCTGTAAGTTAAGCCTAGTTTACACGATGACATTGGGTTGCGCCACTCGTTGCGTGGAATAAGTTGCACATGGCGGCACCAGTATGCACATCAGTTTCGTTGTGTCTGAAATGAAAGTTTTGGCAGCTGTACGTCGCACGAGTTGTGATGTAGTTAAGGCGTGTTGCGTGTAATCGCTGCATAAGAAAAAAATGAGAAACATGTTTCGATTCGTGACTGGATGAAGAAAAGACGTCAAATGGTTCAAATGGCTCTGAGCACTATGGGACTTAACATCTGAGGTCATCAGTCCCCTAGAACTTAGAACTAGTTAAATCTAACTGACCTAAGGTCAAGACACACATCCATGCCCGAGGCAGGATTCGAACCTGCGACCGTAGCGGTCGCGCGGTTCCAGACTGAAGCGCCTAGAACTGCTCGGCCACTACTACGCCGGCAAAAGACGTCAGCTCGGTTGCTCAGCAACCTTGCTGAAATAATTTATAACCGAAAATCGAAGAAGTTCTTTTAATTATCTCAGAATGTCACCATAACTGTTCACGTTTCTTCTAAATAGAGTTAATTATGCAATAAGGAATAAAGGTACTATAATGCATGAAGCACTGTCGCCAGAACTGAAATTACATATAATATTGCGTGCATTACAATCGAGAACACTTGCCATGCTGTAAGATACGGTTTTAGTTGGTGCTGACGCTTTTTCATTAACACGAATAATTATTTACATTAACAGTAACAATTATTAACATTAGCAACAATAATTTTTCGAAGCAGGCCGCAGTAAGAAGAGAATGGTTTGCAAACTACTCTCTTGAAGACAGATATGTACAGTGTCAATAATTCAAAATTCTAACATATGTGAATGGGGAGCCTGCAGCGACGTTTTGAATTAGATGAATATTGAATAAGGAATGTAGCTTCTTGAATTTGTATAGTCTTCCCTCCTGTCAACAATATTCCTTAACAAACAGGTGGCGAACTCGAACGATGGGGTTTTAGTCTTGAAGATGAGAGCATTGCCACAGCTAGAATTACACTTGCTTGTATTTTTCTTAATTCAGTTGTGTATGTGCTCCTAACTCAATAAATTTTGCCCTGCATCTCAGATAGTGTCAAACCATCTACGTTATGATCGCACATGATGGTCTCAGAGGCACCAACATGTTGCTTATTTTTGTAATCAGCATCACTGAAATCCCACAAACACCTATGCAAAGCATAGATATCCAAAAAGCGAACATTATTTTGCGTTCCTCACTTCATATTTCAGTTTGCCTACACTCTACGAACACACATAACCTCAAAACTCAAGAAAGCAGTGTCGCCAAAGTTGGAACACGCCGAAAGTGTTTAGTGTCACCAACGAGTTGCGCAAACGCGTGGCGCGCATGCGCAGTGGCCGATAGCGCAGTTAACTGCAACCTAGTGTCGTCGTGTAAACTAGGCTTTACGTGTACTTAACAGTATTTGACCATTTGTTGCCGACAGAGATATCCTTTGAACAGTTAATTACTTATCCATAGAGAACTTCCTCAGAATTGATTCTACAATCTTCGACATAAAAGAGCAATCAGCACTTCCGACTAGCTGCATGTTTACCCCATTCACTATTCCCTGATATGAGTTGGGTGCTTTCCTATATTCTATGATTTTCATGCAGTTGTTCTTTAGCTTTCATTTAAATACAAATTGTCATGATTTGACACGGGTCCAGTAGTGGTGGTGGTGGTGGTGGTGGTGGTAAGTTCCTATGGCACCAACCTGGTGAGGTCATCGGTCCCTAGGCTTACACACTACTTAATTTAATGTAAACTAACTTACGCTAAGTACAACACACACACCCACGCCCGAGGAAGGACTCGAACCTTCGACGGGGGAAGCATCGCGAACCGTGTCAAGGCGCCCCTGACCACGCGGCATGTACTGTAGTTGACGCCGTGTTTTTAAGCATGGATTATGTGAGAAATATTTTATACATAGAAAATTTTGTTTTTCTCTGTGACCACTGTGCCTAATTATGGTCTTTTTCCTTCTACACGAATATCTGAGGATGATGTATTGCTAGACCAAAACTGGTTGTATTTGGTAGACATATTGCTAATGCGCAAATCATGATTATTTAGACTTTTTTAAAAGTTGTAAATCACCTCCTCTTCAGAATAGTGTAAATATTACACGCTTAAGACTGAATCAAGAGTTTGAATGCTCGTTGCTGATAATGTGACTTATTAGATCAATATCGACTCCTGGAAGGAGTTATGACATAAGAGACGAGATTTTGATTGTGACTGAATATATTTAAAGAAACACGTCAATTACATATTATTTCACTGCTAGACACTTTTGCCCGGCATGTAAAGAAATGTCTAAAATCTTAGACTCGGTATCAGTGGAATAAGATAATAAAAAGGATAAATAAAAACTCTTTCAAAATGTTAAGAATATAATTTCGGGGACAGTGAAGATTGAAAACGGGAACCTAGGGTTTGCTTCGAAAACTCTGTTGGCACTTGGGTGAAACTCACCGTTATGGATTCGAGTTTGCTGTCAAAAATGAAATCAGAGCAACGTCTAAGTGTCAGAATAAAGACGCGATCTCTGGTTTTGAACGGTATTCCTTACTTGATTCCAGAGGCTGGTACGGTATGAAGAATTCTGTGGTAACCAATTACTCGGTCATTTTCTTCTTGTGTACCACGCGGATCAAAGAGAGGCCTGTACTGGCTTCACATTTCGTTTCATATCTTCTGTAGTTTTGTGTACTTCTTTTGTCTTTTTCGTTATACAACCTCACTAATTTTCATAGTCTACAGTCATAAGATCCTTCAAAATGATTATTCCTTGTTGGATGGTATTGTGTTATCAATTAAGACATGTATGTTCAGTTTTGGCGGTGTGTCCACATTCCTGAATCGTTGTGATATGTAAGCTTTCACTTCCGGAAATGCCACAGTTCCACGGTAAACAGCCAGGGTGTGAAACTGGCATTAAAAGAAGCTACGACCCCCCTTGAAAATGTCCCCCGCAGATGGGGACGAAACGTTGAGTTTTAGGGTGAAATCCAATCGACCACGGCAAAATAGTCCGGAACATTTTATTAATTGTGATTCCTCAATCGGTCGAGTATAGCATTTCACTTCCAGCAAAAATTTCATTTCAGATGAACATATATTTGATTCATCCGGAAATGTTGAACCTATCGATGCTATGCGTCTGTTTCGATCCACAACGTCATCAAAGTGGTTGTCACAAGCCGCTCAACTAATCAAACAAGCATAAAATACGTGCCATAACAAGAATCATAGTTACGCTAAAAACGTCACGTCCGTTGGTTTCGTCATCTTACAGCCAAATAGTCAGCTTCTAGCACAAAATACACTGTCTATCAAAAAGTGACGCGCCGAGAAGGGGAGAAGCAAACATAATAGAATTTCATAGGTTGAGATGATACGTGATGTTATTTCAGTGATTACCGTATCAAGTAAATTTAGAAAAAGCTTGACAATTGAGCCAACTTATTAGTAAGGCGTGGCACCACCTCTCACCTGATGCACGCATTGATTCGGTTCATAAAGGAGTCATTCAACCGTTATGTCCTCTCCTGCAGCAAACTGGCCCAAAAATGTTCCTTGATATCGTGGAAACTGGAATTCCGATAGTCTACTTCGGAGCTGATTCCACACGCGTCCAATAGGGGGCAGATCAGGCGATCTTACTTGCCACAAGAGTATCTCAACATCATGCAGAAAGTTCTTAGAAAGACTTGCCATGTATGTATGAGGACTGTCCTGTTATAAAATGGCATCATAACATTGTCGCATGACAAGTAATAAACACACGAGGGCACAGAATGTCCGTGATGTGCCGTTTTTCCATCAAAGTTCCCCCTATATCATAACCGACGGCTCTGCACATTGTGAGACCAGCAGTAACAGAGCTTTGCGTCCACAAAACATTGGAAGGATATGACCTCTCTCCAGGTCGTCGCCGTACTTGCGGACTATGCATACCCTGGGTAGTACAGAACCGTGATTCATCTCTGAACACAATGCGACGCAATTAATCAGCAGTTCGTACTTCCCTCTCACGGTACCACTCCAAAAGCAACCGTTTGTGTTGTGATGTTAACGGCAGCCTATGCGTACGACGGTAATTCCCAAACCAGCAGGCTTTAGTCTCCAACCAGTGGTACACGATGACACCGAATGTTGCACTGTCTACGTCTTCTTCTCGGATGGCAGAGGTAGATGTGAACGTGATAACGATGTATTTGGTGCACAATACAAATATCTTCACTTTTTCTGGTCTGACATGGTCGACCGGAAACTTTAAGACGACTGTACCTGCTCCCATATTCCCATGCGGTCTAACATCGGGGCCGGCCGAGGTGGCCGAGCGGTTCTAGGCGCTACAGTCTGCAACCGCGCGACATCTGAGTACTGCAGGATTCGACCATATGGCGGAAACGAGTTCCACGATGAGGCACCTTTCAGACTCAAGTGATCATAACAGCTGTCGCAGAAGACTATGTGGTATCTCCGTGTCCCTCACAGTGATCATCCAGCCTATGACACATTTCATACCCCTTATGTTGTCTACCACGCCTGGTAGCAACACTAACCACGAGCAACACTCATGCATTGTCGTCCATGAAGATGAATGCCTCGCCAATATGCTGCCGATATGGATGCGCTATCGGTCGAAGAATGGCATTCACTTATCGTACAGCCGTTACGGCGCCTTCCATGAACACCAGCCGCCTACGTCAGCCCCACATAATGCCACCCCAAAACAGCAGGGAAACTCTACCTTGTTGCACTTACTGTGCCGTGTGCCTAAGGCGTTCAGCCTGACCGGTTTGCCTCCAAACACGTCTCCGACGATTGTCTGGTTGAAGGCACATGCGACACTCATCGGTGAAGAGAACGTGATGCCAATCCTGAGCGGTCCATTCGGCATGTTGCTAGGTCCATCTGTACCGCACTACATAGCATCGTGGTTGCAAAGTGGACCGCACTATGGACGTCGGGAGTGCAGTTGCGCATCATGCAGCCTATTGGGCACAGTTTGAGTCGTAACGAGGTATGTCATCGACAGTTCCTGTCTCTCTGTATATCCTCCATGTCCGAACAACATCGCTTTGGTTCACTCCGAGACGCCTGGACACTTACCTTGTTGAGAGCCCTTCCTGGCACAAAGTAACGTTGCGGACGCGATGGAACCGCGGTATTGACCGTCTAGGCGTGGTTGGACTACAGACAACACGAGCGTGTACGTCCTTCCCGGTGGAATGACTGGAACTGATCGGCTGTCGGACCCCCTCCGTCTAATAGGCGCTGCTCATGCATGGTTGTTTACTTCTTTGGGAGGGTTTAGTGACATCTCTGAACAGTGAAAGGGACTGTGTCTGTGATACAATATCCACAGTTAATGTCTATCTTCAGGAGTTCTGGGAACTGGGGGTGATGCAAAGCATTTTTTTATGTGTGTATTTACGTACCCACAAATGGTGTGTGTATGTGCGGTGTTGCATTGACGGCCGTAATTGTCTTCTGGGTGTGTTACTTCTTTTTGTCAGACAGTGTAGATATTAGATGGCAATAAACATAATTGTCTCTGCATGTCTCACTTTTTTTTATCAGACAGTGCAGATGTATCGCTACATTAAAAACCATTCTTTAACCACAAATGCCACCCCAAAAGAAGTACAGAAAGAAAGTAAATGTTGTCAGTGGCTTGTTCCTTCTCAGTTTGCGTGCAATGACGCTACAATACATATTATTACGTCATGGTTCAGAGGTGACGTCTGGTGCAGGTAGTTTTACCTACGGGTACTCCACGGCTTTCATAAAACTCGGTATTGAATGTTATAAATTAACAGACCAAAGAACTTAGAGAAATATTGGCAATGTCTTAACACCCAGTTGAAGTGCTGCAGTTTACAAGGCGGTGAAGTCAGAAAAATTAGCTACCGCAGGAGAGGGCCATGTCTCTACGTTGACGTACCACCAGCTATGCCACTATGTTCTTTCAAACCATTTCCATTTCAGAAAATTTACCCTTCCACCCGTCTCAAGCCATGGGATATTCGGACAATTGGACCAAAGAACTTAGAGAAATATTGGCAATGTCTTAACACCCAGTTGAAGTGCTGCAGTTTACAAGGCGGTGAAGTCAGAAAAATTAGCTACCACAGGAGAGGGCCATGTCTCTACGTTGACGTACCACCAGCTATGCCACTATGTTCTTTCAAACCATTTCCATTTCAGAAAATTTACCCTTCCACCCGTCTCAAGCCATGGGATATTCGGACAATTGGTGCAGGTAGTTTTACCTACGGGTACTCCACGGCTTTCATAAAACTCGGTATTGAATGTTACAAATTAACAGACCAAAGAACTTAGAGAAATATTGGTAATGTCTTAACACCCAGTTGAAGTGCTGCAGTTTACAAGGCGGTGAAGTCAGAAAAATTAGCTACCGCAGGAGAGGGCCATGTCTCTACGTTGACGTACCACCAGCTATGCCACTATGTTCTTTCAAACCATTTCCATTTCAGAAAATTTACCCCTCCACTCGTGTCAAGCCATGGGATATTCGGACGATTTAGAATGTGGGCCCAACAGTACGGACCGGCCGCAGTGTCATTCTCAGCCCTTAAGCGTCTCCGGAAGTTCATACAGAGAGGCATGTGGTCAGCACAGCACTGTCCTGGCCATTGTCGTGTTTTCGTGACCGGTGTCGCAGCTTCTAAACCAAGTAGCTCCTCAATTGGCCTCACAAGGGCCGAGTGGAGCCAACTTGCCTACAGAACTCGGCAGACCTGGAGAGTGACCCGTCCTCAAGTGCTAGCCAAGCGCAACAGTGCCTAACTTCAGTGGTCAGGTAGGAACCGGTGTTACCACTGCGGCAAGGCCGTTGACGAAATGTAAACTACGCCTTGCGTTAAATCTAAGATGAATTTTCCATTCAACAGATGCAAAGATACATCAGTAGGCTGAAAATAACTCTGTTCTATGATTATTGATAATAATCTAAGCAAGGACGGTCGTTATCAACTACCATAAACTATATGGAGTGTCTTAAAACCGCGAAATACGGATGTGGCCTGGCACAAGCGCGTTCTTCTGAAATAGTATCATGTTGTGGATTATGTTATGCTGATAGATAAAAGTTCTGAACATTGGTTCATTTCCCATTATGTACGCAACTGATGCTCTACGTCATCAAAAGTATCTGGGCGCCTACTAGTGGTCATTAAGGTGGCGTGTGTCCACCAATCGCTCTTTTTGATGGTTTTAACTGTGCTGGGGAGACTTTCAGCACTGTCTCCCAGTCAAAGTGGAAGATTGGCAACCCATTCTTCCCCAGCAACTGAAACCATAGGAATTAGTGATGCTGGACGCTGGGGTCTGGAGCGATGTCGACGTTCCACCTGATCCCAGAGACGCTCCACTGAGTTCAGGTTGGGATCTGGAAAGGTCAGTTTATCTTCAAGAGTGTTATTGTCCAGAGACAATTGTCTCACAACTGCTGCTGTATGACATGGTGGACTGCCATGCTGATACAAACAATCATTGTTTCCGAACTGTTTCTCTGCTCTACATAGTACACAATGCTGCAAAATGTGCTCGTATCCTTTCGTATTGAACAACTAACCACGAAAAACACCCCCTTATCATAACACAACCTCTTCTGTACCTAGCTGTTAGCACTGTATGACCCAACCCTGAACCTCTCATGTTGTTACCATGGGGTATAGCGTGATTCATCCCCCCGGACCACTCGTTTATAGTGTCCACTGTCCAGTGGCTTATCTCTTCACACCGCCTCATGTGTCGTGTTTCTCCTAGCTCACTCATTTGTTACATAGTTTAATTCTTAATTTCTTTGCGTGTTTTTGGTACTTGCATTGTTTAATTCATAAATTTCGGGCGTATTATAGTATTTGAGAGTTGTAGCATCGCGTTTTAGTACCTGAATAGTGTAAATTCGCGTAGTCGTCTGTCATCTGTTTTTGTTTTGAACGGCCAGTGTCGGTTGGTCACAGTCAGTGTGCTCCCTGCCGCCGTTGGATAAGCAGCTGCAGCAGCAAGTCGTATACTCCTAGCTCACTCATTTGTTACATAGTTTAATTCTTAATTTCTTTGCGTGTTTTTGGTACTTGCATTGTTTAATTCATAAATTTCGGGCGTATTATAGTATTTGAGAGTTGTAGCATCGCGTTTTAGTACCTGAATAGTGTAAATTCGCGTAGTCCTCTGTCATCTGTTTTTGTTTTGAACGGCCAGTGTCGGTTGGTCACAGTCAGTGTGCTCCCTGCCGCCGTTGGATAAGTAGCTGCAGCAGCAAGTCGTATACTCCTAGCTCACTCATTTGTTACATAGTTTAATTCTTAATTTCATTGCGTGATTTTGGTACTTGCATTGTTTAATTCATAAATTTCGGGCTTATTATAGTATTTGAGAGTTGTAGCATCGCGTTTTAGTACCTGAATAGTGTAAATTCGCGTAGTCGTCTGTCATCTGTTTTTGTTTTGAACGGCCAGTGTCGGTTGGTCACAGTCAGTGTGCTCCCTGCCGCCGTTGGATAAGCAGCTGCAGCAGCAAGTCGTATACTCCTAGCTCACTCATTTGTTACATAGTTTAATTCTTAATTTCTTTGCGTGTTTTTGGTACTTGCATTGTTTAATTCATAAATTTCGGGCGTATTATAGTATTTGAGAGTTGCAGCATCGCGTTTTAGTACCTGAATAGTGTAAAATCGCGTAGTCTCCTTCCGCCGCCGAGCAGTGTGTCAGCAGTGCACAAGTGGCAGCATTACTGCATTTACTAGGCAATCTTGTATTTTAATAACCGTTTCAATTTTGTGTCGTTTTGTTTGTGCTCTCTGTAGATTAGTTCAGACGTTCTTTGCACAACAGTTTTTAGCATTGATAGGGACTGCAACTGCTGTGTTCGGATGCAGGCTGAGTTGGCATCCCTTCGCTCCCAGCTTCAGGCAGTGTTGGCTTCGGTCACACAGCTTGAGGCTGTTGCCAATGGGCATCACTGTGGGGGTCCGGATGGGGGTTTGTCGGGGACGGCCAGCTCGTCCCACGCATCCCCCGATCGGACTACGACTGTGGTTGCCCGGGATACTGCCCGCATTGAGGCTGATCCCTCACCTGTGGTAGAGTGGGAGGTCGTCTCAAGGTGTGGCAGGGGGCGAAAGACATTCCGGAGGGCTGAACGGAAGGCCTCTCCAGTTTGTCTGACGAACCGGTTTCAGGCTCTGTCTCAGGCTGATACTGATCTTCAGCCTGACATGGCTGCTTGTCCTGTTCCAGAGGTTGCCCCTCAGTCTGCAAGATCCGGGCAGTCGCAGAGGGTGGGCTTACTGGTAGTTGGGAGCTCCAACGTCAGGCGCGTAATGGGGTCCCTTAGGGATATGGCAGCAAGGGCGGGGAAGAAAACCAAAGTGCACTCCGTGTGCATACCGGGGGGAGTCATTCCAGATGTGGAAAGGGTCCTTCCGGATGCCATGAAGGGTACAGGGTGCACCCATTTGCAGGTGGTCGCTCATGTCGGCACCAATGATGTGTGTCGCTATGGATCGGAGGAAATCTTCTCTGGCTTCCGGCGGCTATCTGATTTGGTGAAGACTGCCAGTCTCGCTAGCGGGATGAAAGCAGAGCTCACCATCTGCAGCATCGTCGACAGGAATGACTGCGGACCTTTGGTACAGAGCCGAGTGGAGGGTCTGAATCAGAGGCTGAGACGGTTCTGCGACCATGTGGGCTGCAGATTCCTCGACTTGCGCCATAGGGTGGTGGGGTTTCGGGTTCCGCTGGATAGGTCAGGAGTCCACTACACGCAACAAGCGGCTACACGGGTAGCAGGGGTTGTGTGGCGTGGGCTGGGCGGTTTTTTAGGTTAGATGGCCTCGGGCAAGTGCAGAAAGGGCAACAGCCTCAACGGGTGCGGGGCAAAGTCAGGACATGCGGGGACCAAGCAGCAATCGGTATTGTAATTGTAAACTGTCGAAGCTGCGTTGGTAAAGTACCGGAACTTCAAGCGCTGATAGAAAGCTCCGAAGCTGAAATCGTTATAGGTACAGAAAGCTGGCTGAAGCCAGAGATAAATTCTGCCGAAATTTTTACAAAGGCACAGACGGTGTTTAGAAAGGATAGATTGCATGCAACCGGTGGTGGAGTGTTCGTCGCTGTTAGTAGTAGTTTATCCTGTAGTGAAGTAGAAGTGGATAGTTCCTGTGAATTATTATGGGTGGAGGTTACACTCAACAACCGAGCTAGGTTAATAATTGGCTCCTTTTACCGACCCCCCGATTCAGCAGCATTAGTGGCAGAACAACTGAGAGAAAATTTGGAATACATTTCACATAAATTTTCTCAGCACGTTATGGTCTTAGGTGGAGATTTCAATTTACCAGATATAGACTGAGACACTCAGATGTTTAGGACGGGTGGTAGGGACAGAGCATCGAGTGACATTATACTGAGTGCACTATCCGAAAATTACCTCGAGCAATTAAACAGAGAACCGACTCGTGGAGATAACATCTTGGACCTACTGATAACAAACAGACCCGAACTTTTCGACTCTGTAAGTGTAGAACAGGGAATCAGTGATCATAAGGCCGTTGCAGCATCCCTGAATATGGAAGTTAATAGGAATATAAAAAAAAGGGAGGAAGGTTTATCTGTTTAGCAAGAGTAATAGAAGGCAGATTTCAGACTACCTAACAGTTCAAAACGAAAATTTCTGTTCCGACACTGACAATGTTGAGTGTTTATGGAAAAAGTTCAAGGCAATCGAAAAATGCGTTTTAGACAGGTACGTGCCGAGTAAAACTGTGAGGGACGGGAAAAACCCACCGTGGTACAACAACAAAGTTAGGAAACTACTACGAAAGCAAAGAGAGCTTCACTCCAAGTTTAAACGCAGCCAAAACCTCTCAGACAAACAGAAGCTAAACGATGTCAAAGTTAGCGTAAGGAGGGCTATGCGTGAAGCGTTCAGTGAATTCGAAAGTAAAATTCTATGTACCGACTTGACAGAAAATCCTAGGAAGTTCTGGTCTTACGTTAAATCAGTAAGTGGCTCGAAACATCATGTTCAGACACTCCGGGATGATGATGGCACTGAAACAGAGGATGACAAGCGTAAAGCTGAAATACTAAACACCTTTTTCCAAAGCTGTTTCACAGAGGAAGACCGCACTGCAGTTCCTTCTCTAAATCCTCGCACCAACGAAAAAATGGCTGACATTGAAATAAGTGTCCAAGGAATAGAAAAGCAACTGGAATCACTCAACAGAGGAAAGTCCACTGGACCTGACGGGATACCAATTCGATTCTACACAGAGTACGCGAAAGAACTTGCCCCCCTTCTAACAGCCGTGTACCGCAAGTCTCTAGAGGAACAGAAGGTTCCAAATGATTGGAAAAGAGCACAGGTAGTCCCAGTCTTCAAGAAGGGTCGTCGAGCAGATGCGCAAAACTATAGACCTATCTCTCTGACGTCGATCTGTTGTAGAATTTTAGAACATGTCTTTTGCTCGAGTATCATGTCGTTTTTGGAAACTCAGAATCTACTATGTAGGAATCAACATGGATTCCGGAAACAGCGATCGTGTGAAACCCAACTCGCTTTATTTGTTCATGAGACCCAGAAAATATTAGATACAGGCTCCCAGGTAGATGCTATTTTTCTTGACTTCCGGAAGGCGTTCGATACAGTTCCGCACTGTCGCTTGATAAACAAAGTAAGAGCCTACGGAATATCAGACCAGCTGTGTGGCTGGATTGAAGAGTTTTTAGCAAACAGAACACAGCATGTTGTTATCAACGGAGAGACGTCTGCAGACATTAAAGTAACCTCTGGCGTGCCACAGGGGAGTGTTATGGGACCATTGCTTTTCACAATATATATAAATGACCTAGTAGATAGTGTCGGAAGTTCCATTCGGCTTTTCGCGGATGATGCTGTAGTATACAGAGAAGTTGCAGCATTAGAAAATTGTAGCGAAATGCAGGAAGATCTGCAGCGGATAGGCACTTGGTGCAGGGAGTGGCAACTGACCCTTAATATAGACAAATGTAATGTATTGCGAATACATAGAAAGAAGGATCCTTTATTGTATGATTATATGATAGCGGAACAAACACTGGTAGCAGTTACTTCTGTAAAATATCTGGGAGTATGCGTGCGGAACGATTTGAAGTGGAATGATCATATAAAATTAATTGTTGGTAAGGCGGGTACCAGGTTGAGATTCATTGGGAGAGTCCTTAGAAAATGTAGTCCATCAACAAAGGAGGTGGCTTACAAAACACTCGTTCGACCTATACTTGAGTATTGCTCATCAGTGTGGGATCCGTACCAGATCGGGTTGACGGAGGAGATAGAGAAGATCCAAAGAAGAGCGGCGCGTTTCGTCACAGGGTTATTTGGTAACCGTGATAGCGTTACGGAGATGTTTAACAAACTCAAGTGGCAGACTCTGCAAGAGAGGCGCTCTGCATCGCGGTGTAGCTTGCTCGCCAGGTTTCGAGAGGGTGCGTTTCTGGATGAGGTATCGAATATATTGCTTCCCCCTACTTATACCTCCCGAGGAGATCACGAATGTAAAATTAGAGAGATTAGAGCGCGCACAGAGGCTTTCACACAGTCGTTCTTCCCGCGAACCATACGCGACTGGAACAGGAAAGGGAGATAATGACAGTGGCACGTAAAGTGCCCTCCGCCACACACCGTTGGGTGGCTTGCGGAGTATAAATGTAGATGTAGATGTAGATGTGTCAGTTAGCGCTGAGCACAGAAGCTGGTGGGTTATGAGGAGCAGCTCGACCATTATGCCGCATTCTTCTTAGCTCCTCGCGCACATTGTGCTAGCTGGTCTGCTTGTGCACTTTGGAACTCACTTTCTGCTGATTTCAGGTGATATTTCATAACCACCCTCCTCAATGCATGACATTCTCTGTCCTTCAACACATGAGGTCTGCCTAACCTTAGTTAGCAATGGTTGTTCCTTCGCGTTCTCACTTCACGATCATACAACGAACAGTCCACATTGACAGCTTTAGAATGGTTGAGATGTCCCTGGTGAATTTGTCCCTCAGGTGGCATCCACTGACTAGCCCACGTTCCAAGTCACTGAACTCAGCTGTCCGAGTAATTCAGCTGTTAACTGCTTCTCTACTGAAAACACAACACACTCCGTCTCCTTTTACACTGGCGGGTCCGCTTCCCGTGACATCTAGTGGTAAATTTCTCATTATATAAATGTGTCCGTATACTTTTGAACAGACAGTGTGTACTCCAAAGAATATCATGCTCATTATAGACTGAAACGCTTGCCAAAAGTTTAATTTTGTGCCCCGTTCGTATAAAAATTGTAAGTAAACGAGATACAGAGAACTGCCTGCCTCCATTTCCTGCACCATTAGTAGAAAGAAAGATGACTGCAGAAGTAGCGATTTCATATGACTTCAAATTGTGAGAGACTGCGTGAAACGTATGTCCTGCCACTATGGAACTGGAGATGAGTCAATAATTTCAAGATTGTTGTCAATAAGAGAATAAATGAACAACTGAACAGTTTTAATTATTTAACGAACCAAGTAAAATACCAGTGTAATAGAGTACAAAAAACTAACTTAATAAGTTTCAGTATATACGTGGCGCTATCAACAGAAACTTAAAGTAAGCAGTTAGGAAGGAAGCCAAAAAAAAGCTTTTTAAAACTATGGCTGTGACGTTTCATCTGAACGGGAGTGAAACCTTGGTTGTCATAAAGAGAGGCAGACCTAGGAGCAAAGTGCAGACAACTAAGACGAGATTTCTAAGAGCAGTGAAAGGTTGCACACGGCAAGACCGGATCAGAACAGAACAAATTAGAAAGGAACTGAATCTTGAACCGAGAAACAACACAACAGAGAAATACAGAAACAGATGGAAAGTGCATCTGAGCAGAATGTTAGAAAAAAATCTCACGAAACAACTGTTGAGATAGAGGCTGAATGGAAGAAGAAACCGTGGTAGACACAAAATGAGATGAGTTCCACAATAATTTTTGAAGACAGAGCAGGCAATTAACCTAATCCCTCGAATGGATGATGATGATGATGACGACTGTACTTAGGTATCATTTTCTGTGCGTCGATCAAGGATAACATTTGTTCAGAATGATATTTGGTTTTAATACCTGCAATTCTGCAAAGAAGGAGCTACGGGATGAAGTTAGGTGATGTGCACGAGTAAAGTGGAAAGGATTACAGATTTTTGGAATGTTCTTTTAGTGATTCAAAGCGATATGGAAGGAGAACTGGAACACAAAACACAGGTGCAACTGCTTAGTCAGACAACGTGTTACTGACACAAAAGCCTCCGCAACGAATTACGTAACCATCTGGTGAACGGTAAACAACGGAAAAGTTTAATAAAGATGGGCGGGGCACGTATTATTTATATTAAACAAAACCTCGATAGCTGCTGAATGGCACGAGACCCCCAAAAAAGAAACAAATCGCAAAAGCATTCGAGTACAGTAAGAGAACCTATAATCTCCTTCGAATTCTTGAACAGTTTTGTCTTTGTTGTTAGCTAATATGCCATCTACCATCGTATACAACTTTTTTGAATCGTTAAAATAAAATGAATAATGAAATACTACCCAAAAAATCATGATGTTCTAGCAGACAGGAAGAAGGAGTACAGATCGACAAAGAAATAATGAACGCTAACTTTTTGGAGACGGTACAGGTAGATACGCAATCGGTAAGATAATACTTCAGATGAGTAATGAAATCATGGAACCAGTTTAGGAATCAGTATCTAATGCAGTTGAAGACAACAACTGCATGGTTATGGTGAGAAATGAACAGTTGAGTAAAGGGGTAAAGGGTTCATTTAATAAATCAAATAGTATTCACAAAATCAAGCCCCAAGCTTTTCGGGAACGGAAAGTTCGCAACAGTGAGTTTTACCAGTTTTGACTCATTGCATTAAGACAAGACAATGTAGTGACAAAATTGCTAAGAAAACCGACAGTTGCTCAGCATTCTGGAGAAATCAATTCTAAGAATTTCTAGGAGGGTCAGAAAAGAAACTACAAGGGAACAGTATCAAGTGGAAGATCCAATGAAGAATGCTATGAAGATATAATATGGAGACGGTTGGACATATATTTAGACTAAAGGATGGTAGATGAATGAAGGAACTTCGTCGCTGGATTCCAATAGATAAGAGAAAGATGATGACCCAATTAAAATTGAGGATATTACACCATAAAACGTACAGGAACGTTATGAATGCTAATAGCTGCAGAACTGTATCCAACAGTGGAATGTCAGACAACAGGAGATAATGATATACAGGCAGACAAATAGGAAAAGTAAGTGGAACGGAACTGTTTAAACTAATATTTATACCAATTTTACAAAATAAGTTGCTCTTAAAGATAAAACAAAAATTTTAGTCACGATAGCGCTTCTATTACATATAGTCTTAAAGTCCAAACTGCATGCATATGAGGAAGAAAATCGGCTCTGGGCTTGTTTCATATGTGTCACATGAAACCTAAATCGATCAAGTTAAATAGAAATCGAACCTCAGGTGCCAACACATTGTCTTAACTGGCGCGCATCATCCTTCGGATGAGCGCCAAAGACGGTATCAGATCCTAAACACATTTAAAATGGTTCTAAGCACTATGGGACTTAACATCTGAAGTCATCAGTCCCCTAGACTTACAACTATTTAAACCTAACTAACCCAAGGATATCACACACATCCATGCCCGAGGCAGGATTCGAACCTGCGACCGTAGCAGCAGAGCGGTTCCGGACTGAAGAACCTAGAACCGCTCGGTCACAGCAGCCGGCAAAAGTACATTTAAAAAGATGAAAATGCAGATGAATTCAGATGAGTTTCGCATGGCGAACAGAGGCAACGTAAGGTATATATTTTATTAGTATAATTGATGTTTCCAAGTCTCCGCATCAAACGCCTAGGGTGACAGGTCACGTCATGTGGGAAAACTTCTGTTAAACAAAAATGTTATCTGATGCTTCCTGGAGACTGAGTAGAGTGTAGGCCAGGGCCGGCCAAACGCTGCACAGTGTGCAGACGTGCGGAAGTGCTGCACATGTGCGCACGTGTGCGACAGCGAGCTAAATGAACGGCGGCGGCTCCACTTCCCTGTTTATGTGGTACAAGCAAGAGCGCAACTTACCCAGTCTCGTTTACCCCTGGTAACCGTAACCTTAACAGAGAAGTACTGAGAAATGGCAGGTACTGTGAAAAAGCAAAGGACGGGATATCTATGTTCTCAGTCGTTTAAAAATGACTGGGAACCGCAATTCTTTTTTGTAGTCGTTGGTGAAAACTCACAGTGTTTGCTACGCCGCCGAATAATAGGCGGCCAGCGTAAGTTTTGAATTGAAAGACACTAAAATACATATCACAAAGACGAGTGTAGTGTACTCAAGAGTGAAGAAGGGCAAGCAAAATTAAATGTCCTTAAGAAAATGGATGAGACACATCAACTCGATTATCATTTCTCATGACCAGTGACAAACGTGTTTGGATTTATTCCTTTCACAATTAAAAATTATTGTTTACTAACTGTGCATTAGTGCCTCATTCCGCTCCATGTTACATTATTATCAGGAAAGTTGGTCATTAAACCGATTGTTCCAATTTATACTTACATTTAGGGTTTTCTTTTAAATGTGTGAAGGGCTACGCTCAGCTGTAGTCGATAAAACGTAACATTCATCTAATCGTCGGTTATTATGCAGATTTCAGACTGAGCGCATGAAAGATGTAGCAATAATGGTATTGAAATAACAGGTGCTCATCGAGAAGTCAGCGGTTATCATTCTGTTCAGAGGTCAGTGAGACATAAATTATGTGGGTGTAACTGAGGGCACCGAGAATTAGTTATAGGAAACCTTGCATTAGTTTAATTTTATTTGAAATCATGAATAAGGTTCGTTGGAAGCCGCTAAGTGCTCTCTTTCTTAAATACTAGATCAAAAACATTACTCGTATTTACGTGCCGTCAGTCAAGCTGCCTTAATAAAAACCCACGGTTGTTAACTGTATTACTTGTCTTACTGGGTTAAACTGTTAACATAAAAGTAGACGTCTCAATGAGTAGACTGTGGCAGTGTTTAAAATGTTTAATACGCGAAATACCTTCCCATGGTTGGCTTGCAAGCTGTGGAAAGAGCACTAGAATGCGCCGGTACAGAGTATCCCAGTAAGTGGATAAAGCGACATCTGTGGGTAGAAACATGCACTACATGAACGCTGACGGCTGCGGCGTGCACGCTGTGACCCGGAAGTTGCACATGTGCAGGAGCACCGCACGCGTGCAGAATTTCTGGCCGGCCCTGGATAGGCCTTATGTGTTACCTATAATACAGCCAATGCTCCGTATAAAGGGTAGGTTTACAGTATCGTGATTCAACTTTGTAGCTATTATCAAGCGCAATGGTGAAAGATTCTGAAATGTTCGACATCCTGAATCACATGTCATCGTCAAAAAATTTCAACTTATATGTATCTGGTCACAGAAACCAGTCATTACATATGGCCAGATATATTTACTTTTCCACTTCACAAAGGCTAGAAAGCTGAAATCGCGTTAGTGTGAAATAAACGAATATGGAAACATACAGTGAAATAGCGGAAATTTCATTCAGAAAGTTCTACATGACTATGGCCCTCAACGATGGAAAAATCATTAATTTACTGTATTTATATTGTTTGTTAAGCTGTACATATACCAGAGAGAAGACTTCATCTTTTGGGTCTAGATTTTTATTGAAGCACAATCATTGTCCAGTGAAGCAGTTGCATGTGAGGGAGATATGATGTCGATAAATAAATGGGAAAGACATGTGAACCCTAATGTGAAATAAATTACAGTGCTATTAAATTCTGTATTTCAGAAGAACCTTCTCCACTATTTGTTCATGATGAATTTCCTCATCTTAAGCATACAAATATCGCAAGAAACTGAAGCACGTCTACACTGACCACCTGGGATGTCTGACAGTCATTAAAAAAACTAAAACAAAAATAGTGTAAAATGAAAGTCAATGGAACGTGGTTCCATTGGCCTTAAAATGCGTAAAATGATTTTTGTGGTTTTATCAGTAGCAGATCATACAAGACTAGATTTGTTTGTTTTCAGTAGGATCATAGGAATTCGAAATATCCCACATCCCACCCACAGTTTTGGGACAACATTCACATACACATTGAAAAATGATAATTTTCTTTTAACTGTTTAAAAAAGTAGGGCTTCCTAAAGATGAACGCACAAGTAATTGTACTTGCTAAATTTCACAGAGCTACAAGTCAATCTGCTCTACTGTAAATTCACACAACAGTCAAGAGTAAATTTAAAACTAAAACAGATCGCAGGGATAGTTTATATAGTTGAGAGAAAACGATAAATGAACAGTGCATGTGTGATTCAATTGGTTGTACATTAGCGAAGGTTCAGTGTGCAATATTACAACATTCGTTTAAAACACTGTATGATGACAAACAACCTATAAACTTCTTGGATAACAAGTTTTTCATTATTAACAGCTTACATAAATTGCCCAAAATTGGTGGTGCTTCACCCTCATGGGTTGCATAGATTATATGTTTGTGATCAGAAAAATCTTTCTCAGTACTCAGAGGAAACCAGAGCAGAAAAGTCTAAACAGTCAGCTTGTGGACAGAATACAAAGGAGGATCCAAACAGGTTATAACTATGTTTGGATTGGAACAACACACCATAACAGTATAATTTCAGAGATGTGAACTTTTGAACTTACCATCTTTATTCCAATTATTGTTTTGTATCCAATGTACAACTTATAAAATTCATAAGGCATATCATTTCATCCTCATCTTCCCTCGAACCAAAGACAATATGGTTTTGCAATATGCAGGTGGTGCAAAACATTTTGGTACCATTATACCTTGGAAATTGAACTTGTAATACAAGTGCATAATAATCAATAGTGAAAACTGATATGGGTGAAAGTATGAAGTAGTAGAAGCAAAATGTTGCAGAAAACATTAATCTGTAAATGAGCTGTTTGTGAGGGAATTGTGAATACTTTGTTACTGGCCGCCACTGACTTCGGCAGTATCCTTCAGAATAAGACTGTATTTTAAATGAAAGCTTTTCCATTAATTACCCATCTAACTTGTCTCATATTTCACCCATGGGCCTTGGGTGATATATGTGGCACATGCATGGTGAGACACCGAAACATTTTGCTGCCGAAGCACGGCAGCATCTAGAGGCTCGGTATGTCTAAATGCAGATATAAGTCGAGCAAGACGTGTAGCTTGGGCTTCAAAGTCATCTGGCCGCAAACCACTCGATATTTTGGTCTGGAATCGTCTCAAAAGGACGTCTGCAGCACTTGCTTTGATAAGATTTACAACTGGAACAGCAAACTGTGCCGTTTTGTCAAGATTTACGAAATGGTGCAGTATTGTTTGAAAGAATTCGTAAATCACTGCAGATATGAGTGCACATTGCACCCATATGCAAGGGCGACACATGGAACATCTCCTTTACAGGTAGAACTGTACAGCGAATTGTGACGTGTAACGCTCTGAAATAGTATTGTATTGCTTATTGAGGCAGGCCGAATTTATAGCACAATCACGTGGGCACTTAACTAAATACTTACATTTAAAATACATTTGCGCAAACTAGGACTATATATATATATTCACAAACACACTTTCGAAAATATCTCGCAAACGGCCTATTTGGGGTCCATATTGACTGCAATGTTTTTCGTTGTACACACACACACACACGCACACACACATACACACACACGCACACACACAGGCAATATACAGGATGGTCCATTGACCGTGACCGGGCCAAATATCTCACGAAATAAGCGTCAAACGAAAAAACTACATATAACGGAACTTGTCTTGTTTGAAGGGGGAAACCAGGTGGCGCTATGGTTGGCCCGCTAGATGGAGTTACATATTCGTGTAGTACGTAAAGAAATATGAATGTTTTGGAAAATAATAAAATCATTGAAAAATGATACAACACCTGAGAAGATGGATTGATTTCGGAAATCTGGAAGTTAGACCAGAAAAACGTTACACCCAAAATCCACAGAATCGTCGAAAATGTTTTGGAAACAGGTAATGTGCTGGAAGAATGTAAGCCAGCCCTAATACACCCGCTCCGCAAGAGTAATAACTACAGAGGAATTTCACTACTGCTTGTAGCATTCAAAATTCTGTCCAAGGCCCTGTTAAATCGGCTACAGTCTCAGATAGATCCACAGACAGGAGAATACCAAGGAGGGTTCAGAAAGAGAAGATCATGCAATGAACATATCTAGTGCCTGATAACAACGTTAACAACGAGAAAGTCCAAGAACATTACAATAACATTCGTCGTGTTCAAGAAGACCTACGACTCTATAGATAGAGGAACACCCTTCAGCACAATGGAAGAAATAATGCTGGACAACAAGACCAGAAAGCTAATCCAGGAATCCAAAGTGAAGTTCATGTGCAAGTTCTCAGAACCTTTCGATATCAAAACAGAAGTGAGACAGGTAAATGGCATGTCACTCATTTTATTTAAGTCGGTTTTAGAGAAAATAATCAGGACATGGACAAAGGAATTAGTGGGATAAAGATGGGGAAACGGCTAACATAAAATATCTGGTCTTTGTTGATGATATAGCCATTGTAACAAATAACAGTAGAGAAGCCAAAGTAGCTCTAGAGACACTCCGCGCAATCTCAGCCAAAACAACCACAAATCTCATAAAAAAACCTCAGTAAATGGACACAAAAACCACAGACAGACATCCACTGGTAACGAAGATTGGAAAAATAACACAAGTAAAAAGTTTCTACTACCTGGAAGAGATGATTCAGAAAACAGGACTCAACTCGACAAAAAATGGAAAAAGGGTGACAAAATTACAAAAAGCGTACAGACTTGTACGAAACCATTACAACAAAGTAGTATATCCATGGATGCCAAATTAAGACTCTATAGTCTTACAAAAGGCCTTGTATGCCGCAGATAGGACAGTAAACATGGGAAGGACGAAAATTAAGGAAATGGGAAAACAAGAGAGGAAAATACCGAGAAAGATGTACGGGCCACTTCAGAAAGAGGAGATCTGGATGTAGAGATAGACAAAAGAACTGTACAAACAGACACAGACGATTACAAACACCACCAAGAGAACACAAAGTTCGACAGGTATATACATAGGATGAACTGATCAAGAAGATCTTTAACATAGTGAAAACAAACTGGGTAAGGGAAACCATGGAAGTGTTCAAGAAACTGAACATCTCTGCAGAAGAGATGACAGACAGGGAAATGTGCAGGGAAAAAAGCCAGAAAACAGAAAATTTAGTAAACGCCCAAAGAGAAGAAAACAAGAAAGAAGAGAAGAAACACAGTGAATATGACAGAGGTGTTTGGGTAGAAGAAAGAAATAGACAGAAAAAGTGCTATGAAAACTGATTGTGTTTTAGCGTTCTCCTTAAGGAGGAATTAACGATGATGATGGTGATAATAATAATAGTAATAAAAAGAGGCGATCAAAAAGTTTCCATCTGAGGACTTTGCTGCAGAGTATATGCAACGTAGAGCGACTCCGATGCGAGTATATGAGCACCGACCTATGGACAAGGGTTAGTGTGGCATTCGTGTCTTCCCGACGTATATGCAGTAAATGCGGAACTGTGATCTGTGGCAACGTTATTACCAAATGCTTCCAAACAGGACCAACTTGCTAATATTCTTTTCTCGGTTACCGAAGGAAAAATATTGGTAGACATCTATTGCAGAATGAAGAATGTGTATGGGAGAAAATCACTGTTCTGGAATGGTGCGCCAAGTTCCGTGCTGGTCGCGATTCGACACAAGACGCCGGTAGATCTGGGAAGGCCAGCTTCAACTGGAGGGTTCAAGTGGGAGACACTCGAGCGCCCACACTGTAGTCCTGATTTCACCCCATGCGAATATCACGCATTCATGCCTTAAAAATGACCTTGGAGCTTCGACGATTGCTGTCGGATGAGGATGTGCAGCAGGCAGTTATGGACTTCTTCAAGCAGCAGGACACCATGCTATACCAAACGGTTATCATCAACCTAGTGCGGTCATCAACCAGGTGTGGTGGTGGGTTGCCTCATTGCTCATGGTGCATTCAGTGGATTGGCATACCATACTGGACTGTACTGCTTTAGAGCCTTTGTACTACTATGGATACATTCACCTGTTTCAGTTTTCATTAATAATTACGATATTCCCTGTAAATCACAAGTTAAACCACTTAGATACACAAATACTTGTTTCTTTAAGATGCGTGATGAACACAGTACGCAAATAACGACCATCTTTTAAATATTTAGCAAAAGCCATTAGTATGTAACGAATTGTCTAAAACAACGAATAAATTTTATTAGTAACAAATTTCATTTTTAAAAAAATCCCACAGAATGACACAGCTTTCATCTCATACACTGTCACAGTAACATCAAAACACAGGTATTCTGTAATGTATTGGCAAGCTCTCTTATAAAATAGTTAACATTTCCTAAATTTCAACGTAAATTTAGCTCCAACTCAAAATACAGACTTTTATTCTGGCTTCTCCTAAAATAGGTAATTCTTCATAAAGTAAGTAACACTGTCATACTAGCAGATCATGAAGTGTGTGGAATCAATTCTATATTTCACGAAGTGGTACAAATTTCAAAATAACGGCAAATAATCAACAGATCCACAGCAGGCCCCTTTGAGCCGGAGAAACTATAGTCAACACTGAAAAATTCTTAACAGCCCTGCATGAGTAACGCAAAATAAGGAAACTGAACTTCACAGAGACTCTAGAAATTCTGACCCATGAAACTGTGTGTTAAAAGAAGACCGACAGTGAAATACACCACAGTTCTCAAGACAATTAGGAAAATTTAGTTTAGAGACTCCCACGTACTCTAATCATTCTGTTTCTATTTCATTTCCACTTTAGTATCTTCCCCTCCTTCGAAAATTAAAATTAAAATTTTCATTGCTTCAGTTAATTTATAACGTATATCGTTAACTGTAAGTCTAAGAAAATTCTTAACATTTCGATAGCGATCTTCCTTTCTAGGGTGATATGAGTGTAAATCAGAAATATTTTAGACTGATATCTCTCCAAGTAAACAGCTCATGTGACACTGAAGTAATCGCAGCATTCTGTACATGCTGCTAGTATAAAGCTAAGATTGCCGTAACTTGTGTAAAACTCCGTTTGCTTATAATATTCACGGAAATCAAAACTTACGTATTACACGACATCATTAGGTTTAAGCACCTTTCTATTTTAAATAGTAGTGGTGGATTAGTGCGACTCATCAGGATGCAAATAAATATTCGTGAATGTCAGAAGACTAACTTTTCGTAAGAACGTACCACGGAGATATGATTATTGTTATGACGATAATAAAAGACGCTTCATACATTGAAAAACATCAAGAAATATTGGGGAAAAATAAAAAGGCGAAAAAAAATGTTGCAGTTTGCTAATTTCCTGTATGTCATAGTTAGAACGTCAATGTTTTTGAGACACTGTCAGCGACAGTGGAGAGCTGGCTATGCAGCCATTTCATAATACCGCCGCAGCACAGTTTATTGCAAAAGAGACTCCACAACATGAATAACACCAAAGGCACAAAACAGTGGTGGCTACACTTTCCTTGGCCATCAAAAGAAACAACTGACTTCAGAGCGACAACACATGTTACAACAAAATAAAACGCCCGTGAATTTTATTTTCAATGATTTAAGCCAAAATCATTCCTGATATAGAGTACAAATCAAATACCCTTGAAAAGCATGTAAAAAATCAAGTTTTTTTGATCGTGATCCATGTGTACAAGCGATGCAATGGGATTTAAGATCAGCTGTGTTTACAGGTAAACATCACACCGTAAGAAGTAATGTGACCACGGAAGCAATGTATTTAGAGGACATCTGGATATTTACTCCAGAGATACTCTTTGCAGTTAACTGATATGCATCAACTTTGCCTATCAATGCAAGCAACATTAGTAATTTGGATGGCGCCGCAAAATGACATCAAATTTGCATTTGTTTGGTAATAATATCACGACATATTTGTACGCCATACATTTACGACTTAGTCGAAAGCGGGCGCTTAAAGAAATACAGTGATAGTTGCTGTATGGCAAGGGCACCAGCCCGACTAAGAAGACGGCGACCGAAGATGCGCCTAGAGAAATAGCATGATGCACGATGTATGCAACGACAGGACCTGCTGTAGGGTATCAGATGGGTGTAGATGAGGACGTTGTGGATCTAAAAATAACCGTAAATGGGCAGTGGATGTAAATTTAAGTGCCAGAAAATTGGTTCTAAGATTCTTGTCAGGATTTCTGAAGTATCAGATACATGTAAATACATACCTAATGAGAAAACAGTATGTGCACAAACGGTTAATATTGTAAGAAATAATGAGAATAATCCATACACATAAAAAACGGATGCATGTATAGGAGTGCGTGTATGTATGCTCGACATGTCCGCTTAAAGTTTTGAACTAATTTGTACCAAACTTGGTACACAAATCCCTTATTGTCGGGGAACAGTCCCTGTTGGGGTAAGAACCACCTACTTCAGGAGATATGAAGTTATAAAAACTGAGATGTTTGAAAAACTGCCTTACAGTACATGACATTTAAATTTATTACTCATTTGCTACTCGCTCTATTCGCAACACATTTTGCAGATGCATCTGCATATACCGCTGAATGAACCCACAAAATTATAATATTGAATGACACGTGACATTGTGCGTGGGACAACGCTCCATATAGTGGCAGGTTTCGCTCAGGTTTGAAGAAGGTCTGTACGAATTAATTGGTATCATTGAGATCACATGGAGGAACCACACAAGTAAGTATCTCAGGCAGAAAGAAGAATAGGTCATAACAGTAACAGTAGTAATGATATGTGTCGTGTGACAGAGCAGTTCGACTCCAGGCGTGAAGATGAATGGAACTGTATGCCAGATGATAATGGTCCTGTACGTGGCGTGAGCGGTAATAGAAATATCGAAGGACTTTCGCCGCAACAGTGGATGGAAAGTTTTGACTACAAACACCTCCTGTCGGTGCGAAAATTCGAGGTCTGTCATAACTCGCCAAACAGAATCCATCCGAGAGCATCGTTGGAGCAGTTTTGCCATTACACCTCTCACTGAGCCTCGTGGCTATCGCATAGAATTTGTGTGTTCTTGCTTAGATGGTGAACCAGCCCTTAGAATGTGACCCACTGCACAAAACAGTACTATGCATGAGGAGTTCTTCCAGATGTTCTTGATGGTGTAATGGTCAGACATCATGCAAAATAGAGTAAAAAAGGGTAATAATTATTCAGAACCACAACCAGTTAGGATTTTCGAGCCCAACTAGGGTCTTTGAGCAGATGAATCAGAAGAGTCAGTTCTTATACAGTCCGGCAGAATAAATTAGCCAGTCCACTTATGACTGGACTGAGGACTTTTCGGTAGGGAGGATGCAGCATTTTATCTTCGATGGAGAATCATTGTCAGATGTAGAAGTAACTTCGGGTGTACCCCAGGGAAGTGTGTTGGGACCCTTGCTATTCATGTTGTACACTACTGGCCATTAAAAATGCTACACCAAGAAGAAATGCAGATGATAAACGGGTATTCATTGGACAAATACATTATACTAGAACTGACATGTGATTACATTTTTACGCAATTTGAGTGCAAAGATCCTGAGAAATCAGTACCCAGAAGAACCACCTCTGGCCGTAATAACGGCCTTGATACGCCTGAGCATTGAGTCACACAGAGCTTGGATGGCGTGTACAGGTACATCCGCCCATGCAGGTTCAACACGATACCACAGTTCATCAAGAGTAGTGACTGGCGTATTGTGACGAGCCAGTTGCTCGGCCACCATTGACCAGACGTTTTCAATTGTTGAGACATCTGGAGAATGTGCTGGCCAGGGCAGCTGTCGAATATTTTCTGTATCCAGAAAGGCCGGTATAGGACCTGCAACATGCGGTCGTCCATTATCCTGCTGAAATGTAGGGTTTCGCTGAGATCGAATGAAGGGTAGAGCCAAAGTGCCGTCAATGCGAACAAGAGGTGACCGAGACGTGTAACCAATGGCACCCCATACCATCACGTCAGGTGATACGCCAGTATGGCGATGACGAATACACGCTTCCAATGTGCGTTCACCGCGAAGTCGCCAAACACTGATGCGACCATCATGATGCTGTAAACAGAACCTGGATTCATCCGAAAAAATGACATTTTGCGATACGTGCACCCAGGTTCGTCGTTGAGTACACCATCGCTGGCGCTCCTGTCTGTGATGCAGCATCAAGGGTAGCCGCAGCCATGGTCTCCGAGCTGATAGTCCATGCTGCTGCAAACGTCTTCCAACTTTTCGTGCAGATGGTTGTTGTCTTGCAAACGTCCCCATCTGGTGACTCAGGGATCGGGACGTGACTGCACGATCCGTTACAGCCATGCGGATAAGATGCCTGTCATCTGGACTGCTAGTGATACGAGGCCGTTGGGATCCTGCACGGCGTTCCGTATTACCCTCCTGAACCCACAGATTCCATATTCTGCTAACAGTAATTGGATCTCGACCAACTCGAGCAGCAATGTCGTGATACGATGAACCGCAATCGCGATAGGCTACAGTCCGACCTTTATCAAAGTCGGAAACGTGATGGTACGCATTTCTCCTCCTTACACGTGCAGGCAACGCCGGTCAACTGCTGTTTGTGTATGAGAAATCAGCTGGTAGCTTTCCTCATGTCAGCATGTCGTAGGTGTCACCACCGGCGCCAACCTTGTGTGAATGCTCTGAAAAGTTAATCATTTGCATATCACAGCATCTTCTTCCTGTCGGTTAAATTTCGCGTCTGTAGCACTTCATCTTCGTGGTGTAGCAATTTTAATGTGCATTAGTGTATATTAATGACCTTTCAGATAAAATTAACAGTAACTCAGGAATATGGAGATGAAGTAGTTATGTATGATGAAATACTATCTGAAAGAAGATGCTTAAATATTCACTAAGACCTTGATAAGATTTCAAAGTGGTTCAAAGAGTGGCAACTTGCTTTAAATGTTCAGAAATGTAAAACTGTGCCCGTCGCAAAATGAAGAAACGTAGTATCCTGCGACTATTATACCAATGAGTCACTGTGGGTACCAGCCATTTCATACAACTATCTGGGTGTAACACTTCGTAGGGATATGAAACGGAAGGATCATATAGGCTCAGTCGTGGGTAAAGCAGGTGGTAGACTTTGGTTTATTGGTAGAATCCTGGAGAAGTGTAAACTGTCTCACAAAGCAGACTGCATACCAATCACTCGTGTGACCCATCATAAAATGCTGCTCAAGGGTGTGAGGCCCGTAGCAAATAGGACTAAGAGAGGGTTTTGAACGTATACAGAATAGGACAGCACGAATGGTGACTGGTTTGCTTTATCTATGGGAGAGTGTTACAGAGATACACTATGTGATCGAAAGTATCTGGACACCTGGCTGAAAGTGACTTACAAGTTCGTGGTGCCCTCCAGCGGCAATTCTGGAATTCAGTAAGCTGTTGGCCCACCATTAGCCTTGATGATAGCTTCCACTCTCGCATACATACGTTCAATCAGTTGATGGAAGTTTTCTTGGGGAATAGCACGCTATTCTTCATGGAGTGCTGCACTGAGGTGAGGTATCGATATCGGTCGGTGAGGCTTGGCGCGAAGTCGGCGTTCCAAAATATCCCAAAGGTATTCTATAGGATTTAGGTCAGGACTCTGTGAAGGGCAGTCCATTAGAGGGATGTTATTGTCGTATAACCACTCCACCACAGGCCGTGAATTATGCTCGATCTTGGTGAAAGATGCAATCGCCATCCGTTAATTGCTCTTCAACAGTGGGAAGCACGAAGATGCTTCAGACGTAAACGTAGGCCTGTGCTGTGATAGTACCACGCAAAACAACGAGGGATGGAAGCCCCTCCATGGAAAACAGGACCACACCAAAACACCACCGCCTACCAATTTTACTGTTGGCATTACACCCTTTGGCAGATGACTTTGCACTAGGAATTCGCTATACCCACACACTGCCATCGGATCGCCGTATTGTGTACCGTCATTCGTCGCTCTACACAACATCTTTCCACTGTTCAATCGTGCAGTGTCTACGCTCCTTACACCAAGTGAGCCGTCGTCTGGCATTTACCGGCGTGATATGAGGCTTATGAGTAGCCTCTCGACCATGGAATCCAAGTTTTCTCCCCTCCTGCCCAACTGTCATCGTACTTGCAGTGGATCCTGATGCAGTTTGGAACTCCTGTGGGATGGTCTGGATAGATGTCTACCTATTACACATTACGACCCTCTTCAATTGTCGGCGGTCTCTGTCAGTCAACAGACGATGTCGGCCCGTACGCTTTTGTGCTGTACTTGTCCCTTCACGTTTCCACTTCACTATCACATCGGAAACAGTGGACCTAGGGATGATTAGGATTGTGGAAACTTCGCGTACAGACGTATGACACAAGTGACACTCAATCACCTGGCCACGTTTGAAGTTCGTGAGTTCCGCGGAGCGCCCCATTCTACTCTCCAACGATGTCTAATGACTACTAAGGTCGCTGATACGGAGTACCTGACAGTAGGTGGCAGCGCAATGCCCTTAATGTGAAAAACCTATGTTTTGGGGGGTGTTCCGATACTTTTTATCACGTAGTGTAGGTACTGAAAGAACTGATCTGGGAGACTCTTGACGATAGACGTAAACTATCCTGAGAAAATCTATTAACAAAGTGTCAAGAACTGGCTTTAAATGATGATTCTAGGAATATACTGAAGTCCCCTGCGTGTCGCTCACATAGGGATCTTGAGAATAAGAACTGGGGTATTCAGTCATTTTTCCTGCGCTAGATATATGAATGGAACTGGACGAAACTGTTACAATGGGAGGTATCCTCTGCCACGCACCTCAAAGTGGCTTGCAGAGTACAGATGTAGACGTGTTCAGAATATTTCAAACGTGAGGCGTTGTGTGAAGTGTTAGGTCGCATGTTAAAGTTAGTACTTCATAATGGAACCACAAGCTAAAGACAGTCGCTACCACATGCAGCACCAATGAGATACGTCGACGAAGATACGCTCTCAAGGTATTCCGTAAGCTGCCGCTGCTGAAAGTCTACTTACATCAGAGTGCAGCGGTGACGGCCGGCTCTGTCAGCAGCCACATCTTACTTCAAATCCAGGAGCGGGCACGAGTCGTTAGTCAGAACAATGTACCGAAATACAGGCTTAAATGTAAAATTATGTTTGACTGTCACTCGGCACAACAACAAAGAACAGTGAGACATTACAGTGCTGTTATTCCATGTAACAATGTTATCACTGTGTTCTCACGTTTTATCAAATGTATATCTTCACTCGTATGGACATGGCTGTCTCTGAGATTTAAGTATCTGTCATTAAAATGTGGTACTGGAAGTGATATAACGTTAATTACATGTTGTAACAGCAACTCGACCTCCTCCAGAAATTGAATACATAGAACTGTCATCTAGGCTTGACACGACATGTAGAAAAAGGTTGATTATATTTGAATATAGTTGGTGTTTGGAAAATTTGAGAGGTTAAACAGGTTTAAGAGTTCACTGTTTGTTCCTATAATGAGATGTCAGAGAAGGAATGGTTGATAGGATATTGTAGTGTCTTTTCCAGCGAGGTCTTCTTACGTTGCACGACTGTTCCTTTACAAGACTGTGGTGGTAGAGAATGTTCATTTACAAAGTGGCTTTATAAATAAATTTAGTGTGTTTTAGTCACTGCCTCCAGGTGATAACTTTATCAAGATTTTTTGCAGCTGCGATGATGTTTTGATGAGTTGAGTATGATGAGTTCGTTGATTCGCCTTCATGCAGACGTTGCTGTGAGGTGATTTTTCTAATTTTGGCTGGTAAATACAGTTGTGCTATAGTCAAGAGGATTCAAAAATGACTTGTACTTCTTCTGGACATAATTGTGAATTAGTATGAATATTCCCAGAGGCTGAAATGGAAGGAAGGACATAACCATTATTTTATCCACAGGTTTTGTGTGTGTCATTTATTACTATTGTGTGACTGAATATCTTTACATGATGGCGTATTTCTTTGGCTAGTTTTCATACGCATTTGCGACTTACATTTTTGGTTATCAATTCTGTACATTTTTATTATTAGTTGCACAAATGTTTTACTAAATTGTCTTATTTTTGCGCATACCATTAGTGACATCTATCTGTGTTCACTATATGCACATGACAAAGTCACATTTTTATCTACCAGTTATGTATGTAACGCTGATTACATTTGAGTAGCAGAACACGCCTTGTAATTTTACACTCTGACCTATAGTTTCACTGCTTTTAATGTACAACAGTGGGTTCCATTAGTTTTTTTTTTTTTGTTCATGTGATTTTCGTACATTGTTCTTTCATGATTTCAGTTCTACTAGGAACTCTGAATTGTAAGTTGTTGCTCTATTATACGAAAGCTCACATTCTTTGCTTATACTGATTCACTTTGTGGATAATGCTGAGTGTCGGTGGCACTATTTTGGATAACACTAGATGCGAAAGTACGATCTCTGGAGACCTACAGAGAAGTAAACCATTCCAATCACCATTCAAGTCAATTAAAGGAAGTAATAATGTCATGCAATGGAAACATCTTACTGAAAAGTAACAGAGATGACGAAACAAAGGGCAATAATAGGGGTGCCACGCCACGCACTCAAACATATTAATGAGAGGAGCGATCACGTAATCTGCAAGAGAAGCAAGTGGTCAGTGTAAAAATAAGATTTATTTTCGTCAATAGAAACACATGACATACCCACTGAGGCGAAGAATTGAACATTTAGTACTGGGACAAGGAGATCTAATGATGAACTGTAACCTTGTCGTAGATGAGTGGGCATGATAAGTGCAAGGTTACGTGATAATACAGAGATACGACCAGTGATTGTAAGCATGGTTAGGAAGTTACAGAAGCAACACGGAAAAATGTGATCGAACACCACTGAGATTGTCAAAGCACATAGTGAAAGCCAACTATCCGACTCCAAAGTATTAAAACGGAGTAATTAGCTCTTGAAGAGAGTGAACTAATATTATTGCATCCCGATCGAATCGATGATTGCAACGACAGGGCGTCTTACCATACTCTTAGCGTAATGCAGAAGGCAGCAGCAGTGGCAGTTGGATACCCTAAATTCAGTTCTCTTTCTGTACTCACTAGGAGAGGTCCCAGTGGTGGAATCGACTTTTTGAAATGAAGTGTACCGTCATGTAAGTTAAGACGCCAGTATCACGCCGTGCAGCCATTCGCACTGGTGGGCTTTCGATTGGGAGTAATTGACGAAAAAGTTTGGGTATTTTGCATGGTGCAAAAAAAAATGTTCAAATGTATGTGAAATCTTATGGGGCTTAACTGCTAAGGTCATCAGTCCCTAAGCTTACACACTACTTAACCCAAGGGAGGACTCGAACCTCCACCGGACCAGCCGCCCAGTCCATGACTGCACCGCCTCAGACAGCTCGGCTAATTACGCGCGGCTGCATGGTGCAGAATGACGTTAAAAAAGTGGAATAACGAAATTTGGTTGCGTGGTGTAATGGATTAGATAATAGCTTCACATGCAAAGGTTTATGGGAACCAATCTCGTCAAGTAAACTATTTTCTTAATTTTTAAATCTTTATCAAAATGATCTTAATCATTATTTTTATCCAATTAATTGGTTTAAATGTAATTTCTTATTACTATCCCTTTGTCACATTATTTTATTGACCATAGGAACTTCTACATTTGTTTAATTTTTTTCTTCATATCATTCTTTTTCCAATCAGAACTTTTATGAACATGAATATAATTATAGGTATCTATTATAGTATGGAATTATTTGAAAATACCGATCCATCAGTTAAAAAACAAAAGACAAAATAATCTATTTATATTGACTGTGCTGTGATGTGAAAAATGTATTTTTCGTCACCAGATGTGCAATTTTCTTGTATGGTAATCGTCATACAAACATTTAAAATATTATCCAAATACCTGTCGCACTATAGACAAAACAAGGCAAATGAAGATTTAAATGGAAGAAAGGATTACAAATATAACGAAATTCAAAGAACATGAGAAATGGATAAAATTGAAGTAATAATGTGAGCGAAATGAATATGAATACGAATAGAACTGGGCCTAAAATAGAGCCCTCAGGAACACCAAAATGTATATTTCTTAACGAGAGTTGGAACTTAAATAGCGGCAACTATTTATTCACAACCGATACAAAACAGCTACATGCTAGCAGCTGTTACTGCCCTTCAGAGTAGTCACCGGTGTTGTGTAAAAACCGTTGCCAGCAATCTGGAAGGCGTAGTATACCGTTAGCAGAGCCTGTTCTGTTGATGATGTGAATGGAGCGGTCTACAGTCCTGTCGAATCTCTGGAACAGTTTTTAAGTGAATGCCACGAAGTGGTTCCTTCATCTTCGGAATCAAATCAAAGTCACAAGGACTTAAGTCCGGGGAGTATGGGGGATGGTACAGTACTTCCCAGTCCCATCGACCGAACAGAGCAGCCACAGCTTGCGGTGTATGTGCCCGTCCATTGTCGCGCAAAATGATGGGTGGGTTGAGCAGAAAGTGTAGCCGCTTCTTTCGCAAAGCTGGTCGCAGGTGATGCTCCAAAAACGAACAGTAATACTGTGCATTGACGACCTGCTGTGGAGGAACGTAATGCGTTAGGGTAACACAGTGGAAATCACAGTCGTTCACGAGAATCACCAAAACTTTAGACTGCTCCACCCGCACCATCAACAGAACAGGCTCTGCTAACGGTATACTACGCCTTCCACACCGATGGGAACGGGTTCTACACAACGCTGGTGACTACTCTGAAGGACATTAACAGGTGCAAACGTGTAACTCTTTTGTACCGGATGTGAATAAATAGTTGTCACTATTTAAGTTCCAACCTTCGTATTTGACCTTCTCCTCTCCAGAATTTCTACATTAGGGTACATAATCTCTGTGCACTGTTGTCTACCCTTTAAATATGTTTTTAGCAATTGCATGAGTTTTCCAGTGACACCACTCTTCGCAATTTTTTATAAGAGCACATCATGACGTACTCTATCAAAAGCCCTTGAGAGATCCAGGAAGCCTCCTGCTGCTTGGGATTTTCATTTATTTATTAAAGTGCATTATGAACAAATTGTACTGCTGCTTAAGTGGTACTTCGACCTCTTCTGAAACCATGCTGGAAATCACTTAATATGTCAGTACTGTTGTAATGTTCCAAGAATTTTTTAAATATTATTTTCTCTGTCGGTTTGCTGAAAGTTGAAATTAGAGCAATGGGTATGTAGTTCTGTACATGCTTTATATCCCCTCTTTTTGTGTATGGGTGTTCACTACAGATAGTTTCAACTTGTCAGGGAACACACCGTCTTCGAGAACACAGTTTATTAGATGAACTAGTGGTTTCATTAGTTCATGCTTACATTTCTTCAATAAATATGGAGAAATTTCATCTAATCCTGCTGATTTTTTGTTTCTGAGGTTATCATAAGCTGCAGAATGCCATATGTCCTTAATGCAGGTAGTATACTACAGCTCTGTTTGTTGCAGGACTCAAATGAGTGCTGTATATCCTGTTTCATAGAGACATCATTTTCGACAGTATCTATGAAATAATTACTAAAAATATTGCTGACTAGAAGAGGATCAGAGATACCTTCATTATTCACAGTTAACTGTAATTATTATTTTTACTTTCTGTTTCATTGTTTCTGATTTTATTCACAATTGACCAGCAAGTCTTTGAAACGTTATCTGAACCTTGTATATGTTGGCTGATTCTTTCTGATTTTAATCTCCGGACTTCTTCACGGTACTTATATTTGTACTGCTTGTAGAATTCTTTATGTAACTCAATCTATGTGAGCTATACATGTTTTCCATTTTTTCTCTAAGATCTTTTGTTTTAAAATCAAATGGCACATGTTTTTTATTTTAAAGGTTGATTTTTCTGGATCTCACTTTTTTTAATGGCATAACTCTGTTTAAGTGCTCAGTCATAATTTCTGTGGACATGTTCCATTTATTGTTGACACCTATGGTAGTCATAAGTGACTCCCATGATTCCTGGCTTAAACTGTGTCTTAGTGTAGCAATGTTGTTTGCAGATAATATTCGCCTGTGCTCATACATTTTTTTTTTGTTTGAATTTGGTATTACATTTTAACACTAGCGTTTGGCCTAAATGTTCTGAAAGGTGACCATTTATTACGTCTGTTGAGATGATGATGTCATAATTTCTGATAACATGATCAACTGAACTCCAATGTGTGTTAGTTATTCTGGTGGGTACTAGTCCAAGAAGATCTTTAGCCCCATAAGACTGGATACAATCCGTAAAACGTTTCCTTCCCTGACCATTATGTAAAGTGTTGATGTGCAGAGCTCCCAGTATGACAAGATTTACACTTCTACAGCCTGATATTAGTTTACTTAAAACTCCATCAAGTGATTTCAGAGAAGCATCAAAGCTTCCACAGGGGCATCTATATACACCTATGACGGAAAGGAACAGTGCAAAATGTGATTTTAAGAACTGCATTTTCGAAATCTTTGTCAACACAAAAATTGTTCCTCCATAGCACTTTTTCCGGGGTGGTTGTGAACTTACATTTTCTTCAGTAGATGGCAACAACACCACCTTTACTGTGGTAGCCTTCTAATTTGCAGTACTGAATGTGGTTCACTGTTTTCTGGTGTTCTGTAACTATTACTACATGTGAAGATATGTAACTATTACTATATGTGGAGATGGTCTGTGATAAATGTTTCAAAAGCATCTATTTTGTTTCCTAAACCCTGTACATTATAATGCAAAAGTAATCAATTATTCTCATACGGACTGACGTCTGTTTGAGGCACATATGAAACACATACACTTTCATCTGGTGTTGCGCTGTTGGAAGGTTTTATTGTCTTAAGAAAACATCGCTCTTGTCCTGCCGATGTATTGTTTTACTGACCTGGCATTTCACGGTTGATTCTCCCAAGTATTCGTTATTTTTGTCCTTGAGAGGGATAGCCTCTGTAGCACAACACTGCACATTCAGTTTGCAAGTCACTGTTTCCTGGATCCATTTTATAAGTAAGTCCTTCCCTAGTCTGTTGATATATAGCCATGGGATGTGTGGAATCTTCTTCCAAGACAGCTTATGTCCACAAATGTAGCATTTTTGAATCTCGTCATGTATTTAGGATCTGTTTATTTGCGCTTCGCACTTCTCTATTAACACACGACCAGATTGGCAAGTCATATCGATGTGGAACAGAGAAGACGATTACGTTTGAACTTCTGAGCTCTTGTAGCCTTATTTTAAGCTAGATCAGTATGTCTTTCGTTTCGTTTTTTGCTGTGTCATTTGTTCCCGCAAAGAACACAAAAAGTCGTTATTTGTTGTTGCTGTTTTCATGTCATGGTTCACTGCCTGAAATTTTGTGCCTGGTTTCACTATGTTAGTTATTTTGTGACTGCTTCTAGACTGAAATTCAGCTGCTATGTTCCGTCCTTGATTACCTGCAAATAGGTTTACTTTGCACTTTTAAGCCTACTGGTACTTGAATGTTGCGTGGTGGAACTGGCTTTTTTTTTTTTTAATCAGTCGATAATCCAACTTGAGGAACACTTGATTTTGATTCACAGCCGGCGACTACACTCACGACTGAATTTTTTTTTTTTTTTTTTTTTTGCTGTGGTTGAAAGCGCCTCGTCGTTCTTCGCTTCCGATGTCCTTTTTCTTTGCATGTGGTTCGACACAACTCGTTGAGATATCACGGCCTACAGTTGAAACCACCTCCAAAGGGTCCTCGTGCACAAATATTTTGTCACCGGTACTTTTACTGTTTACATGATTTTGCAGTTCTTGCGTGGTGTATTCGTATTTTCACTAGCAGCCGCAATGCTTTGCGGAATTTGTCGAGTACTCGGCTCACTATTTCCAAGCTGAAAATTCGAGAGAGCGATATATTCAGAGAACTGATTATAAATTGTAAGCTGGACACACGTTCGTTTAACTTCGTGATTTCGTCTTTACATTTTGCAAACGCCTTCTTTTTAACAGCAAAATTAACCCTTTTTCGCGGAGAAACATGTCGAACTTTGTCGCTGGCCACCATGTTAATTGACAATTTATAATCATGCACTAATTATTCAGACTATAAGGAAATCAGAAGATTACAGTGAAGTATTCTCGGCTAAGAGTCGACACGTGAAACTACCTCTTTAATTATATTTTTTATTAAACAATGACCTACAGAATTTTCCCTGACAAAGACAACTCTAACTTAACCTATTATTTTATTATCTACAATATACAAGCCCAACCCAATGTGACTACTATACATTGACAACAGGACGACCAATAATTAACACAAAAGAATGGCCCAGAATTGTAGGAAATCCTAACATAATACAAATCCACAAAAAATAAAAGGATAATGAAACTACCTCCAACTCTGTTAATTGCCTAAACTCATTTCAGTCACGAATCCCGATAGTGGAAACCCCATTCTTTTTCCTAAGTCACTTGCCCCATAGAAAATCTTCATAACACGAAATACATGGGAAGGGGAGGTTGGCAAAGCTTACAGGTGTCAGCATAGGTGGGGTTGGTGGGATCAGTCATGGGAAAATTCCTGCAGTACTGGGTGTTGGAGCTGCACCTTTTTTAGATTGAAGTCAGCTGATAGATATTCCTGCTTAAGAGAAGTCTCTCTAACAAAGGAACCACTTTTGACAAAGCTTAAGTATCCGAGTAACGAGGGAATTAGTATATTTCATCAAAATATACAAGGTATTAGAGATAAAGTTAGTGAACTGCTTATAGATGTTGACTCTGAATTATTGGTATATCTGAACACTTCGTAAATAAGGAGATAATTCAAATGCTTCCTTTACCAGGATACAGGTTGGCTGGCAGCTTTTCGAAGAGCTCTTTGCGGTGTGGGGGAGTAGCCATGTATGTGAAAAACGGCATCGCATTTGAGTCAATCGTTGTTTCAAAGTACTGCACTGAAAAGGTGTTTGCATGTTGTGCAGGTGTGGCTAAATTTAACGGAGCTAAACTTCTAACTGTTGTTATTTACAGATCCCCAGACTCCGAACTCACAACATTTTTGCTAAAGCTGGAGGAGGTTCTTGGTTCACTTTATAGGAAATACAAAAAATTAGTTATATGTAGTGACTTCAACATTAATTGTATAAGTGATTGTGCAAGGAAGAGGATGCTGGTAGACCTCCTTAATTCATATAATCTTATGCAAACCGTATTTTTTCCAACGAGAGTGCAAGGGGGGAACAGTAGAACAACCATAGACAACATTTTTGTTCATTCCTCATTACTAGAAGGCCATTCTGTTAGCAAAAAGGTGAATGGCCTTTCAGATCATGATGCACAAATTTTAACTCCAAAAGATTTGTGCTGCAACACGTGTTAAATATAGTCATCAGCTGTTTAGGAAAGCTGATCCAGTTGCTGTAGAGACCTTTGTAAACCTTATGAAGGAACAAGAGTGGCAAGATGTTTATAGCGCTGATACAGCAGACGATAAATATAATGCTTTTCTCAAGACTTTTCTCGTGCTCTTTGAAAGTTGCTTTCCGTTAGAACGTTCGAAACAGGGTACTAGCACAAACAGGCAGCCTGGGTGGCTGACTAGAGGGATAAGAATATCTTGTAGAACAAAGTGGCAATTATATCAAAACGTTAGAAACAGTAAAAATCTAAATGCGGCAGCCCATTACAAACAGTATTGTAAGGTGCTTAAAAATGTTATTAGGAAGGCAAAAAGTATGTGGTATACAGATACAATAGCTAAATCTCAGGACAAAATTAAAACCATATGGTCAGTCGTTAAGGAAGTGGCTGGTCTGCAGAGACAGGTCGAGGATATAGAATCAGTGCGTAGTGGGAATGTCCGTGTTACTGATAAGTCGCATATATGTACAGTATTTAATAATCACTTTCTGAATATAGCAGGTGAACTAAATAGAAACCTAGTCCCAACAGGGAATCATATAGCGCTCTTAGAAAAAAGTGTTCCGAGACTGTTACCTGAAATGCTCCTCCATGATACTGACAAGAGGGAGATTGAGTTAATAATTAAATCACTAAAGACCAAGAACTCTCATGGATATGACGGGGTATCTAGCAGAATACTGAAGTACTGTTCTATGTATGTTGGCCCAGTACTTAGCCATATCTGTAACTTTTCCTTTAGGAGTGGTCGGTTTCCTGACCGATTAAAGTACTCGGTAGTGAAGCCACTTTATAAAAAGGGAGACATTGATAATGTTGACAATTTTAGACCTATTTCTATGCCATCGGTGTTTGCTAAAGTTACCGAGAAGGTTGTATATACAAGGTTACTGGAGCATTTAAATTCACATAATTTGCTGTCAAATGTTCAGTTTGGTTTTAGAAATGGTTTAACAACTGAAAATGCTATATTCTCTTTTCTCTGTGACGTTTTGGACGGATTAAATAAAAGGTTGCGAACGCTAGGTGTTTTCTTTGATTTAACGAAGGCTTTTGACTGTGTTGACCACAAAATATTACTGCAGAAGTTGGACCATTATGGAGTAAAGGGAGTAGCTCTTACTTTAAGAAGAAGGTAATTCTCCGCAATATTGAGAGTGGCAGTGATGTTCAGTCCCAATGGGGCACTGTTAAGTGGGGCGTTTCCCAAGGGTCGGTGCTGGGGCCACTGCTGTTTCTTATTTCTATAAATGATATGCCTTCTAGTATTACAGGTGATTCAAAAATATTTCTGTTTGCTGATGACACCAGCTTGATAATGAAGAATCTTGTGTGTAATATTGAAACAGTATCAAATAATGTAGTTCATGAAATAAGTTCGTGGCTTGTGGAAAATAATTTGATGCTAAATCACAGTAAGACTCAGTTTTTACAGTTTCTAACTCACAATTCAATAAGAACCGATATTTTGATTAGACAGAATGGGCATATTATAAACGAGACGTAACAGTTCAAGTTCCTAGGCGTTCGGATAGATAGTAAGCTGTTGTGGAAAGCCCATGTACAGGATCTTGTTCAGAAACTAAATGCTGCTTTATTTACCATTAGAACAGTATCTGAAATAAGTGACACTTCAACACGAAAAGTAGTCTACTTCGCATATTTTCATACGCTTATGTCGTATAGTATTATTTTTTGGGGTAATTCTTCTGATTCAAAAAGGGTATTTTTGGCTCAAAAACGGGCTGTTCGAGCTATATGTGGTGTAAGTTCGAGAACCTCTTGTCGACCCCTATTCAAAAATCTGGGAATTCTTACATTGCCCTCACAGTATATATTTTCTTTAATGTCGTTTGTTGTTAGCAATATTACCCTATTCCCAAGAGTTAGGAGCTTTCACTCAGTTAATACTAGGCAGAAATTCAATCTGCATGTGGAATGCACTTCCTTCACTCTTGTGCAGAAAGGAGTGCAGTATTCTGCTGCATCCATTTTCAATAAGCTACCACAAGAACTCAAAAATCTTAGCAGTAGCCCAAACTCTTTTAAGTCCAAACTGAAGAGTTTCCTCATGGCTCACTCCTTCTATTCTGTCGAGGAGCTCCTGGAAGAGCTAAAAAATTTAGCAAATTCCAGTGTTACATTGTTAATTTTCTTTATTTAAACTTACGACTTGTCACCTGAACATGTTTTTTTACATTTCATTTTATCTGTTTCTAATATCGTGTTATTATTCCATGTATTGACTCGTTCCATGACCATGGAGACTTCTCCTCAATTTGGTCCCACGGAACAATAAATAAATAAATAAAACAGCAATTACAGCGAGTAGCAACAACAGCCAGCTAAATAAAAAGATTCTAACCTCTATGGATTCTAATTACTAGGAGACATATGGTTATCAAAAAGAGCAAACAATGTATTTAGAAAATTTTACCTTAATCTTGTGACATCCAGTTCCAAAAATGATATAGTTGTCCATAATTCCACTGCCCAAACATTATCAACCATACATCTATCTTCATACATTTCCTTGCGTATTATCTTGTAAAAATATCATTTCATCTCACTTTACATGCATGTCCTACCAACACAGAGTCTCCACTAAGAATATCATGTCCATACACTTACTCGTTAACTGCTAGTCCGTCCAACCACAGAATCTCTTACCGAGGACGCAGAGCGCTGTCAGCGAAATTAACACAGTGTGTGACGCTGCCAACATTCAAACAGGCCACTTATACTGTCTTCCGTTGCCACTCGCTGCCTGTTTGTAGAGGAGGAAGGGAGTGGTCTTGCTCTTGATATTTGTATTGATACTTGTGGATCTGTGTGCTTTCTATATCTCTTTTCTGTTATTTGACCCCTTATGTGTAACTGAGATGAATAAATGTCAGCTTCATAATTGTCCCCATTAGTGGTTGTCTGCTGCGTCAGTTCTGCCATTAGTCGTAGCTCAGACGGAAAGGTAGAGAGGTTTAACTCGACCACCATGCCAGTTGTATGAGCAGATAGTCAAAGTTAAGTTGGCAAGCGAGTGATGTAATCATCTCTGGTAGCTACCCCTACTACGGACGATAGAAAACGTGGTTACCACTCGTCCAGCAGTTGAGCACTTTGTTGCTGACAATGAGAGTGTGTGGTAACAGACGTGTCTCCAGACACTTTGAGTATTGAGATATTTGAATGTATTTAGCGTATGAGTTTGAACGAATACCGACATGTGTGTATATTTTATCCATTTCTGTGCTATGGACTTAAGCGGAGCTTCCACAAATTGACAGATGCTCAGGGTTGAGCCAAGACTTCTCCGCAGGGTATTTAGTGGTCCCCATAGATTATCAGTATGGGTATTAACTTCCAACAATTTTCCTTTTGTGGATCGACGAGTGTGTGATTACGATAATTCTATCTGAAACCAAGTATTTTTCTTTGTGTGTGTGTATGTGAACTTATACTGGCATTTCCCAATCACTATTCAGTGTTGACATACTGCTGAAGTTAATGCTCATGTATTGTGGGGACCATGCGTGAGTTTTACATTCATGAGTGGTTTGATTGCGTATATCCAGACTGGATGAAGCATGTTGGCTAAATAAATCATTTGAATAGAATATTGAAAACGAACTCAAGACTTACATATATTTCAGTCCTGCCTAATCATTAATGTATTCACGAAAGACAAAATCAGTTACTTACAAGGAAAATTGGATGTGACACTCTGATCTTTTTGATCAATGATCAAATGAAATATAGCTACGTGCTAAATTTTTTATGAGGGGCAGGGTCAGATTGCAATCACGACAAACGGATTAATGACCAAATAATACTGCCATGATCATTTATATGTAACCAATAATAGTAACCATAATGGAGATGTTCACCAACATCGTTGGTATTTTATTGTCCAGGAGCTGATGATGAACAGCATCTGTTAATTTATCCGGTAAAGCGTTTGTATCTAAGGTAGTCACCTACAATTCCTGAACATACATTTATAGCAAAGCCTTGCTTCTGTGGTCGCTCGAAGATTTGTATCTGCAGACACTTGGTTATTGTGGTAGTTTATTATACCACTTTTTTTGAATCCCGCCTCATTCACAAATCAAAAGCGAGCAGTGATTTGCCGATCTTAAGCGCTCAGACTTATAATCCATTGTAATGACTGTAATCCAGTATGCTGATCTTGTGGCCTGAGAACGAGCACTCGCTTTAAGAGAAACTAGTTGTTATTAAACACCAAAGAAGTTGTCTAACCATCTGTTCACAATTGTTTCGCAAGTATCTTCATGAGACTGTGTGGGAAGTGCAACACTTTGTTTCCCAAACCGCCAATGTTACAGATGGTTCAGATTCTAGCATATCAACAAACAGTCTAGCAAGTACTGTAAAAGAACTGGATACAATCGTATGGGAAAACTGGCAGTATTGCTATTGGTATAACGCGCTTTAGTATATATAGTGGAGCGAAGGACGTAAGTCAACTAATTACACCGCTATTAATTCAAGGCGGTTGGCTTCTGGAGGACGCCATCTCGCTGTGGGTAAGAACTGTCCCGTTCTTTTAGGAAGCGGAATGAGAACGAAACTGCTATGCTCAATAGTACACTATGTGATCAAAAGTACCTGGATACCCCCCAAAACATACGTTTTTCACACTAGGTGCAATTTGCTGCCACCTACTATCAGGTACTGCGTATCAGTGACCTCAGTAGTCATTACACATCGTGAGAGAGCAGGATGGGGCGCTCCGCAGAACTCACGGACTTCGAGCTTGGTCAGGTGATTGGGTGTCACTTGTGTCATACGTCTGTACGCGAGATTTCCAGACTCCTAAGCATCTCCATGACCACTGTTTCTGATGTGATAGTGAAGTAGAAACTTGAAGGGACACATAAAGCACAAAAGCGTCAGGCCGACCTCGTCTGTTGACTAACAGAGACCGCTGACAGTTGAAGAGGGTCGTAATGTGTAACAGACCATCACACAGGAATTCCAAACTACCTCAGGATCCACTGCAAGTACAATGGCAGTTAGGTGGGAGGTGAGAAAACTTGATTTCGTGGTCGAGCGGCTGCTCATAAGCCACACATCACGCCGGTAAGTGCCAAACCACGCCTCACTTGGTGTAAGGAGCATAGACATTAGACGACTAAACAGTGGGAAAACGTTGTGTGGAATGAGGAATCACGGTACACAGTTTGGCGATCCGATGGCAGGGTGAGGGTATGGCGATTGACCAGTGAATGTCATCTGCCAGCGTGTGTAGTGCCAACAGTAAAATTCGGTGTCGGTGGTGTTATGGTGTGGTCGTGTTTTTCCTGGAGGTGGCTTGCACCCCTTGCAGTTTTCCGTGGCACTATCACAGCACAGGCCTACATTGATGTTTTAAGCATCTTCTTACTTCCCACTGTCGAAGAGCAATTTGGGGATGGCGATTGCATCTTTCAACACGATCGAGCACCTGTTCATAATGCACGTGGTTACACGACAGTAACATCCCTCTAATGGACTGGTCTGCACAGAGTCGTGACCTGAATCCTATAGAACACTTTTGGGATGTTTTGGAACGCCGACTTCGTGCCAGACCTCAACGACCGACATAGATACCTCTCCTCAGTGCAGCACTCGGTGAAGAATAGGGTGCCATTCCCCAAGAAACATTCAGCACCTGACTGAACGTATACCTGCGAGAGTGGAAGCTGTTATCAAGACTAAGGGTGGGCTAACAGCATACTGAATTACAGCATTACCGACGAGGGGTGCCACGAACTTGTAAGTCATTTTCATCCAGGTGTCCGCACACTTTTGATCACATAGTGTATGTCGTTCAAACACGCCGAAGTCAGATTTAGTGAAAATGCTTATGAAGGTGTCACTAAGAATAAACGTTGGCATGTTCTCATTTATCAAGCTCTGGATGAAATTATTTTGATGTACGAATTACAGCTCATTCTCTCCTCTGCATCAATATCTTCGTCTGGAGAGGGGTTTCCTTTCCCCCATCCGTACCTCGAGTCTCCCCCACCCAGAAAGAAGGAGAGAGACAGCTTACCAGTCGACTCAACTCCCAGAAGTGACTAAAGCTAGCAATACCACATGAAATGATTAAATAGGCAATATTCCCGAATACTGCGTTCGGAAACCATTCAAACGGGGATCCTGAACTTTTGCAGTCAATCGCTTCCACCCTATCTACAGGTTCAAGGAATTAGATGTTTGATAGACACTTTCGTTCCATCTGTGGAAACGTGTTGTACTTGCTTAAGATTTCGGTGCAGTCCACACATACATGCAGTGTCGTGTACAGCCAAGCTGATGCAAATACGGTAGAGTCGACTCGTTAATTCAATACAAAGCAGTCTCTGTGGCTTGTTTACATTGCCGTCAACCAACAGAGCGTGTTCATGCCCAGGGCATATTCGCCTACAGAAAAACAAGAACTTAAGAGGTGAAAAATATGTAATATTAAATAGTAAAAAATGAATTTAAGAAGTAATTATACCTAAAAGCTTACGATGAGAGAAACTTTCACAATGATAGTTCGGAATCAGCTACCTCTCACAATGTTGGGAGCAACACACTGGCTCTGAGCACTATGGGACTTAACTTCTAAGGTCATCAGTCCCCTAGAACTTAGAACTACTTAAACCTAACTAACCTAAGGACATCACACACATCCATGCCCGAGGCAGGATTCGAACCTGCGACCGTAGCGGCCGCGCGGTTCCAGACTGTAGCGCCTTTAACCGCTTGGCCACCACGGCCGGCTGAGCAACACTCTCTTCCCGTCCTTAAAGAGTTGCGGAACGACAAATTTAGGTACACGGATGATGCAGAAACCAACCAGCATAGGAAATAGCCCAAAAATGACCATCTCTGCATTGAATTGAGGTGGTACAACCAGCTGCACAGCAAGCTGAAAGCACGTGTCTGCTAAAGCCATGTACGAGCATGGCACGTCCATAGTGCATTCGAACTAATAAACCTGAACCTAAGGAAGGTTTTATTGCCATAAATGAAGAGAACTTTGACCGGTGTCGTTATTCAGGGGACACCAAAGTAATAAATACTTTTCGGCCTCAAACACCAACGCAAATTCGAGAAATACCGAGCTGGAGTACGTTAGCAAACTCTTCTACGGCAGAGTTATACACTCCAGACCTGCTTCATTACTTAAATTACATTTTCGTTATTATATAAAGAGGAGAGAAGAAAAATGGGGCGATCTGAATAACTCAATGGAAAGAGAAAACTGACAACGAGGTGAAGTTATTTGGATCCCGTCACAACGTTGGTAGATTTCACACCTGATATGTGGTTAAATTGCTTTGGACACCCAGATCACTTTGTACATCGTGCTCCTGGACTCCTGCATGAGGCGTCTCCTGAAGAGTGGAGATGAACAGAAAATCCTACTCGTTCGCCTGATCTGTTTTCCCTTGAGTTCTTCTCGTGGGATCATGAGAAGATTTCTGCGTGCAGGAAACCTGTCCAGATAGAAGCGAACCTAATGGTTATAATTCTCCCTGCCTGAGGCATTGTTAGAACCATACCGCGATTGTTCCTGATGGGTACGAAAGATTTTTATTGGACATGTCTGCACACAAATTTAGGAAAGTCATTTTGACCAAATTTGATGAATGTCGCTCATTGACGAAACTCTGTAGAGAAATAAAATTATTATGAACATGTATCTACTTAGTTTTTCACATAACAAGTAAAACAAAGATAAATTTGAAATTTTGTTAATTTCGCTTGTAGCTTTTTCTCAGTACAAGCTTCTTGTCTGAAATTGATATATTCGCTCTTCTCGAGCATTCCTGGAAGTCTATATCATCATCACAGGAACATTCCTTAGTTATTTAATAAGCAACTGTACGAATGACTCAAATACATAGTACCTTGTGTACCTGTTGTGCGTCATATTTACGTCACTGTCTATACGATTAACTGTACATATACACTACTGGAAATTGAAATAAGAACACCGTGAATTCATTGTCCCAGGAAGGGGAAACTTTATTGACACATTCCTGGGGTCAGATACATTACGTGATCACACTGACAGAACCACAGGCACATAGACACAGGCAACAGAGCATGCACAATGTCGGCACTAGTACAGTGTATATCCACCTTTCGCAGCAATGCAGGCTGCTATTCTCCCATGGAGACGATCGTAGAGATGCTGGATGTAGTCCTGTGGAACGGCTTGCCATGCCATTTCCACCTGGCGCCTCAGTTGGACCAGCGTTCGTGCTGGACGTGCAGACCGCGTGAGACGACGCTTCATCCAGTCCCAAACATGCTCAATGGGGGACAGATCCGGAGATCTTGCTGGCCAGGGTAGTTGACTTACACCTTCTAGAGCACGTTGGGTGGCACGGGATACATGCGGACGTGCATTGTCCTGTTGGAACAGCAAGTTCCCTTGCCGGTCTAGGAATGGTAGAACGATGGGTTCGATGACGGTTTGGATGTACCGTGCACTATTCAGTGTCCCCTCGACGATCACCAGTGGTGTACGGCCAGTGTAGGAGATCGCTCCCCACACCATGATGCCGGGTGTTGGCCCTGTGTGCCTCGGTCGTATGCAGTCCTGATTGTGGCGCTCACCTGCACGGCGCCAAACACGCATACGACCATCATTGGCACCAAGGCAGAAGCGACTCTCATCGCTGAAGACGACACGTCTCCATTCGTCCCTCCATTCACGCCTGTCGCGACACCACTGTAGGCGGGCTGCACGATGTTGGGGCGTGAGCGGAAGACGGCCTAACGGTGTGCGGGACCGTAGCCCAGCTTCATGGAAACGGTTGCGAATGGTCCTCGCCGATACCCCAGGAGCAACAGTGTCCCTAATTTGCTGGGAAGTGGCGGTGCGGTCCCCTACGGCACAGCGTAGGATCCTACGGGTTTGGCGTGCATCCGTGCGTCGCTGCGGTCCGGTCCCAGGTCGACGGGCACGTGCACCTTCCGCCGACCACTGGCGACAACATCGATGTACTGTGGAGACCTCACGCCCCACGTGTTGAGCAATTCGGCGGTACGTCCACCCGGCCTCCCGCATGCCCACTATACGCCCTCGCTCAAAGTCCGTCAACTGCACATACGGTTCACGTCCACGCTGTCGCGGCATGCTACCAGTGTTAAAGACTGCGATGGAGCTCCGTATGCCACGGCAAACTGGCTGACACTGACGGCGGCGGTGCACAAATGCTGCGCAGCTAGAGCCATTCGACGGCCAACACCGCGGTTCCTGGTGTGTCCGCTGTGCCGTGCGTGTGATCATTGCTTGTACAGCCCTCTCGCAGTGTCCGGAGCAAGTATGGTGGGTTTGACACACCGGTGTCAATGTGTTCTTTTTTCCATTTCCAGGAGTGTATATCATAGGACTTATCAACAACGGTATAGGATTTAGTCTCTGTCTTGATGCAAAACACTTTTGTTTATTTATTTATTTCCCAACCTAGTTTCAGCGACAAATATCGCCTTCATCAGTGTGTTCTTTGATTCTCAAACATACGTAAATAAATAACAAAAGTGTTTTGCATCATGGCTTACCCACAATCCTATATAGTTGTTTTTGTATACAAGCACGGACCGATGGAGGAGTTTCGACTTAAAATTATCGTAGGACTTATGACTTTCTAAGAGACCCACTGCAACCACTGCTAGCTGGCTCTCGATCCTGATATAGAGTTCTCTATTTTAAATAAATGAGGGCGATCTTTACAGAGGATGTATTACGAGAGGCAGAGATCAAAGTGAGATTCAAGTCGGAGAACAGTGGTACTACAGTTTCTTCTACCTTTTCAAATCCCCATACTGTCAAGGAATATCTAACTCCAGCTTCACAAAACACTGATCAACCCATAGGACTGTATGTCTGCTAAAATTAGAGTGTCTCGTTTTCAACTGGAAAGTTGTAGAGTGACAACATCTTCGGAAACGTTCGATGTTACCTTACATTGTCATTAGCTAGTAAGTGATTAGAACTTTTGGTAGGGACACGAATATCTAATTTTACCTTAAATGCAGTGATTTTTAGGCAGCAATTTAATCATAAAAAGTAGGAAATCGTTTGCAAGAGTATTGCAGTCATCGCCAAATCACGTGAAACAATGTGGTCCAACCGGTGAAAAGCACATAGTGAGATGTAGAGACGCAAAACTACTGGAGGAGAGGCCAAGGTAGCGTCACAACACAGCAGAGCAAGTAAGGACGTCGAAAGTGGTGGACGTAAGAGTCAACGATGGCGAGTGATGTGGAGTGTTGTAGATATACTGAAATAACTAACAATTTTAGACAACACGCTGAGAGCACAAGATAGGTACGACTATTGAATAGGAAGATTATCGACCGTGTTTTATTTCAACAAAGTGGTGAACGTGGTGAAATAACGAGTTGCGGTCAATGATAATACAGGGTAATTCAAAAGGAAGAGCAGATTGCAGCTGTTTAATACAGACAAACTATGAGAGATAAGACACATTGAGCGTGTCACTGAATAGCAGAAGGTTCAGCGTTTTACATCTGCACAGATACCATACTATACACTCATCCTCGGCAGCATGCGTTGCTCGAGGAAACATCAAAACGATAGTCCAATTCCACATGAATCAACATATCGCTGTTTATTGAATCGACGGATTCAACAGTTCGATTGCTCAGCTCTTGAATAGTAGCTGCCGTGGGTGTAGCACCACAGAAAAAAATCGCAAGGTCTGGTGACCTGCGAGGCCTAAAATAATGAAAAAGATATTGTTTTCCACCTCTTGCAATACATAGTTTTGCAGCTTGTATAGGTATAACATTTCTGTCACAGCTCCCTCCGCAAAAAACTTTGTGAACAGAAAAGGCAGAAAACACATTTAGTTTCGGCGAGTCTCTTACATATTCGACGACGACGCAAGGATTTTGTGACCCCCAAATTCTTATATTATGGCGGTTTTATTTACCAGATAGATGAAACGTTGATTCGTCCGAAAAGATGAGTCGTTTGGGAAGAGTTTCCTCTGCCATACACTCGAGAACTGAAATACGAAATTCGTACCAGCTGTTATGCTACTCCAGAACCCAGTTGATGGAGTAATAACAACTTTTAAGGCTTCATATACAAGCGTGTTTTCAGAACATACCACACCGTTGTTTGAGGAAGTTGAAGTTCCTGGCCCGCTCCGTCTTGTGGACTTCCGAGGGCTCCGTGCGATTGCATCTCGGATACGCTCCAAATTTTCTTCAGACATGCGTGGGAGACCAGTGTTCTTCCCTTGGCGTTTCTACACAGATTCCACGAATTTTGTATGCCAGTCTTAAATGTGCTTGTGCAGATCGGCTTCTTGCCCAACCGACGGCGGAATGCACGTCACAGTTGAAGAATGGATTGACTTCGGGCGAGTTCCAACACATAAAATGATTTCTCTTGTGGTGTAGTTACCAAGTTGCTACAAACAAACGACAGTACAGTTGCGAAAAAACTTTGAAACTCCCTCTATCCGGTGTCATGCGCCATGTGTTTCTGTATTTTACAGTTTGTCTGTAATAAACAACTGAACTCCGTTCTTTCTCTTTGAATCACCCGATGTTGTACTGTAACAGTTGGCACCGTAAAGCAAAGTTGAATTAATAAGTCATGACTCAAAAGGAATAACTGTAGATCTATTACATCACTGAATAATTTACCTACGAATCAATGTCAAGGAAAGATCGACGCACTCACCGCGGAGGTCCCCATGAGCTTCCAGAAAATACAGAGCATATAGTACGCAACGTGTAGAATACTTCTTCAAAGTAGGAGATACGTCGGAACGCTGTTTTGAGGTAAAGTCTACAGATTTTCTGTGATCAGGATTAAAGTTTGCATGCTGCACATTTCATTGCAGTCAGGTGACATCATATGAACAAATAGAAATTGTGTTGCACAAAGTGACATTTAAAACCTGAAAAATAGTAAAATTCAGAAGACGGCATATGATACAATTTTAAGGAAGATCTACGTTCCGGCATAAGATGAGATCACTGGGATGAATGGAGAATCGAGCGTAATTGTGAGCTCGATTACATCTGAAACAGATCAGTTACTGAAGGCTGATGAGAATCAAACGCCTTGTATGGAAGGTTATGTCGCTCGGATGGGAGAACGTATATAGTCTTTGAAATCCAGAATGAGATTTTCACTCTGCAGCGAAGTGTGCGCTGATATGAAACTTCCTGGACGAATAAAACTGTGTGCTGGACCGAGACTCGCTCTCGGGACCTTTGTCTTTCGCGGGCAAGTGCTCTACCATTTGAGCGACCCAGGCCTGGGTAGATCAAATGGTAGAGCACTTGCCCGCGAAAGGCAAAGGTTCCGAGTTCGAGTCTAGGTGCGACACACAGTGTCAATCTGCCAGGAGGTTTCGTGTCTTTGAAATCCATTGATTTTACTCCCCGTTGAAGAAGACCAAGTAGATAGAAAAAAGGGAATTTGGAGAGAGACTTAACCCAAGAGAATTTGCTGCGGATAGGCATAGAATGTGGTTGGAGGCAGAAAGCAGGCAATAGAATCCAGTGAAGAGGAGCCTTGTAGCTGCTCCCTGTCCAAGGTAAATGGAGAGTCCATGGCGCTCAACTTGTGACCTGGCTTCTAGCCTCACTGCGGGAAGAATGCAGCGTTTCGTTCGCCGCGGCACTAGGAAGATGTAGGTGGCGAGCCCACCGCCCTGGTAGGATTTTACCCCCTGAAAACCGACCAGTACTCAATTTGATACTAGACCGAGTGAGCTGTGACCATCCTGGAGGGAATGAAGTTAAATCCTCGCTGCTAACAGAGACTGAACCAGGGCCTACAGAATCAGGGTCGAGTGCTCTGCCCGCTAGACCAGCACGGCGACTTAAATTAAGAAAGTTTTGTCATTGTAGATAATTTGCCATACTGTATATCGGTGTTATGGTTCGGCATATCGTCAAGTCACCTGATGTACATTAATGTTGTAATCTATACTACACTCCTGGAAATTGAAATAAGAACACCGTGAATTCATTGTCCCAGGAAGGGGAAACTTTATTGACACATTCCTGGGGTCAGATACATCACATGATCACACTGACAGAACCACAGGCACATAGACACAGGCAACAGAGCATGCACAATGTCGGCACTAGTACAGTGTATATCCACCTTTCGCAGCAATGCAGGCTGCTATTCTCCCATGGAGACGATCGTAGAGATGCTGGATGTAGTCCTGTGGAACGGCTTGCCATGCCATTTCCACCTGGCGCCTCAGTTGGACCAGCGTTCGTGCTGGACGTGCAGACCGCGTGAGACGACGCTTCATCCAGTCCCAAACATGCTCAATGGGGGACAGATCCGGAGATCTTGCTGGCCAGGGTAGTTGACTTACACCTTCTAGAGCACGTTGGGTGGCACGGGATACATGCGGACGTGCATTGTCCTGTTGGAACAGCAAGTTCCCTTGCCGGTCTAGGAATGGTAGAACGATGGGTTCGATGACGGTTTGGATGTACCGTGCACTATTCAGTGTCCCCTCGACGATCACCAGTGGTGTACGGCCAGTGTAGGAGATCGCTCCCCACACCATGATGCCGGGTGTTGGCCCTGTGTGCCTCGGTCGTATGCAGTCCTGATTGTGGCGCTCACCTGCACGGCGCCAAACACGCATACGACCATCATTGGCACCAAGGCAGAAGCGACTCTCATCGCTGAAGACGACACGTCTCCATTCGTCCCTCCATTCACGCCTGTCGCGACACCACTGGAGGCGGGCTGCACGATGTTGGGGCGTGAGCGGAAGACGGCCTAACGGTGTGCGGGACCGTAGCCCAGCTTCATGGAGACGGTTGCGAATGGTCCTCGCCGATACCCCAGGAGCAACAGTGTCCCTAATTTGCTGGGAAGTGGCGGTGCGGTCCCCTACGGCACTGCGTAGGATCCTACGGTCTTGGCGTGCATCCGTGCGTCGCTGCGGTCCGGTCCCAGGTCGACGGGCACGTGCACCTTCCGCCGACCACTGGCGACAACATCGATGTACTGTGGAGACCTCACGCCCCACGTGTTGAGCAATTCGGCGGTACGTCCACCCGGCCTCCCGCATGCCCACTATACGCCCTCGCTCAAAGTCCGTCAACTGCACATACGGTTCACGTCCACGCTGTCGCGGCATGCTACCAGTGTTAAAGACTGCGATGGAGCTCCGTATGCCACGGCAAACTGGCTGACACTGACGGCGGCGGTGCACAAATGCTGCGCAGCTAGCGCCATTCGACGGCCAACACCGCGGTTTCTGGTGTGTCCGCTGTGCCGTGCGTGTGATCATTGCTTGTACAGCCCTCTCGCAGTGTCCGGAGCAAGTATGGTGGGTCTGACACACCGGTGTCAATGTGTTCTTTTTTCCATTTCCAGGAGTGTATTTGCGAGTGATTATAAACAGCGCATGTGAAGGGACTGCAGGTGTTTTCGCAATACTGAAGAAATTTGAAGTTGGGAATCCGCTCTATATCATCTGAGTTATGAGGACAAAACTAAAGAAAAATCATTGTACACGGTGCACTCACATTAATGCGACTACCTCTTACGTTCGACTTAACATGGTATAACTATTCTCAGACAACAGGTGGCAGCACTACCAGTGGAGTGTGTATAAAGCTCGTCAGAGGGGAGGACACGGAAAACATCCAAGGGATATGAAATGGGCTTTCGGACTGAGGTGGAAGCATTTCAGAAACGACTTAGCTTATAAACTGCTCGCTAGCCGTCATAGTTAAAGTATACCGTGCGTGGCAAAATGGCGCTATCAAAACCGGCACCGAAGCAGCTGCGGTGCACCACAGGCCGTAGGTGACAGGCGGAGATGTGTACGGGTGAACAGATGTGCAACCGTTGAGCAGCTGACAGCAAAGATGAACCAAGTGGCTACTATCAGAACGAAAGCTCAGCGATCGTTGCTGCATGTGGACCTCCGTAGCTGGCGCCTGATTCATGCACCCATGCTGACTGCCTTTTTTTCTTTTTTTTTTTATAGAGGTGGAGCCCCTCCACGCCCACACCGGCATGGTGGCCAACTCAAAAGTTCTACTGCCATCTCTGCATAAGGGTTAGTTTTCACTAGAGTGAGGTGTCGCAGGATGTGGATACTGCGATGTTTGCGTACGTCTGGTTTTGGTTAACCATTAATACTCGCTCATCTGGAGATAGATTTGGTCGAAGTCGAACGAAGGGTAGCGATTTGAAGGGCAGAGGAAATTAAGTACCAAGGCAAGAGCCAGAGGAAACAATACCTCTCCGATAGTTAGGTCGGGTGGTAGGAGCAGTAGCGGATGTCTTGCTGCGTGCGATAGGTCGTTCAGGGTGGGCTTTGTTAGTAATGGGTATCATGCATGTCGATGCCTTTGACGTTGTGGGGTGCTGTTGCTCGGCGGCTGCCGCTGGCTGGCGGTGTTGAACTCTCGATCAGCGTCAGCAACCTGCAACAGGTTTGTCATCGTTTTGTGTCCGGTAGGTCATATATCGGATGCAGAGTGTAGGGTGATGTCGGCGATTTGTTTGTGCATCAGTGGGCGAGCTCGCCGGATTCCCTGCTGTGGCCCGTTGGTCGGCTCTAATAGCAGATGGTAGTTACCAGTCAACGTTTCTGATACGCAGGGGCTTGCCGACGTTTGTCGCTTGTTGGAGTATGTTAGCTTGCCATAGGTGGTTATGCCTTAGCTAGTAGTGTCTTTGGCCGCTTATGTTTCACCTATGGTTATGAGCTGACTGCCGTTCATCACTGACGAAGGCTGTAATTTGCACGCCAGTACCACAAATAGGCGTCTACTAAGTGGTGACAGGTACTCTTTTCAGATGAGTCACGTTTTGTGGACGGATGGCCGTCGGCGTGTACGGCGTGAAACATCTGAAAGCAAACATCCTGCGACAACATTACAGTCTGGGAAGAGTCTTCGTGGCATTCCGCGAGTGATCTTGTCATTTTGGTATGCGTAATGGATCAACACAAGTTTGCTTCTATTCTTGGGGCCGTGTCATACGCTGTATGAAGTGCAAAGTGTCACACAGCTTTAAGTGTACGTGAGTAGTTCGAGGGGCACCAAGATGAGTTTACCCTACTCCTCTGGCCACCAGACTCCTCAGATTAAATCCAACCGAGCATCTGTGGAACGACCTCCATCGGGCTGTATGCGCCATGGATCCTCAGCCGAGAAACCTATCACAGCTGGTCACTGCACTGTGGTCAGTATGGATCCACATCCCTGTCGCTACCGTCCAGAACCTCACTAACTCTCTTCCCGCGCATCCCGCAGCGATCTGCGCTGAAGAAGGTGGTTCATCAGTGGCGGGGCGTGGTAGTGTTGCTGTGTTGCACTACTGCCAATAACTTTACACTTTGTACGTCCTCCTTTCTTATGTTTTGGTTTAGGAAGCCTAATATATGCAATGAAATATGTTACGATCAACTACCTTAGCTCGTGCAAGGTCCTAGTGCTTTGTAATGGACCCAGAAACGCTGCCGGGCTGGGAGCAAACTGGGGGAATTCGCACTCTCATCGCATCTCCCTGACGCAATTCCCTGGCAACTCCATTGTACTACCAGCAGGGTCGGATCGAGACCTGTCTGTAGTACCAGATAGCACGCTCGCCAGTGATGTCACAGTTTGTCACAGTCGGCATGCAAAGTCCGTCTTCAGAAACAGCTCCAGTTGCCCTGTTAGGTGCACCACTCCACGGAGGACGTTTCCCCCACCTTTCTCTCCCCCGCAACGTTACTTTGTTGTCCAAGTAGGTAGGTACGCCATTCCACCACACACAAAGTTTCCAGTATTAATATTGCAACAACAATGATAACTTTGTTTCATCCACAAATCTGGTTTGAGGGCAGAAATTCGGAGGAAATATTTTCGCATCACCCTAACTGTATTCCGCATTTTTAGAGGTTAAATTTAATCCTAACAATGTGATATTTGGGAAAGTGACTGGAATATTGCGATTTTCTGTGTTACTGCAGGCTGTAATTTTTGTTTATCACGTTCTTGAATATTAGTACGAAGAAGCGTGTGTATACATTGTAAGTAGGCTGTTTATATGCTTATATGTTGGTAGCGCTGTATAGCGCTCTATATTACATCTCTGACTGCGCTGTGCACACTCTGTAACAGACTCTGACTGGTCGGACTGGCAGCTGGAGGTGAACAGCCAGCGGTGATGGAATTTGGGTGTAAGTAGTCAGGAGTGATAGGGGTTAGAGGTTAATAATTAGCACTGTTGGAGGTTTGCAATATTAGAGCGAGCGGATGATCTGGACGTGTGTCGTTCATGGGAATGTAATTTGTCGATGATTATACAGGGTGTTACAAAAAGGTACGGCCAAACTTTCTGGAAACATTCCTCACACACAAATAAAGAAAAGATGTCATGTGGACATGTGTCCGGAAACGCTTAATATCCATGTTAGAACTCATTTTAGTTTCGTCAGTATGTACTGTACTTCCTCGATTCACCGCCATTTGGCCCAATTGAAGGAAGGTAATGTTGGCTTCGGTGCTTGTGTTGACATGCGACTCATTGCTCTACAGTACTAGCATCAAGCACATCAGTACGTAGCATCAACAGGGTAGTGTTCATCACGAACGTGGTTTTGCAGTCAGTGCAATGTTTACAAATGCGGAGTTGGTAGATGCCCATTTGATGTATGGATTAGCACGGGGCAATAACAGTGCGCGGTACGTTTGTATCGAAGCAGATTTCCAGAACGAAGGTGTCCCGACAGGAAGACGTTCGAAGCAATTGATCGGCGTCTTAGGGAGCACGGAACATTCCATCCTATGACTCGCGACTGGGGAAGACCTAGAACGACGAGGACACCTGCAATGGACGAGGCAATTCTTCGTGCAGTTGACGATAACCCTAATGTCAGCGTCAAAGAAGTTGCTGCTGTACAAGGTAACGTTGACCACGTCACTGTATGGAGAGTGCTACGGGAGAACCAGTTGTTTCCATACCATGTACAGCGTGTGCAGGCACTATCAGCAGCTGATTGGCCTCCACGGGTACACTTCCGCGAATGGTTCACCCAACAATGTGTCAATCCTCATTTCAGTGCAAATGTTCTCTTTACAGATGAGGCTTCATTACAAGGTGATCAAACTGTAAATTTTCACAATCAACATGTATGGGCTGACGAGAATCCGCACGCAGTTGTGCAATCATGTCATCAACACAGATTTTCTGTGAACGTTTGGGCAGGCATTGTTGGTCATGTCTTGATTGGGCCCCATGTTCTTCCACCTACGCTCAATGGAGCACGTTAACATGATTTCATACGGTATACTCTACCTGTGCTGCTACAACATGTGCCTTTACAAATACGACACAACATGTGGTTCATGCACGATGAAGCTCCTGCACATTTCAGTCGAAGTGTTCGTACGCTTCTCAACAACAGATTCGGTGACCGGTGGATTGGTAGAGGCGGACCAATTCCATGGCTTCCACGCTCTCCCGACCTCAACCCTCTTGACTTTCATTTATTGGGGAATTTGAAAGCTCTTGTCTACGCAACCCCCGGGCTGCATCAGCGCATCAGGGATTCCATGCGACGGAGGGTGGATGCATGAATCCTCGCTAACGGAGGACATTTTGAACATTTCCTGTAACAAAGTGTTTGAAGTCACGCTGGCACGTTCTGTTGCTGTGTGTTTCTATTCCATGATTAATGTCATTTGAAGAGAAGTAATAAAATGAACTCTAACATGGAAAGTAAGCGTTTCCGGACACATGTCCACATAACATATTTTCTTTCTTTGTGTGTGAGGAATGTTTCCTGAAAGTTTGGCCGTACCTTTCTTGTAACACCCTGTATAATTTTTGGAACTGGATGTCATGGATGATTATGTAATTTTGGAACTGGTTGTCACATTATTAAGGTAAAAATACATTGTTTGCTCTGCAACAAAATCTTTCCCTTGCTAACCACACGCCTATCAGTAGTTACAGCCTTCAGTAGTTAGAATCTGTTAATTAGCTGGCTGTATTGGCGCTTGCTGTATGGCAGTAGTTCATGTAATGAACATTTTTGTGAGGTAAGTGACTTATGAAATGTATAGATTATTGTTAGGATTTCTACTAATTCAGAGCCATTCTTTTGTATTAGTTACTTTAAGTCAGGTTACCAATTTTAAAGCAGTCAGAAAGCAATATCCTTGAATATAGTGAGTAATTAATTAACAGGAAAAGTTTGAGCTGTATTAGTCAGGGCAAATTTTGTAGGTCAGTGTTGATATTAAGAATAGCAAAGAGACAGTATAGTTAATTTCACTCAGCAATGTAAGTAGAAAATTTAAATAAAGAAGTTTCACCTTCCCAGTTATAGCAGTTTAATTAAAAAATCTTTATTGAGAGGTTCCATCATGTTGTGATGTTTTAAGCTAACTGAATGTTTTGGTTCTTGATACTGCTGTTTCCTATGCGTTGCTGTATCTGGTGCGTTCTGGACAGTTAGAAATATCTCTCAGATAGTTTCTAGGTTGTGGAACGCGAGTAAAAATGAATAGCGTAAATAATCTACTATTTACGGAGTTTTCCTCCGTTTCTTGTGAGGAAAAGCTTGCTGTAAAGAGCCTAGCAGTTGTAAATATCGTTCAAAATATTAATACTGGAAGTCGAGAATTTAAGAGAGCATATATAAAAAGGATATTTATAAAAACAATGATTGGTTATGTGCCTAGTAAGTTAAAAACTCGTTAGTCCATGTTAAAAACGCATTATTCCGCTTCTCATGACTGTTGATTGGCGGGAACCATCATGGACGAAGGGGAGAGTTATGGACACAAATCATCTGAGCAGCAAAGAAAAAAAAGCATAAATCTTCAGCTGTTTACATATAATAATGTTTAAGACTGGCACTTTTAGGAACTGTGAGTGTAGCCGAACAATTGGGAGGAGGATGTAGGAGGAAAGTTACGAAATGTAACAAAGACGTTAGGAGTAGTGGGTATATGTTAAATATTTTGATAAACTGTCCTTTGAATTGGCCTTAAGGGGTCTGAACCTTCATCAAACCCTGGTGATATCAGAGGACTAATTAATTTTAGCGTTGAACTGGATGCAGCAGTATAAGATCATTTGGATGACGTAACTATATTTAAAGGAAATCCAAAATAATTCACAATGTATGTCAGTTCCTCTAATTACGTAGCTCATTACGCAACGAAAATAGTTTTTATATGCTGGTCAAAACAATTACGGGGTCAGTTGAGATATCTAGGTTCTGAAGTATTGTCATCGGTAGAATGAACTAAAATGGTTCGACGCCTTTCTCTCAGTTCTACGGAGTCGAGAAAACAACATTACGGTCACCGAGATAGAGGTAATAACGGAAAGTTGCTGCAGAGGGGATTGGTGTTGACTTGTGTTCACTCTACCAAACGAATTACACAAGCAGTTGGGTTCAGATAGTGTAGTGAGGAGGTAGTGCAATGCAACGACGATGTGACAAACCCGAAACAATGGCAATGAGAGACATAGGACGGCTGGAAGCGGGACAGACACAGAGGGAGGTGGCTGCAGCTATTGGACTATCCCAAAGTGTAATTTCCAGAACCAGGACACGATTTCAGATAACAGGAACCATTAATAGAAGGAAAGGCCAAGGTCGTCATTGGGTAACGTCAGCAAGAGATCAACGTTATCTCCATCGAGACAGGAGGCTGAATGCAACTCGTTATCTCCGTCGAGACAGCGAGACAGGAGGCTGAATGCAACTCAGCTGCAACGCACTCTCCAGGGAGCAACATGACGCGCAATATCAACACAAACAGCCAGAAATCGCCTTCGGGAATGTGGCCTCTACGCAGGGAGGCCTATGGTGTGTGTCCCATTAAAACCAGGACACCGTTTAGCCCGCAGAAAGTGGACGGACGAACATGAGGATTGGAGTCGTAAAGCATGGCGCCGGTTGCTGTTCACAGATGAGTCATGATTTTCTGTTCAGCCGGACAATCGTCGTTCCCTCATTTGGAGAGAACGTGGAACTCGGAACAATCCTGCTTGTGTGCAGAAAACATTACCGTATCATGGTGGTGGATGAATGGTGTGCGCAGGAGTCAGCATTGGCGGACCTCTATGCCGCAACTTTTGTTGTGCCCTAAGCTGTGCCATAGGAGATGGGTTCCTTCTGGTGGACGATTACGGTCATCGCCATAGAGCTGCATTGGTGGACAACATGCTTGAAGCTGAGGGAAATGAACGAATGGAGTGACCAGCCTGTTCACCGGACTTAAATCCGATTGAGAATGTCTGGGCTGCACTTGGCAGACGCATTGCAGCCAGACCAGCACCTCCCACAAGTGTTGCAGAGCTGGATATTGCACTCATGGAATAATGGCCAAATGTTCCTCAAGAGCTGATTAATAACCTCATACTGTCCATGCCACGCAGGTGTGCAACTGGACTGGCAGTCCGAGGTAATCACACACCATGTCAGAGGGTAACTAGAATGACTGTTTCACTATTATGGTAGTAGCCCCATGGTGCCTCGCTCTACGTAAATTTCATGTAAATTCATGCAAAGCGTTGAGACAGCAAAATATCGTACTGTATCACACACAAATTACAGTTAAAACCGATATCTGAATGAAATACTTTACCATATGTCTATTGTGTATGATATCTCACCTGATCTGCTAACTGTTTTGAGCAATGTAGATAGTCGAAAAACCGTAGCATGCTCATTAGCACAGATATTTTTAGGTCACAGACATATCTCTAATCTTTCGCAGGATCTTAAATTAGATTTGACAAACTGAATTTTGTGACTTTCATACACCATGCATTCTAGGGGTGTTACATCATAACGAATGACTAGAAACAAGGTGCCGAGTTAAAGAATTTTCTACCTTGCAAGATTGTCAGAGAAAAATTCAACCTTGAAATTTCGGTGCACGATCCAGCTTCAGATGCCAGCGGCCGCCACTGTTACTCGAGCTTTTGACAGGTGATCATATTAATGTGACTGGACAGTGGATGACGTTGCGTGAAGGGTTATTTGGGTATTGTCTGAAGCACAGATAAAACTAATCAGGCAGTTGTAGGAGCTGGAAGGGAGGGCACCTGTGTTGTTTCACAGCTGGGTTTGTCACCTGCTTCTGCTCTGACAGGCACGCGCCCGAGCGTGATCAGTAAACGCGCACGTGCGCCACAGCACACGACAACTGTCGTTGGCACGCCTTTCTCTTTCCCTCTCTCTCAGTGTGTGTGTGTGTGTGTGATCACTAATATTTACGTTCACATCCCCCTGCCGCACCCCACGCCGGTACGCGCCGCGGAAACGACACAAATCACGCAACTCGCCTGACAAAACCTATTTCTGTTCTAACGAAAAGGCTAAAAAGAAGAGGTGGGAGGCGTGGCGGGAGAACACCAGTAGAGGGGGGAGGGAGGGAGGGGGAGAAAGAGGAGACGACGACTGCCGCCGCTACCACTGCGAGCGAAAGGGCTGGCGGGGGCGGAGAGGGGCCATCGCGAGCTGCCGCCCGCCCCCGTAACAATCGCCAGCAGATACCTACTCGAAATGGGCCTCGCGTTTTATAAAGCCTCCCGCAGGCGGCGGTAAAATATGTCGTGGAGGCGGCACCGCCCCCGCCCCCGCCGTGGCTGGCCGCGACGACGCCGGCGCTCCATTATCGGTTCAAATTTTGTTTGAGGTCAGATCTTATCGGCGGCGGTGAGCCGCGCATCGGAGAATTTCAATTTAAAGGCATTAAGTTTATACCGCGAGCGGAGAAATGGCCGTGTAGTGGGCGACGGGCGAGGGAAGGCTGTGAAAGAGGAACGGCGGCACGGGCGGAGGGAAGGGTGGTGTAGTAAAGAGTGCTGAAGACGTAGGGTGGGGGTGGAGGAAGTAGTGGGCGACACACACACACACAGCGTACACGCGTGGCGGCCAGTACCACGCCGTCCCAGGTCGCACCGCCGGCGGCAGCGCGGCCTCGCGCGACGCGATCAAAAAACTTGCTTAACTCCGGCGGCGATCAGATTAGGCACGAACCGAAAAACGACAATCAATTTATTAGCGGCGCGGCCGTGCCAGGCCGACGCGGCGCCGGCGCCGCCCCCGCCAGCCGAGCTGTCGCCGCCCCACCCACGAGCCGCGGGCCACGGGCCAGGAGCCGGCATCGTCAGCACGGTCTCCTCCCGCCCTGCGGCCTCCCAACTAACGAGAAGTGGCTCCCTCCTGCCTCCGCCACCTCCTGCAAGTCTCGGCGCCGAGCGAGATAAAGGGCCGGAGAGTCCAGTTCGCTAAATGAGCTCGAGTTGCCGCCGACGTGGAACCCTGTCGAGAGAGCGACACACACACACACACAACTCGGGTACTTCTTTTCGTGCTCTTTAGCGCATTTTCTTCCTTCCGGTCTTTGCCTTCACGAAGCTGTCCGAAGCTGCAGTCCCTGTCAATTCTACTTCTACCTCTATCCACAACAAGCTACCTTATGGTGTGTGGCGGAGGGCACTTTCTGTACCATTTGACACTTCCAAGCCTTTCCTGTTTCAGTCGCTAGTGGCTCACGGCAATAACGATTGCTCTTAAGCCTTTGTGTGGGCTCGTATCTCTGAAATTTTACCATCACGGACTCTTCTACGTCTTCATCTACATCTACATCAGTATACGCACTCAGCAAGCCATTGTATGGTGAGTGGCGGAAGGTACTCTGCACCATTACTATTCATTTCCTTTCCTGTTCTATTTGTGGATAGAACGGGGCAGAAACGTCTGTCTGTATGCTTCCGTATGAGCCCTAATTTCTCGCACGTCATCTTCGCGGTCGTTACGCACAACGCACACAATAGAATCGTTCATCAGTCAGCTTCAAATGCTGGTTCTCTAAATTTTCTCGATAGTGTTCTTCGGAATGAACATCGCCTTCCCTCTAGAGATTCCCATTTGAAATACAAAAGCATCTCCGCAACGTTTGCGTGTTGTTCGAACCTACCAGTAACAAATCTAGCAGCTCGTCTCTGAATTGCTTCAGGTTTTCCTTTAATCCGAACTCTCACGGGTCCCAAACGCTCGAACAATTCTCAAGAATAGGATGCACTAGCGTCCTGTATTCTTCCAATAAACCGAAGACGTTCATTCGCTTTTCCAACCACAATCCTCACATTCTCGTTCCATTTCATATCAGTCTGCAACGTTACGCTCCTATATTTAAACGACGTGACTGTCAAGCAGGATACTACAAATACTTTATCCGACAGTAAAGGTTTGTTTTTTCTACTCATCCGCATTTACTTAAATTTTTCTACATTTAGAACTAGAAATATTGTCTAAGTCACCTTGTATCGTTCTACAGTCACTCAACGTCGACATCTTACCGTACACCAAGGCATCATCGTCGAGGACAACGTACTGAGTTCTACATCTTAAGAAGTCTTCGAGCTACTGACGTTTCTGTGAACCTATTCCATATGCTCTTACCTTCTTTAGCAGCCTGCACTGGGACACTGCGTCAGATTCTTTCCGGAGATTTAGAAATATAGAATCTGCCTGTTGTCCTTCATCCATAGTTCACAGTATATCATGTGAGAAAAGGGGAAACTGTGTTCCTCACGAGCGACTGTTTCTAACACCATGCTGATTCGTCGGCATAAGCTTCTGGGTCTCAAGACAATTTATTATATTCGAATTGAGAATATTCTGTAGAAAATCCATGTTATGGATATTGGTCTGTGATTTTACGGGTCCGTTATTTTGCCCTTCTTATACACAGGAGTCAACTGCGCTTTTTAGAGTCGCTTGGGACTTTGCGCTGGACGAGAGATTCGCGATAAACGCAAGCTAAGTAAGGGGCCAATGCCGTAGAGTACAAAAACCGAATTGGGATTCCTTCCGCACCTGGTGACTTATTTGTTTTCAATTCCTTTAGATGTTTGTCTACACCAGCGATGCTTATTACTACTCGTATGTCGTCCGTACAGGAGCTTGTTCACTAGTCTAATGATGATATCCTTCTTGCGTAAACGATTTCTTGGACGTGAGATTTAAAACTTCGGCTTTCGTTTTGCTATCTTCAACTGGCACGCCAGGCTGGTCAACAAGTGACTGGATGGAAGCCTTAGACTCATTTAACAATTTTACAATGGACCAGAATTTTCTCGGATTCTCTTCCAGATATTTTACTACGGTATGACGCTGGTGGTAGTTGTATGCTTAGCACATAGATCTTATTACAGACGCACTAATCTCTACTAACCTTTTCTTGTCGTCATTTGCGCGTTTTCTTTTGAACCGAGAGTGCAACAGCCTCTGATTCCTCAGCATTTTCAGAATCTTGTTCTTAAACCATAAGGGGTCTTTTTCGCCCTTAATCCCCTTACTAGGCACATAATTCTTCAGACCACGATTTACAATTCGCTTAAACTTTGCTCATAATTTCTCTACGTCCATCTTACTGGAACTAAGTGATGCCAGTTCAGTAAGTGAGATACTAACAATTGGTTATCTCCTATTTCTAGCAGAAACACTCTCCTAGGCTTCTTAACTGATTTATTAACTTTCGTTACCATAGTTGCTATAATGACATTATGATTGCTAGTCCCTGTTTCTATACTGACATTGTCGGTAAGATTCCGCCTATTTCTAGCTACTAAGGTCTAAGGTATTTCCATTGCATGTGGGCTGCAGAACTAGCTGCTCAAGACAGTTTTCAGAAAACGTTTTCAAAAGTACTGCGCCAGACCGTCTGTCTGTAACCTCTGCAAAGAATCCAGAGACATTTCAGTCTCTACGCGATACGTTAAAGTCGCCTCTAACTAATAATGCGTGATCTGGGTATTTACGCGCTACTCACTATAGACATTCTTTGAATGGCGCTAGAAATGTGTTCGTTTGCTTTCGTGGTCAGTGCCGCTACTTGTGAATCAAGTAGCTCCTCAGTTGGCCACACAAGGGCTGAGTGCACCTCGCTTGACAACAGCACTCGGCAGACCCAGGCGATCATCCATCCAAGAGCTAGCCAAGCCCGACAGCGCTTAACTTAGGAGATCTGAGGGAAACCGATGTTACCACTCAGACATGCTCATTGCCTCTTACATCTATACCTTACTGTAAAAGTGAAATGACTGGTAAATCCTAGAAGTTACCTGTAAAACACAACATTTACCATCGTGTTGTAGTAGTAGTCCGAAATGTCTAATTTCATGCATAGATTTTTAGCTGCTACTAACAGCCACTGTTAACTCTTAGGTTTTACCCACACGAACTGGTAAAGCCGTATTGTCAAAAAATATCATATTGGCCTTTATTGAATAGTTTGTACTGATTGCAAAATTAAGTTATTTAAATATTATTGCATTCCAATATGATTATAATGAGTAATATTCCGTATTAAAACTAGTGAAAAATGTTATACAAAGATATTATAAAAAGTATAATCAGTTCTTTTCGAAGTTAGTCATCGGAGGATAGAAAATTTTGTCAGATCATTCTGGTATACAAGTATGAACTTCGATTTACTGTCTGCGTTTGCCTGCATGTCGATTAAGTCGATTCGGCATCGTGAATTCATTTCACTGTGTGTGATAGGTTTCGCTACAACACTGTTTTTCAGCATTTTTTGTTGTATTTGACGTATTTCACATAGCCTCAAATATATAACAATTGATTCAATAGCCACATTCGTGTATTTACGATTCAGTTCCATAATCATCCGAGTTGAGCCGCCATGGCCTATAGCAACTTAGATGCCTTGTATTACGTTCGACAGTTAATCAAAACAAACGTAATAACGAATTTCTTCGTTCCCAGCAGATGCTGCTGGTATGAATTTCTCCACACGTCCGATGTTCAGAACATCATATAGCTTCAAACGTCTGTAGTGAACAAATGTTTCATTGGCAACGATTTTTGCAGTTTCAGTTCACTTTACAGACTATGATATTGCTCAGTAGTTACATAAAAATTGTTGTCCTTTTTCTTTTTTTCTTATTGACTGATTCACTTAAAAGTTCATAAAATCTCTTACGCTTGACATCACTCATTCTGATGCGAAGCTGCACAAGAAACAAACTCCTAAAAAGAATCGCAACGATGACCGTACGTGCGCGCGAGTTACTCGGTACGGACTGAAGCTACGCATCGGTGTGAGAGGGCTGACAAATAAAAATTTACGACGAAGAAACACGTCTGAACCTGCACGGCGGAGGTGGGAGTCTTCGATTCAGCTTTTTTACCAGTTCGCAAGGGTAAATCCTAAGATTTATCAAGTCTCTTGGTAAAATTTCGGAATGTCTGCATGTAATAAGAAGTTTAGGACTGTTACCACGCTGTGATCGCAAGTGTTACGATTTACGAATCATCTTACTTTTATAGTAACATATACACTGCAAGCCATCTTATGGTGTGTGCGGGGATGGTACCTTGAATACGAACGCCACTTCCAAACTTTCCCTGTTCCAGTCACTAATGGTTCACGGGAAGACCTATTGTTGTTAAGCCTCTGTGTGCGCTCGTATGTATTTAATTTTATCTTGGTCTCTTCTCGAGATATACGAAGACGGACGCTATATATTAGTTGACTCTTGTAGGAAAGTGCGCTCACGAAATGCAGGTCGTGACACAGAACGCCTCTCTTGCAACGTCTGCCATTTTATTTCGCTGAGAAACACCGTGACGCTTTCGTGCTTACTAAAAGGTCGTTCCATGTATAGTGAAGTTTTTTTGACGTTTGTAACACCTTCCGTATGTGTAACATTTTCGGTGTATATTGTTTACATTCAGGCCATCTGCTTTTTATTTTCATGCCAGTATTTCAATGTAAACTGAAAAATGTTTCATCGGCATCCATGGAACGACTGTAATTGAACCTGAGGTCGGGATTTGGGGCGCACTCGCGTAATGCCAGCTGCTGCTTAGCCGCTGTGTTGGGAGAGATCTGTAGATCAACTACAGATTCGGTCGTTTCGTGATCTCAGAAGCGCCGGCAGTGCCTTCATCGAGCTCTGGACCATCCCAGACCGCAGTACGGAGATTCTCGGCGAGCGTCGCACCTGAAATTAAACGCCGAACACACAAATCCGTGGGAAGCCAAAGCAAATGGATAAATGAACTCTCCGGAAACTACAACTATTGACCACTGGCGGAAACTCCGTGACACGAACTATGAAGTGAATGGAATAAATGAACATGCTACGATACGAGCTGCTCTTCATAGATCTTCACTGTTTCCTCTATCAATCTAATCTGGATCGGATCCCAGACTAACGAACAGTGTTCAAGTATTGGTCAGAGGGGGGTAGTTTAAACTTCCTGAGCCTTCTTCCAATGAATCTGAGTCTAGCATCCTGATGACATGATTCCTCCACTTTAATTCATTCCGTAAACATAAACTAGATACTTCCTGGCAGATTAAAACTGCGTGCCGGACCGAAACTCGAACTCGGGACCTTTGCCTTTCGTGGGCAAGTCTCGGTCCGGCACACATTTTTAATCTGCCAGGAAGTTTCATATCAGCGCACACTCCGCTGTAAAGTAAGAATCTCGTTCTATAAACTAGATATTTTACGTATGTGACTGCTTTTAGTGATTATTCTGCTATTCTGTAATTATACTACAACGGGTCTATCTGCCATCTGTGTTCATTACGTTACATTTGTTTATGTTGAGGACAAACTGCTAATCCCTGCAGCAAAGGTCTATTCTCTGTAGGTCTTGCTGCACTTTGGTACAATTTTCTAGAGTTACAGTTTCTCTGTGTACAGCACCATAATGAGCGAGAAGCCTCGTGGTACTTCTGGCGTTATCCAATGGGTCATATTTATATACTGTGAAAAGTAGTGGTTCTATAACACTCTATTGAGGTATGCCCGAAGTTACATGTTGTTTTCTGTTTCACAGAAACTCTTCAGTCCAATCACACAGGTAGTATGATATTTCGTACACTATTATTCCGTTCATTGGTTTGAAGTGCGGAAATGTATCGGACGCCTTCCGGAAGTCAAGGAACACGATATCAATCTGGCCGACGGAAACGGTTCGATGATAATCGTTATCTACATCTACATCTATCATCTGTAAAGATGGACATCCCAGATATCTTTCTGAGGGCTAGAAAGATTTTAAAACTGACAGTTTTTGTTATAACTGATTCAGAGAATCTCGAAAACTTTCGTTCCCCATGACCTAAATTTGACAAGAAGTACACAAATTTTGTTCTGTCTCAAGCAACTGACAGTTATCCACTTATTATTTTTAAGATATATTACTTTGATACCTGAGTCGTAAACATATTTCAGTAGTATAGGCAAAGCACATCTTTTTGTGTTATCAATATGAATAATGATGACAATTTTTGATTCATCAATCTATAAAGTAGGCCTATACCAGCGACAACACACCGTGTGATACCACGTATAATGTGACCGACGACAGTGCTGTTAAACCGAAAATTACGAAAGACTTTTTCCGAAATTCATTCAGCAAGGAAGATGCAGTAAATATTTCAGAATTCGAATTAAGAACAGCAGTCAACACGAATAATTTGGAAGAAAAATCCCTCGGTGTTGTGAACGAACTTAAGTCAACTAATAAAGGCAAATCTTCCAGTCCAGATTGTGTACCAATTAGGTTTCTTTCGTTCGCAGCTCGTGGTCGTGCGGTAGCTTTCTCACTTCCCGCGCCCGGGTTTCCGGGTTTGATTCCCGGCGGGGTCAGGGATTTTCTCTGCCTCGTGATGACTGGGTGTTGTGTGATGTCCTTAGGTTAGTTAGGTTTAAGTAGTTCTAAGTTCTAGGGGACTGATGACCATAGATGTTAAGTCCCATAGTGCTCAGAGCCATTTGAACCATTTAGGCTTCTTTCGTCGTATGCGGACGTAATGACAATCATATGCAACAGCTCGCTTGATAACAGACAAGGGAATTGCACGTGTCACGCTAATACACAACAAAGGAAGTAGAATAAATTCGCTGAATTATACACCCATAATGTTACCTTTGTTTCTAACAGGAATTTTGGAACGTATGCCGTGTTCCAACACTACGAAATATCTCGACCAAACTGTCCATTGTATTACCAGAACGTAATGAGAAACTGTGCCTTAAGGGTATCAATTCCTGTCAGAAATGTCACAGTTCCTAGTAACTGACGGAAAGTCACCCAGTGACACCGAATTGACAAGCTGGGATCGCCAAGGAAGTGCTATAAATCTATGTAAACGATATAGGAGACAATCCGAGCATCCTGGAACGCAAATGATGCTGTCATTCACCGTCTAGTAAAGTAATCACGATCAAAGTGATTTGCGAAACGATTTCGACATGTGTCAGCATAGGTCGAAAAATGGCAACTAACAGTAAAAGGTGTGAGGTCTTTCATATGAGTACTAAAAATTGCCTTAAATTTCGGCTACACAATAATTCACCTTGAACTAAATACCTAGGGATTACAATTAAGAACAACGTATTTGGAACGATCACTTACAGAATGTTGTTGAGAAGACAAACCAAACATTGGTTTTTACTGGAAAAACAAGTAGTAGATGCAATAAATCTATTAAAGAGACTACGTATAATACCCTTGCCCTTATTCTTCTCGAGTGCTGCTGCGCGGCATGGGACCCTTAAGAGGCGGGATTGACGAAGACATCCAAAAAGTTCAAAGGAAGGCAGCTTGTCTTATATTGGAGTGAAATAGCGGAATGAATGTCACAGATAAGACAAGCAAGTTGAGGTGGCAGTCATTAAAACAAAGTCGTTTTTTCGTTGCTGCGGAATGTTTTCAACAAATTTCAGTCACCAATGTTCTGCTCTAGACGCAAAAACGTTTTATTGACTGCCCCCTACATAGGAAGGAATGATCAGTGTGATAAAATAAGAGAAACAGAGCTCACACAGATATATTTAGGTGTTCCTTTCCTCTAGGAGCTACCTGAGAGTGGAACGGTCGAGATGTAGTGGGAATGTGGTTCCATTAACCTTATGCGCAACATTTAACAGTGAATTGCAGAGAAATCACGAAAGTGTGGATGTACTAGAGGACTCCAAAAAGAAAGTTACCTACTATTATGGCAGGCACAGTAACTTTTATTTGACTGCTGCACTACACTTCAAAGTGACGCAGGTACATGATAATATTTTTCTACATAGTCACCAAGCTTTTGCACACAACAGTCGGAAGGTGCTACCAATCATTCAATTACTCGAAGATAGTAGTCCGCTCCTTGGTGGCGGAACTCTTGACCAATTTGCTTCAATTTTTCACATGACACTCAGACGGACATGAGCTGCATCTTTCATATAAGTATGATACACAAATATCTGTGTACTACATAAAGGGGCAACGTTGTTAGCAAAAATCTCGAAAGGTTCTTGAACAATTTACTTAAGATTTTTACACAATACTCTAATAAAGATTTGGGTTGACACTGGCTATATATTATTTTAATATACACTCCTGGAAATTGAAATAAGAACACCGTGAATTCATTGTCCCAGGAAGGGGAAACTTTATTGACACATTCCTGGGGTCAGATACATCACATGATCACACTGACAGAACCACAGGCACATAGCCACAGGCAACAGAGCATGCACAATGTCGGCACTAGTACAGTGTATATCCACCTTTCGCAGCAATGCAGGCTGCTATTCTCCCATGGAGACGATCGTAGACATGCTGGATGTAGTCCTGTGGAACGGCTTGCCATGCCATTTCCACCTGGCGCCTCAGTTGGACCAGCGTTCGTGCTGGACGTGCAGACCGCGTGAGACGACGCTTCATCCAGTCCCAAACATGCTCAATGGGGGACAGATCCGGAGATCTTGCTGGTCAGGGTAGTTGACTTACACCTTCTAGAGCACGTTGGGTGGCACGGGATACATGCGGACGTGGATTGTCCTGTTGGAACAGCAAGTTCCCTTGCCGGTCTAGGAATGGTAGAACGATGGGTTCGATGACGGTTTGGATGTACCGTGCACTATTCAGTGTCCCCTCGACGATCACCAGTGGTGTACGGCCAGTGTAGGAGATCGCTCCCCACACCATGATGCCGGGTGTTGGCCCTGTGTGCCTCAGTCGTATTCAGTCCTGATTGTGGCGCTCACCTGCACGGCGCCAAACACGCATACGACCATCATTGGCACCAAGGCAGAAGCGACTCTCATCGCTGAAGACGACACGTCTCCATTCGTCCCTCCATTCACGCCTGTCGCGACACCACTGGAGGCGGGCTGCACGATGTTGGGGCGTGAGCGGAAGACGGCCTAACGGTGTGCGGGACCGTAGCCCAGCTTCATGGAGACGGTTGCGAATGGTCCTCGCCGATACCCCAGGAGCAACAGTGTCCCTAATTTGCTGGGAAGTGGCGGAGCGGTCCCCTACGGCACTGCGTAGGATCCTACGGTCTTGGCGTGCATCCGTGCGTCGCTGCGGTCCGGTCCCAGGTCGACGGGCACGTGCACCTTCCGCCGACCACTGGCGACAACATCAATGTACTGTGGAGACCTCACGCCCCACGTGTTGAGCAATTCGGCGGTACGTCCACCCGGCCTCCCGCATGCCCACTATACGCCCTCGCTCAAAGTCCGTCAACTGCACATACGGTTCACGTCCACGCTGTCGCGGCATGCTACCAGTGTTAAAGACTGCGATGGAGCTCCGTATGCCACGGAAAACTGGCTGACACTGACGGCGGCGGTGAACAAATGCTGCGCAGCTAGCGCCATTCGACGGCCAACACCGCGGTTCCTGGTGTGTCCGCTGTGCCGTGCGTGTGATCATTGCTTGTACAGCCCTCTCGCAGTGTCCGGAGCAAGTATGGTGGGTCTGACACACCGGTGTCAATGTGTTCTTTTTTCCATTTCCAGGAGTGTATATATCTCAAATCACAGGGATACGTTATTAGCAAAAATCTCGAAAAGTTCTGACCCGATTTAATTCACATTTTTTACACGTTGTTCTAATAAACGTTCGGACAGACATAAGGTATATATTTTAATATATGTAAGTTTATATATAAACTCCTTGGTACTATATAAAGACAAGTGGTCGTTTAACGATGTTACCAAAAATCACGAAAATTTCTTCACCAATGAACTTAAAATTTTTACACGATGCTTCATTAAACTTCCGGACAGGTATAGGCTACCTAATTCTTTAATTTATATGGTGTAATAATGTACATATAAAATTATAGTACCATACAAAGGCAAATTGTTGGTTAAAATTATTAAAAAGTCTCGAAACGTTCTTGATCGATTTGCGTCAAATACACTCCTGGAAATTGAAATAAGAACACCGTGAATTCATTGTCCCAGGAAGGGGAAACTTTATTGACACATTCCTGGGGTCAGATACATCATATGATCACACTGACAGAACCACAGGCACATAGCCACAGGCAACAGAGCATGCACAATGTCGGCACTAGTACAGTGTATATCCACCTTTCGCAGCAATGCAGGCTGCTATTCTCCCATGGAGACGATCGTAGAGATGCTGGATGTAGTCCTGTGGAACGGCTTGCCATGCCATTTCCACCTGGCGCCTCAATTGGACCAGCGTTCGTGCTGGACGTGCAGACCGCGTGAGACGACGCTTCATTCAGTCCCAAACATGCTCAATGGGGGACAGATCCGAAGATCTTGCTGGCCAGGGTAGTTGACTTACACCTTCTAGAGCACGTTGGGTGGCACGGGATACATGCGGACGTGGATTGTCCTGTTGGAACAGCAAGTTCCCTTGCCGGTCTAGGAATGGTAGAACGATGGGTTCGATGACGGTTTGGATGTACCGTGCACTATTCAGTGTCCCCTCGACGATCACCAGTGGTGTACGGCCAGTGTAGGAGATCGCTCCCCACACCATGATGCCGAGTGTTGGCCCTGTTTGCCTCAGTCGTATTCAGTCCTGATTGTGGCGCTCACCTGCACGGCGCCAAACACGCATACGACCATCATTGGCACCAAGGCAGAAGCGACTCTCATCGCTGAAGACGACACGTCTCCATTCGTCCCTCCATTCACGCCTGTCGCGACACCACTGGAGGCGGGCTGCACGATGTTGGGGCGTGAGCGGAAGACGGCCTAACGGTGTGCGGGACCGTAGCCCAGCTTCATGGAGACGGTTGCGAATGGTCCTCGCCGATACCCCAGGAGCAACAGTGTCCCTAATTTGCTGGGAAGTGGCAGTGCGGTCCCCTACGGCACTGCGTAGGATCCTACGGTCTTGGCGTGCATCCGTGCGTCGCTGCGGTCCGGTCCCAGGTCGACGGGCACGTGCACCTTCCACCGACCACTGGCGACAACATCGATGTACTGTGGAGACCTCACGCCCCACGTGTTGAGCAATTCGGCGGTACGTCCACCCGGCCTCCCGCATGCCCACTATACGCCCTCGCTCAAAGTCCGTCAACTGCACATACGGTTCACGTCCACGCTGTCGCGGCATGCTACCAGTGTTAAAGACTGCGATGGAGCTCCGTATGCCACGGCAAACTGGCTGACACTGACGGCGGCGGTGCACAAATGCTGCGCAGCTAGCGCCATTCGACGGCCAACACCGCGGTTCCTGGTGTGTCCGCTGTGCCGTGCGTGTGATCATTGCTTGTACAGCCCTCTCGCAGTGTCCGGAGCAAGTATGGTGGGTCTGACACACCGGTGTCAATGTGTTCTTTTTTCCATTTCCAGGAGTGTATTTAGACGATGCTGTAATAAATGTTCAACTTACTAGCCTATAACCATTTGAATAAAATTTGATTACCTTGTAAACATTTCAGGCAAATCGGTCAAAAATAAAGCGTTATGAGAAACTAAGTGGAACAGTTCTTGGACGATTTACTTGAAATATTTACACGCTACTCATATAAATAATCACGTGGTTATAGGCTACATAATTTTTTAAACAAACACTCGAGTGTCATGTGAGAAAAGCTTGACGACTATGTACATAAATAATCTCACGTAACTGCGTCACTTTGAAGTGTGTTGCAGCAGTCAATTAAAGGTTACTTTACCTATCCTATTAATGGGTAACTGCCCAAATAAAAGTTACGTTACTTTATCTACCCTATTAGTGGGTAACTTCCCAAATAAGGGTTAGGTTACTTTACCTACCCTATTAGTGGGTAACTTCCAATTACCTACCCTATTAGATTACTTTACCCACCCTATCAGTGGGTAACTCCACTTTCCTTTTTTTTTTTTTTTTTTGGGTGATATGTTACAATACAGCATCACCGGTCTATTGCGGTCTAACTGTGTTGGTGAGGCAGTAAATTTATCCACAGGGCAGTGACTGCATCACTGCAATTCACTTTGGAGGTGTGGCGGTGGGACTTGTAGTCCCGTACCACCCTCTGACGGTGACAGTACTACATGAGTCAGGCAGAAAAATGTAGCCTAACGTGGGCAGGTAGGGTGGGAAAGTATTGGACGTAGAATGGGGGCTAGTCCCGCCAAAGGATGCGTCCGTGGCGGGCGTGCCAGGCCTATCGTTAGCCATGGTCGGAATCCGATTCCTCTAGGATGGTTAGGGGAACCGGATGTCGATGCCAGCGGCGTGGAAGTGTGGTCCCAACGTGGCGTAACCCATGGACGGTGTCCCGCAAGGCACCCACTTTGTCATAGAGCCACCGCGCATTGTTGCGTATGGTCGCCTTTAGGGTGACGATATGCGCTTCCTCGTGTAGAGTAACAATTCTCGTGAGTGGCGGGGCGTGCAAGCTCCACCTGAACGCCTTGTTCTGCAGGCGCTGCAATGTCCGCATCCTGGTGACACTAATCGTGGCCCATGCAGAAGATCCATACGTGAGGGCAGGCAGGATAACTGTTCGGTAAATGCGGAGCTTGGTATGCAGGTTAAGTTCCCTACTGCGACAGAGCGGGTACAAAGCCCTGGTTAGCTTTTGCCCCTTGTTGGTGACATACTCCGCATGACAGTGGAAGAACAACTTGTGGTCCATCTGGACCCCGTGATAGGTGGTTGTCGGGGACCAGGGCACCTGCACACCTGCAATCGAGATATTGCGGCGGAGGACTGGGCGCCGTTTCGTGAAGTAAACTGCCGTAGTTTTGGCGGCATTGAGAGCTATTTTGTTTGTCCGGTACCAGGTGATGGTGGCGTCCACCTGTCGCTGGAGGCGGGCGTCGACGGCGTCAGTAATGCGGCCAGTGGTGTATAGTGCTGTGTCGTCAGCATATTGTGCAAGGTAACACTTGGGGATGACCGGCATGTCACTGACATAGATATGAAAAAGGATGGGAGATAGCACCGATCCTTGCGGAGTGCCTGCCGACAATTGGCGAATGACAGAACGCATTCCCCGTTGAGAAACTAGGAAAGTCCTACCACGGAGGAAGTCATCCACGATCTTGACATAAATATCCGGTACAGGGGTCTGTGTCAGCATCTTGTGTGCCAGGTTGCCTTCCCAGATCTTGTCTTAGGCGTTTTGCAAGTCCAGAAAAACGGCAGCTGTCGACTTGGCAGTGTTGAAGCCTTTGCTGATGTGTTCAGTGATCCGTAGGACCTGAAGTTCAGCAGAGAGTTGCGAAGTGAATCCAAACTGTTCAGGACGGATCGTCCCAGCTGCCGCAAGAGGTTGGGAAAGTCGGTGAAGATTCACAGATTCAAGGACCTTCGCTATAGTATTTAGGAGGCTGATGGGCCTGTTGTTGGTGGGGACTGTAGGGTCCTTGAACCTCTTGGGGATTGCAATCAGTTTGGCTTGTTTCCACTGAGGGGGGAAAAGGCCAGACGTGAGACAACAGTTTAAAATCTTGGTGAACAAGATGATTGGTGTGCGGGGAAGGTGGCAAAGATGTTCATTTAAAATTCCGTCCAATCCAGGGGCCGACTGGCCATATTTCCGTCGAACGATGCGCTGAATTTCTGCCATGGACGTAAGAAGGGGAGCAGACTGGGGTGGGCGGTTGCAGCAAGCAGCAACAGCTGTCAGGACTTCATGTTCTTCCTGTAGTTCGTTCGGAGAAAGGTCCTGGACCAGAGGGTGGTTTTGGGCCTCGAACGCATCTGCCAGCGTTTCCACAATTTGGAGGGTATCATACGACAAGCCTGCTGCTGTGTGAATAGGATGGGCAATCGCTGGCATAGAACGCCGCAGGGTGCGAATGACAGCCCAGTCAGATTTTTGGTGGAGTAGGAAAGTGGACATCCTGTCCTCCCACTGTTCAGACCTCCATTCGTCGAGCCGGTGGCTGAATTCGCGTTGGAGGCGTCTCATTTGGCGTTTGTCCTGAGGGTCACGAAACTGCTTCCACCGCCGGCGGTAGCGGTTCTTTTGCACCTTCAGCTCTCGTAACAGATGGGGCAAGTCGTCCAGGGGTGTTAAATTTCGAAGTGCAGTGGAGGTGGAGAGTTTCACTGCTTTCTGTATTTTGGCGGTAAGGTAATCCACAGCACGGACTATATTGGCTGGTGTTGTCAAATCGAGGTCGTGTCGAGTGGTGTTATTAAGTACCCTGGCAAACTTGTCCCAATTGGTGAGGGTCGCAGTGGAATGAACATCAAATGAAAGGGCAGCATTGGTGAGGTGCAAGAGTACTGGCTCATGGTCAGAGGCCAGTTCGTGGAGAACTTCCAGTGAAAACTGAGCGGTGATGTTTTTGAAGATGGCCACATCCAGAACGTCTGGCTGGCAGTTAGTACGGACTGGGATATGGGTAGGTTCGTGGGGGCCATGGACTGATAGTGCTAAAGTATCCTACAGGTCAAGGAGGAGCTGGCCTTTGGGGCTAGACACGCGAGAATGCCAAGCTGGGTGCTTGGCATTGAGATCTGCCCCAATGATGAGCCTGTCGAAGGATGACAATGTGCGGAGGTCTGCTTCCAGCAGTGGCTTGTTTGGGCTCAAATACACTGCAGCAAAGGTAATGGCACCAAGGCATGTGGAGATGGTAACCGCTGTGGCCACTATTTGTTCCATTGGCTGGAGAGTCTCTTGGGTATGGACAAGAGCTTTGTTGAGGAATACAGCTGTGCCTCCACCACGGCGGTCGAGGCAGTCAGAGTGGTAGCACACCATGTTGCGAAAGCGGAAATCGTCTGCCAGATTGAGGTGTGTTTCTGTGACCAGTAAAACATCCACACGATGGTCATGGAGGAAGGTGTTCAATTCCGTCTTCATCCGTTTTATGCCATTGGCATTAAAAATGCAGGTGACAAGATCCAGAGGGGCTGGTGGTGGTGTGGAGGTCCATTCGTCATTACAACAATATTTGACTAAGCCCTTCCACTAGGGCGATGACCTTGGAGAACCCGTCCTCCGACCGACGGATTTTTTGTGCAGTGTCACGAATAACAGCCCGGATATGGGGCTTCGTGAAAAAGGAGATGACCTGGAGGATTTCGCGCATGTCCGCCCGAAAGGATGCATCAGTCTCCGCTACTGGGGGAGGGTTCCGGGTGGTCTGCTTGCCCTTACGGCGCGCAGGTGCAGGTGTAGTAGTAGGCAGAGTGGGGGTAGGGGCAGAGGGCTGAGATAGAGCCACAGATGGACTGGAGGGAGCTGCAGCTGGCTCCTGTAGTTGGTGAGCAGTGGGAGCCGTCACGGAAGACGGACAATGAGGAGGAGACCGGGCTGCAGCAGCAAAGGATGTTGTGGGAACCCGGGCAGGAAGCGGCACAGGAGCCACCGAGCCATCTGGTGCCTGATTGGCTGGTACCAGAGAGACTGCTGAGGACAGTGCACCAGGCTGACCTCGCAAAACAGGATAGTTGGTCATGTCACGTAGCGGTGGCGGAGGTCGCTTTGTTCTCGGTTTCTTTTTGGGAGGACGAGAAGACTTCAGTGCCTTCTGGTAAACAGGGCATCCCCTCCAGGATGCCATGTGGTGGGGATCGTGCGTCGTTCCCAAACATCTGGCACAGTTAGGTTTCTCCAAAGCAGGGAGTGTGCAGTTCTCCAGTAAATGTGGGCCAGCACACTTAACACACCGCAACGGCAGGGAGCAGTAATTTCAACACACCGCAACGGCAGGGAGCAGTAATTTCCAGTATGTCGTAAACGTTGGCATTTGCGACAGATGGCTGGGAAAGGGAGACGACGTGGGTAGGGCAGGGGATCAATTCCCTGGTCTCAGGATTCCTCTTGCTATACTGGTGGACCAAAGGATCTTCGAAATCGAGTCGAAGCAGTTCCTCCTTGACCTCCTCTGCCGTAACCTCTGGTGGCAAGTCCTTGATGACGATTTTGGTGCGGCGATTACCCGACGTCTGGTGGGTAAAGTAAGGCATCGCCTTTGATTTTACGAAATCGAGAATGGTAAGGTAGTCGTCACTACTGTCAAACAGGTATTTCACATGATCTTTTTGGTAAACAGCTCTCAACTGGTCGACAATGAGCCGCTAGAGCTCAGTGTTCAGTTTCGTATAATTAGTGCCATTATATACCACAATGGGGGGTATCTCCTCTTTCTTCAGAGGGCTTGGCGGGATCTCTTGAGGAGGGTCGGGAGCATGAGCCATTTCCTCATCCACAGGACCATCCGGTGCGGCGTCCCACGGCAGGGGGGTATCGGAACACGATCCGCTGCCACCGCAGCCCGCGTGGGCGGAGGAGCGTCTGGAGCGACGGCCAGAGGACTTTCCGACTGGGTCAGGGTGTCAGGAAGACTCGCCACGGTGGCGGGACGGCGTAGAGAGGGGTGCAAGTACGGCCGGGTGGTGGTCAGACAGAGCCGATGTGTTCACCGCTTCACTACGAGAAAGATCAATTACTAGGCGGTCAGGTGAATCGCCGGACGACGACGACGACACGGATGAGCGGACCCTGGATGAGCGGACCCTGACACGTGATGGTGGACAGTCTTCATGATGATCGGTTTCAGTGCCAGTGGTATCCACCGGCGATTTGTGGCGGTTGGCGCGATTCAAGCGGTCCTTCGCCCGTTGCGGGGTGGCCGGCGTTTCCGACTCTCTACATAGTGCGCCCGGCACGAGAGAAATACGCACATCCAACAGTTCCTCACTTACGTGATAGATGTTAACATGCTTTCTGTTAAAAGTGACTGCGAGAACTAAAATTCTGTGTTGTTCAAACGTGCTGTTTCGTTTTCCTTCTTGCAGTCAGGCTTGACAGAAACAGTAGAGCACTTAAACCACTTGACAAATTGTTTCTCTCAAATATAGTCTTTCTGCTTGTATATAATTTTAAACAAAAACTATTTACACAATTATGTGTTGTTTTGTTTTGTTCCTCACAGTCGGTTTTAACAAAAAACAATAAAATTGTATTTATGGCTCATTGCCTTGTGACTGGGACACTACTACTAATCTTAAACGTTCGAATTTTTGCAGTGCTATCCATTTTCAGAGCAAAACTATGCGAAATACTGTCAACGAAGTTACAGCCTTCACGGATACGGCACCCGGCGAGGTCTCTCGTACTTCTCATACCTAAGGTCCCAAGTTATTTATCCATTCATTTTAAGTTCCCAACCATGGAATCGTTGGCAATAACAATAACCAAGGTTCACGACCAGCGAGGTGGGGCAGAAGGAGATCGACAGAACACGGGGAGGAAATGGACATAAAGGGGAAGGAAGAGACGCACAGAGTGAAGGGAAGGAAGAGGACATGGACAAATAGACGGGAAAGAGGAGATGAACAGAGAGGGGGAGGAGAATGGGATGAGGACGTATGCCCAATTTCCACACCGGTTTAGTAATTGCGAAGCATTTCCGGGTTCGATAGTCACATAATAATGAGTGACGATCTAGCTGTAATCGTTATTCTTTGTGATAGGGCCTTATTTCCAACTGCTTCCTAGTCCACTTCCATATATGGCTGCGATCACTGCGTATGAAAGTGTGTGCTAACGTAGTGACAAGGTGACGCTTTTCGCAGAACAGGTTCGGCTTCAGGTTTTTGTTGTATCAGTGGCCATTAAACCTTTTTGCTCAAGGGCCAATAGCGACATTGTGGAGCCGCACCTCACGCTACACATGCTACAGCAGGACTTCGTAAAGTTGGGCACCTCCCTCCCCCCTGCCTCCCCGCACCCCACAGACCCCCCCCCCTTATCCCTCCCCCCCCCCGCCCTCTCGCCCCGGCACTGAATACTGAAAGTCGCTACCTTCTGGAACGAATGCCGGACATTTGCCACGCCGGACATTTGCCATGCTGGACATTTGCCACACTTGCCCCTAGCAAGGTAGCGATCCCTCAGGTAAGGGATGCCCTTCCTCGTACTACTTCTGTCTGCTTTCAAACCACCGTCTCCACATCTTACTCGATACAACCAGTACGTAAGGACCTTCTTCTTCGACATATTGGCGAAATACAGAGCTTCTTTTCCGAAATCGAAATATTTATAGCTTCTGGGAAACGAAAGCAATACCGACGATTATGTCACAATGTAATTAGTTCTGCCAAGTATAAATATAGATTCCTCAGTCTGTACGGTAGCTTCCTTTCACGCTTACTGATTGCGATAGAAACAGTCCATCGCAATGGGAGCAACAAGAAAGGAACGATGTAAAGAAAATACGAATGTACGCTAATCATTTCTTTTTGATCAGTGCATTTGTGCCTACTTTAATTACTACAACTGCATGTCCAAAACACAACAAGGAAAGAAGAAATGTGTATGTGAATGTTTGAAAAGAAGAACGACATACTCTACATTAATTTACTCTCTAAAATGCGATATCCCTTGTGGTGAAACATTAGTTAATAAAGTGTAGTACGTTCACTAAATAGAGATAAGAACATTTATGATTGACATGTCATCTAAAGTCGACGTGCCATTTTAAAATGTAAGAAATAAGCAACTGAAGTAATACAGTGTGCTATGCTTGTAACGTACGTTGTTGTTCTACATTGTTTAGCTCTGGTATTTACAGGGTCACAGAGAAAGCATCCTAGGTTTTGGAGCGAAAATCCGTAATTGTAATGATCTGCACTACAACAGAAACAAGAAGCACAACTTAAGGAAAAATAATGTAATGTGTATTCCAGCTCACAAGCGACATTGAAGCAGATAGTTCCTGTGACTTAGTATGGGCAGAGGTTACATTCGACAACCGGACTAAATTAATAACTGACTCCCTTTACTGACCCCCAGTCTCATATGAAACAGTTGCTGAACAGATCAAAGAAAACTTAAGTCTCATCACAAACAGGAACCCTATTCTACAATTATAGTTGGCAGTGACTTCAATCTACCTTCCGTATGTTGACAAAAATACATTATCAGACCCTATTGTAGATAGAAAACAACTTCTGTAATTGTTCTAAATACTTTTTTTTTAAATTATTTTGAACAATTAGTTCACGAGGCCATTCAAATTGTAAATGGTTACGAAAACACACTTGACCTCTTAGCCACAAATAATCCTGAGCATCACGACGGATACAGGGATTAGTGAACACAATCGTAACGAGGCTCAACTCCATAACAAAGAAATTCACCAAAACTAAATGCGAAATATACCTATTTATAAAAGCAGCTAAAAATTCGGTTGACTTCTTTCTAAGAGACAGTCTCCAATCCTTCCAAACTATGTAAGTGAAGACCATATGTGGCTTAAGTTCAAAGAAATAGTATCAACAGCACTCGAGAGATTAATACCGAATAAATTAATAAGAGACGGAACTGATCCCCCATGGTACACAAAACACGACAGGAAGCTGCTGCAGGAGCAAAGAAAAAGGCACGTATAATTTAGACGAACGCAAAATATTGGCAAAGTTTTACTGAGGCTTGAAATTTGGTGCGGATTTCAATGCGAGATGCATTTAATAGTTTCCACAACGAAACTCTCTCTAGACATGTGGCGGAAAATCCATAGAGATTCTGGTCCTATGTTAAGTAAACCAGCGGAAAGGCTCAGTAAGTGAGGAGGAGGAGGAGGAGGAGGAGGGGGGGGGAGACAAGGTGTGGCAAATGTCTGGAAACCTTCAGGAACAATTCGCGTCGACTCTTCTCTGTTTCAGATTGGTGCTGCCCCCATCCCCTTAATATTTACATGCATTATGTAGTACGAGACACGATCACAAGCGGTTACTAAATGTTCCGAATGCTATCTTTCTCTTCTTCAATGGGAAGTATTAGAACGACCCTAATTTAATTTCATATTTCTTGCTACAAATAAGAACTACTTTGTGCTTACGGTAGCGACTGTTGGCTATACCTGACTCCTTCGTCGAATAAAATTTTTGTGCAGTTGCTGACAATGATCAGCCATGTCTATGACACTGAAATACTCCAATGCAGGGAATAGGAGTTTTAAATTGCTGAACGGTGGTTTGACGAGAATGAGAATTTTAGTGATGCATTCACGGGAGCCGAATGTTGGCGCTGACTGAAGTAATGTTTGTGGTCGTATGGGCCAACCGCAGGATTCTCCACTGCCAGAATTTCACAGAATGATAACCAAAATGTTTGCGACTGTATAAAGTAATATACAGTCCAGCTGATCAGTTTTCAATAAACTAAAAGAAAGAATACTGAGCGCCTGTCTAACTGAATCCAGTCCACCTTATCCCTGTGAAAATAAAGTTCGCTTGTCAAAAAAAAAAAAAAAAAAAAAAAGAAAAGCTCTGAGCACTATGGGACTTAGCATCTGAGGTCATCACTCCCCTAGAACTTAGAACTACTTAAACCTAACTAACCTAAGGACATCACACACATCCATGCCCGAGGCAGGATTCGAACCTGCTACCGCAGCGGTCGCGCGGTTCCAGACTGAAGCGCCTAGAACCGCTCGGCCACCCCTGCCGGCAAAGTTTGCTTGTCGTGCGTATACTTACACTGTTCATGTAGCTTGGCAGATGCATATGAACGGTGTTAGGAAGGATGGGACTTACTAGTAACTGGATTACTCTGAGTCACTATTAAAAACGAGCCTGCTATCTGTGTATTTTAGACTGGAGGTAAGCGCCCAACTTGATTTATCTGATGGCCAAATTCACCAACGTCAACCAGAACTAAGCGCATATTAAAATATTACTGTGACAGTGAGTGTTTTTGTTCGTTATTGGGTAGAAAAAGTAGACTCTAAAGAATCTCTTAATGTTAGAGGACATTTTTGGATTCGGCTGTTAGTTACTTAGCTGCTGGTAGTTGCAGAGAACGGCGAAAGGCACCATTGTTGGACACACTTTGACGACCAGTGTGTTATACTCTTTTGATCCATCGCGGATACGGGACAGCAGTTGGTCGAATATTTACCAAAGAAAAATCGCCAAACAGCCGTATGTTTTCAGAATTTATTTTATTTAGACGACCAGTTTCGGCATTTCATTAATACTCCAACTACCAACAATAAAATTAACAAACAACTGCTGAATATCGCATAGTGTCCTGAGTTGCAATACTCACTACACACAAACACAATAAACATACAAAAGCCCAAACCATTTCAGATGAGAATAGTTCGAGTTTCTACCGAGACCTTCTCACTGGAAATAAATAGAAATAGGCTATTATCAACCAACAATCTACTTAGACTATATTACAAATCCAATTATAGTATATCACTTCCCTCTACATATTACATCTTATTTTCACCACACTCACTGTATTACGTTTTGTAATTTTTCTTTGACGTTTGCATTATATAGATTAAATTCTTATCAACTAGACTGAAAGAAATTATATAGAAACACTTTAACAACTGTTGAGCATTCCATTCGCTGCAATCTTAGAGAAATTTTTATGTATTATGTTCTTTGTGTTGTATTATGTAAAAAAGGATTAACAACTGTATACCAATGTTGTTGTTGTTGTGGTCTTCAGTCCTGAGACTGGTTTGATGCAGCTCCCCATGCTACTCTATCCTGTGCAAGCTTCTTCATCTCCCAGTACCTACTGGAACCTACATCCTTCTGAATCTGCTTAGTGTATTCATCTCTTGGTCTCCCTCTGCTATTTTTACCCTCCACACTGCCCTCCAGTGCTAAATAGGTCATCCCGTGATGCCTCAGAACATGTCCTACCAACAGATCCCTTCTTCTAGTCAAGTTGTGCCACAAATTTCTCGTCTCCCCAATTCCACTCAGTACCTCCTCGTTAGTTATGTGATCTACCCATCTAATCTTCAGCATTCTCCTGTAGTACCACATTTCGAAAGCTTCTATTGTCTTCTTGTCCAAAGTATTTATCGTCCATATTTCACTTCCATACATGGCTACACTCCATACAGATACTTTCAGAAACGACTTCCTGACACTTAAATCTATATTTCAAATTCAAATGTAGTATATCACTTCCCTCTACATATTACAACTTATTTTCATCACACTCATTGTATTACGTTTTTTTATTTTTCTTTGACGTTTGCATTATATTAATTAAATTCTTATCAATTAGGCAGAAAGAAATGATACAGAACCGCTTTAACTATTGTTAAGCATTCGATTCGCTGTAATCTTAGAGAAATTTTTATGTGTTAGGTTCTTTGTATTATATTATGTAAAAAAGGATTAACAACTGTACACCAATAAGATTGTAATAATGAGAAGCCTTTTTATTAGATTTAGAAGCATCTGACCCACCCTACATTTCAAGGCGGTGGGTTACTCTGTACTGTTAATGAACTAAATAAATAAATAAATAAAACTGATTAATTTCATTAATGTCGTCTTCAGGACCATACGCACTGAATGTGTAGGCAGACAGATATATCGGTATATGCATAAGTGGATTCCGTGAATTCGTTCTCCGTGTGTTTATTTCGATGATTTGACAAGTGCCGGCCGTAGTGACCGAGCGGTTCTAGGCGCTTCAGCCTGGATTTCTTATCGAACCTGCGACCATAGCGGTCGCGCGGTTCTAGGCGCCTCAGCCTGGAACCGCGCGACCGCTATGGTCGCAGGTTCGAATACTGCCACGGGCATGGATGTGTGTGATGTCCTTAGGTTAGTTAGGTTTAAGTAGTTCTAAGTTCTAGGGGACTGATGACCTCATCTGTTAAGTCTCATAGTGCTCAGAGCCACTGAACCATTTTGATTTGAGAAGTCTGAAAACATAAGGCTGTTGGTCGATTTTTCTTTGGTAAATAAATTTTGTTATACGGTTCTTCACCTGTGGAAATACCTCCTTCACTACGTCGTATCATAGTGCAGTAACGCTAAAGCTTCGTGTGGAATTGTTAACGTTGTCTCTCACGGCTTTACGCTCGTCATCGATCGTAAGGGTTAAACAGTCAAGAGAGTTGGAAAACGGTAATGTGGACACCTCCAGCAGCAGCTCTGTGCCAAATCCGATATCTGGTCGAGGGCTGTAAGATTCAGTATGATGTGATAATTCGGGGATAGGTCACAAACGGAACGCTGCCGCCTTCTTAGCTTCATTAGGGAGTATTATCTTGAACTAAGTTATCTCAGCAAAAAGCTTTTTAACTCCAAAAACGTTACAGCAAAGGCGATTTTAGCTGAAAGACGGAAACATGAACGGAAAAATTAAACATAGAAACTAAATATGCTGGAATAGCATGGAATGTGGTCTGGAAAAATATCAGTAGTGATGTTCTTTCGTCTAACGTGAGAACAGCGTGGTACAAGGTAGTCAATAACATTATCAGCACTAATGAGCGTCTCTTTGCCACCGGTTTAAGTGACACTAACCTCTGCAGCAAATGCAACCTCGTTGATAGTGTGCCTCATCGTTACACATGTGCAGATCGAATTATTAACTGGAGGTGGACCAGGGAGAAAATTGCTCAAATAACAAGAACTTCAGCAAACAATGTACCGACTAACATTTTCTTCAGACCAGAGGAAAGTTACTACCCTCAGGCAAAAAATAACGCAGTGATTTGGTTAATGGGCAAATATACAAGTAATGTTTTTAACAATATTGGGAGCGATGAACATATTGAATACAAGATGTATATGGAAAATGAATTGGTGAAAATACTTAAATATCAGAATCACAATAAGAAATACGGTAACATGCTCCGAATTGTCTTCAACAGAATGGGTATAGGTTAGGGACTGGATTCCTGGTAGAGAGGGAATGGGTTGGGTCACGTACCCGACCCTAACCTCACCTGCAAGTCACACATGAAAAATAAATCAGTAGAATAGCAGATACAAGAATATGGCGACAAACATCTGGTGTCCGATATAAAGGAAGTTCTTGAACTCCCTATGGATGTGTTTAGAAGGCTGGATCTGACAAAAATAACAAGGGAGTGAAGTATTTTGCGATGTCGCTGTTCGGGGCTGCTCTTTTGTCCACGTAATTTACCCTGGAAAGAACACACGTCAATGATTTACTGAATGATTAATTTGGGTCTGGGAAATGATGATGAGGAACCGGCTGCAGAAGAAGAAAATGTGCATGCTGAACTGCCACCAGTTGAAGGTGACAGTGAAGGTGCTAAATTGTGCTACTGCTAAAGACTCATTCTTTGGATGCTGTAATTTATGACTGCAATTGTCTGTCACCTTGAAACTTCCTGGCAGATTAAAACTGTGTGCCCGACCGAGACTCGAACTCGGGACCTTTGCCTTTCGCGGGCAAGTGCTCTACCAACTGAGCTACCGAAGCACGACTCACGCCCCGTCTCACAGCTTTACTTCTGCCAGTATCTCGTCTCCTACCTTCCAAACTTTACAGAAGCTCTCCTGCGAACCTTGCAGAACTAGCACTCCTGAAAGAAAGGATATTGCGGAGACATGGCTTAGCCACAGCCTGGGGGATGTTTCCAGAATGAGATTTTCACTCTGCGCCGGGCGTGAGTCGTGCTTCGGTAGCTCAGTTGGTAGAGCACTTGCCCGCGAAAGGCAAAGGTCCCGAGTTCGAGTCTCGGTCGGGCACACAGTTTTAATCTGCCAGGAAGTTTCATATCAGCGCACTGCGCTGCAGAGTGAAAATCTCATTCTGATCTGTCACCTTATTTATGTCATTTCATTGTAGCCATTTTTGTTACTGTTTTTGTTGGTTAAAAAAAAAGTGGTAGAGCACTGGTCTCGTAAACCAGGGTCGTGAGTTCGACCCTCACAGAAAGCATTCATTTTTTTAACTTTCCTGTTGAGAGCAGAGTTAGCTCGAGCAGCACCTAACACATGGCAGTACACTGAATGAAAGGGAAGTTCTACAACCTATGACAAGTATTCTACTTGCCTCAGAGGTTTTCAGTTCGTATGAGGGTACGTCTCTCCGATGTGGTTGCTCGTTAGACCACGAGCTGCAGACATCTCTTGCGCAGACCTCTGTGCAAACAAACAGCAGTGTGCGGGAGGGTTTTGGGAGGTCTGTCGCGAGATGCGCAGCGCTTCCCAGCAGTGCCAACGCGACGAGGCGGCCTCGGACAGCCGCCGGCCTGGCGCTGCCTGAAGCGGGAGCGAACGAGCGCCCGCGGCGAAAGCGGGCCTCCACCGCGCTGCCCACGTCGCACTTCCTGCGAGCCGGCGAGGATGCGTAGCGGCAGATAGCGCCGCGATTACAAACCGGTCCCCTCGGCACGACAGCCAGGTTCGCAGCGCGGAGGAAGGAAGCGGGCAAGGCTGCCTGCCTCCTGTCGGCCAGACAAGCCCGCACAAGCGCCGCCTTCTCCCACGACGCGCACACTCGACGCAGGTGATACTCCTCAGGCCGTCACGCAACAGACTCGCGCACTTTCGGATGCAGCCTGCAGCTCACATTTTCTTTTTCTTTCGACAAGTGTTCAGACGACGTTCGTTTAGGTTCCGTGGCATTGCGCGAAGTCACACTCGCTGTTGCGGTCCTAGCCGTCCTCACAAGCGACGTGTTTCTCATCACGAAGCACTCAAGACGTGGTGTCAATCGCGGTTGCTGTACGATCTGAAACTACCTGCTACGTCTCACGGAACGTGCTCCTCATTGTGATATCCGACCGCAGCGCTCTCTAATGGCAGTTCTCGGACGCATCTGAAGAGCAAATCACAAGGTTTGTTTACGAAAACGGAAGCGCGTAAAATAGCTGCGTTGCTTCTGTTAGCGATTGTTGAAGAAGAGTGGAGTATTAGTACTTGTTCCATGGATCAGTTGAACAGTTCTTTTGTCGAAATGACGAGGAACGAGTAACTTTATAGGACATGTATGGATGAATAGTTTTAACGTTAATGAACACATTATTGTTTTTAGTCGCACTCGTGCAAGGAAACTCAATTTTTTTACTAATTTTTAGTCCGCAGATCGTGGTCTCACGGTAGCGTTCTCGCTTCCCGAGCACGGGGTCCCGGGTTCGATTCCCGCCTGGGTCAGGAATTTTCACCTGCCTCGACATGAATGGTTGTTGTTGTGTCGTTTTCATCATCATCCCCATTACGGTCGGGGGAAGGCAATGGCAAACCACATCCGCTAGGACCTTGCTTAGTCGGCGGTGCTGGTCTCCCGCATTGTCCCCCTACGTTGTGCCAAGGAGTATGGCACTTCATCATCATCACTAGATTGTAAGTAGAATTTCACCAAAGGAGTAGAAGGAGTTGTCCAGAACACATGATTTTAAAATAGATTTAAAACTTGTTTCGCTACCTGTCGGACATTTTACATTATTGGGCAAAAGATAAAAAAAAAATGTTTAAATGTGTGTGAAATCTTATCGGACTTAACTGCTAAGGTCATCAGTCCCTAAGCTTACACACTACTTAGCCTAAATTATCCTAAGGACAAACACACACACCCATGCCCGAGGCACGACTCGAACCTCCGCCGGGATCATCCGCACAGTCCATAACTGCAGCGCCCAAGACCACTCAGGTAATCACGGGCAGCGGGCAAAGGATCGGAAATGTTTGTTTCTGCATACTGAACTCCTTCCCGAGGCAGTGACACATCTAACAGTGAGAAATAAATGTCATTTTTCCATTTAGTATTATAGTCATGGACATTACTGTTCTTCTCAAATTGCGATAGATTGTTTATGGCGAATTTCATTAGCGGAAATATGTACTGTGACGGCGCAGTTAAAATGCCTAGTTCCTTGAAGAGGTAGATACATGACGTCCGTGGGTGTACAACATATATTATTCTTATTGATCGCTTTTGCGCAATCAGTACTTTGTTTCTAAGTGACGTGTTACCCCAGGAATTTATTCTGTAAGACATTTTGTGAGGTGGCTATAATTTCGCACCTTACAAGCACTCATCCACATACGTTTCCGTGAACTACAACCACAATTAGATATAATTTGATAGGTTGTATATCGTATATGTGAAAATTTAAAGGAGACTGGCATTAACACGTACGCCTTGTAAATAGTTTACAGTTATAACAGTTAGGCACTGTACTGTTGTGAACCTGTACGATTGTGGACGTCACCTTCGGGCTGGAAGTCGTCGTTGACTACGCAGCGTTCAGTAATTGAGAGCTCTTCCTCTGCCTATACTTACGTTGAGACGTTATCGAAACTCCGTCCTTGTGGCTGCGAGTTCGCGTTTCTCGTCTGTAGAACACAGAGAGGAGAAGACAGTATTAGAGTGTATTAGTCAGAGGATCGCCTTCTGTCGTCCTAGTGTTTGAAAGGGTTTATTTGAAGCTGGAGTTCTTCCATCGTCGCAGACGAGTACGAGAACCATCACATCGACGCACCGGACGCAGTACATACAGTGATATCGCAAATTGCTTCGACTTGTTAGGGCTATAAAGCTAAACAGCTGTGATGATGATGGTGATGATGATGATGATGGTGAAGTCCCATACCCCGTGACGGAGCGTAGGGGAACGATGCGGGAGACCTGCACCGCCGTACTAGGCAAAGTGCTAGTGGAGGTGGTTTGCCATTGCCTTCCTCCGACCGTAATGGGAATGAATGATGCTGGTGAAGACGACACAACACACCCAGTCATCTCGAGGCAGGAAAAATCTCTGATCCCGCCGGGAATCGAACCCGGGACCCCGTGCTCAGAAAGCGAGAACGCTGCCGCGAGACCACGAGCAGCGGACTAAAGCAAAATTAAGGAACACAAAAAACTATTGATCCTCTGAATTCACAAGGAGATCCAAAAGGGACTTGAATCCTGAGCACGGGTTACCCAATTTTTGCGAACTATCGCGCTTGGAGAGTCACCCCAACACAGAAAACTAATCCTGAGTAGATCAAACCTTTAACACCTGTATGAGTTTCATATGCACAGCTTAACTGGATAACGCTAATTTTATTGGCCCCAACTGTAGATCCTCGATTATGCAATGCACTGCCGGACAAAAATTAGTATACCTGGCAATACGACGTCGATTTTGATCCTATGGTGGCATATGGTTCTTGATGGATGCTAGGTATACTGACAGGGATTTTAACCTCGTCCGCCAACAGATAGCGTAGTGGCATAGCTACCAGAGCGCCATCTGTGTCTGTCCTTTAATAAGGAATGCTTACAGCCAGAAGGCCCAGTATGGCCCATACGGGGTGAAGGAAGGCGGCAGCCATGCCATGGACTCGTTTCCTACAGCCTACTGAGCGATTTTAAAAAGTGTCAAATTGTGACTTCAGTGTAGCAGGGTGGACTTTTCGGAAAAATACCCCACAGATGGACGTGCTGCGTACGTTGTGCAACGATGCTGGTATCAGTGGTCAGGGGAACACTCTTACGCCTGTAGAAGAGGTTGTGGGCGTCCACGCAACTCAGAGGCCCGACAGGATAGTCGTATTGTAAGGGCAGCAGTAGCAGATCGTACAGCTAACACAGCACAGGTAAGAGGGCTTTTTAGCCCAGATGTGTCAACACGAACTGTTGTAAACAGGTTATTAGCAGTGAGACTACGGGCACGCACACTTGTAGCCAATCTTCCTTTCGCACCACAGCATCGATAAGAATTGCTCGACTGGCACCGTCAGAGAGTTACCTGGAAGATGGGGTGACGCGCCATGATCTTCAGAAATGAAGATCATGGCGCTGTGGTCACGTTAGTTTATTTCCACTGAGGTTCCACACCACCGTGGATCATCTTTGAAAGTAGTGTCTTCTAGTGTTTGGTACGTGGATGATGTTAGACATTTCGCGTTATTGATATTAGATCGGGCAGTCATAATATGGGGCAGAGTTGGGCAACTGACTAGTAATTTTACTTAGGAAATGTAAACTTTGTAATATAAAGTTTTTTGTTAATCTTCAATAAATATATAAGCAGGAACAATCGCCTGGAGTGGCATCTTGGAATTTTTTAGTGGAAGTATGCTAAATATGTCAGGAGGTTCACACGGTTGTTTCCAAAATTAGCAATTAAACAAAAAGCACAAGTAACTGAACTTAATTGCCTAAGAAACTAAGTAATATGCCTCCTTCGAAGTTTTCATCAATATGTACACCCAAAACTTTGGAACATTCTACCCTGTTTACTGATTCCTGCTCACGTTTTACACCGTTGTTGGTATGACACTATCCGCAGTACACAACTGGATCTAGTGTGGTTTTTTTTTTTTCAAAATTTGCATTCTCTCTAACGGGATTTACTATATTACTATTATCGTCTGAAAGAAGTACCAGTTTTTCCTGTTCAGTGTTAAGTGGAAGGTCATTCAAATATACAGGTCGGGACAAATAAAAGTGGCATGAGAACAGAGTTCCAGGGTACAAATAAACACCGCAGAAGTAAGGAAATACAGGACTAACCTGACTATAGCAGATGTTGAAAGTGACCACCATTCATGTCTTGGCACTTCTGGGCCCTGGTCGGTAATTAGCTCAAGGCGGATCGAAGCTGGACTGCTATCTCATCTGAAATGTTCAGCTGTAGTTCTTGAAGACTATGAGGGTTGTTGCGGCACACCTTACTGGATAACGCTAATTTTATTGGCTCCAACTGTAGATCCTCGATTGTGCAATACACTGCCGGACAAAAATTAGTATACCTGGCAATACGACGTCGATTTTGATCCTATGGTGGCATATGGCCCTTGATGGATGGTAGGTATACTGACAGGGATTTTAACGTCGTCCGCCAACAGATAGCGTAGTGGCATAGGGATCCCCACACAAAGTAACCGCACGCTGATATCAGTAGACCTGAGCGGCCAGCTAGGGCCTCGACCTGTGCTAATAACTATGTCAGACTTGTAAATGTGCTCCAAGGTTCGCCCGGCTGCATGGACAGTTGCGCCATCCTGTTGGAAGTAACTGTAGTCTTTCCCTCCTTCTTTAATGCGTACATTGACATCTAATTGCACCCACTCGTCTGGGACACTATTATTTATCCCACCCTGTATGAAGAATAGTAGTGGGCCCAAAATTGAACTCTGTGTGTGTCCCTTTGTGATATATTTAGCCAAGTCACTAAAATTTGCTATCTTTCCGGCACCGTCTGTATTATCGTGAAGAGGATTTTGCACGTCTCCGTGACTTGAACAGCAAACTGCTGTTAGAGGAACACTACATAATGCTGTACAACGATCTGAGATACATAAGAGTTGACATTACTCGTGAACTAAATTGAAACTCCATCTCATTTTCGTTTGTAAATTGAATATATTTACAGTATATATAGTGCCTAATATCAGTCTGCGCATAAGTGATCTGGATAGTCTAGATGTTGTATTGATTACAATCACCCTCAGGTAGCGTACTTCGTTTAGTTTACAAGATCAGGATTCACTTCGCAGTTTCATTGAACAGGACACTGGACTCTTCTATGGCTTGAACAGCGATTTATTGGTAAAGGAACACTACATTATTCTTGACAAAGATCTTAGATATTAGTATAAGTTATTCGTGAATTCAATTGAATCTCCGGTTCATTTTCTCTTTTAAACTGAATATAGTTAATATATAGCCTCTTACGTCAGTCTGCTCATACGTAATATGCATGTTCTGGGTGTTGTATTGACTACCGTCTCTCTGAAGTAACTTAAATCATCAAATAGGTTTCAATTCGTAATTTCATTCGAATGAAAGAGATTTCTCCGAAACCATAACTGAAAAAGACACTTACCAGAAAGATACAAACTTGAGGCAGTGCATAAGACCAAGAGGTAGGTGTATATACACTCCTGGAAATTGAAATAAGAACACCGTGAATTCATTGTCCCAGGAAGGGGAAACTTTATTGACACATTCCTGGGGTCAGATACATCACATGATCACACTGACAGAACCACAGGCACATAGACACAGGCAACAGAGCATGCACAATGTCGGCACTAGTACAGTGTATATCCACCTTTCGCAGCAATGCAGGCTGCTATTCTCCCATGGAGACGATCGTAGAGATGCTGGATGTAGTCCTGTGGAACGGCTTGCCATGCCATTTCCACCTGGCGCCTCAGGTGGACCAGCGTTCGTGCTGGACGTGCAGACCGCGTGAGACGACGCTTCATCCAGTCCCAAACATGCTCAATGGGGGACAGATCCGGAGATCTTGTTGGCCAGGGTAGTTGACTTACACCTTCTAGAGCACGTTGGGTGGCACGGGATACATGCGGACGTGCATTGTCCTGTTGGAACAGCAAGTTCCCTTGCCGGTCTAGGAATGGTAGAACGATGGGTTCGATGACGGTTTGGATGTACCGTGCACTATTCAGTGTCCCCTCGACGATCACCAGTGGTGTACGGCCAGTGTAGGAGATCGCTCCCCACACCATGACGCCGGGTGTGGCCCTGTGTGCCTCAGTCGTATGCAGTCCTGATTGTGGCGCTCACCTGCATGGCGCCAAACACGCATACGACCATCATTGGCACCAAAGCAGAAGCGACTCTCATCGCTGAAGACGACACGTCTCCATTCGTCCCTCCATTCACGCCTGTCGCGACACCACTGGAGGCGGGCTGCACGATGTTGGGGCGTGAGCGGAAGACGGCCTAACGGTGTGCGGGACCGTAGCCCAGCTTCATGGAGACGGTTGCGAATGGTCCTCGCCGATACCCCAGGAGCAACAGTGTCCCTAATTTGCTGGGAAGTGGCGGTGCGGTCCCCTACGGCACTGCGTAGGATCCTACGGTCTTGGCGTGCATCCGTGCGTTGCTGCGGTCCGGTCCCAGGTCGACGGGCACGTGCACCTTCCGCCGACCACTGGCGACAACATCGATGTACTGTGGAGACCTCACGCCCCACGTGTTGAGCAATTCGGCGGTACGTCCACCCGGCCTCCCGCATGCCCACTATACGCCCTCGCTCAAAGTCCGTCAACTGCACAAACGGTTCACGTCCACGCTGTCGCGGCATGCTACCAGTGTTAAAGACTGCGATGGAGCTCCGTATGCCACGGCAAACTGGCTGACACTAACGGCGGCGGTGCACAAATGCTGCGCAGCTAGCGCCATTCGACGGCCAACACCGCGGTTCCTGGTGTGTCCGCTGTGCCGTGTGTGTGATCATTGCTTGTACAGCCCTCTCGCAGTGTCCGGAGCAAGTATGGTGGGTCTGACACACCGGTGTCAATGTGTTCTTTTTTCCATTTCCAGGAGTGTATTTTACACACATTTTGATAATAGTAAAAATGTGCAGTGCGTAATTTGTGTTTACTTTCTGATGTAGACAGGCAGTCTCGTTAAATTTCTGGCTACTGGGGAAACGCTCAAGCTTATGCAACAAAATTGCAGCAAATAAGTTGTTTATAATAAATAACATCAACTGTTGCAGATAATACTTATGTTAAATTACTTATCATACATACGGACCTGTTATCTTACACTATGAATTTCACGAAACTATCAACAACACTACGGCTTCAACGTGGGAGTCGCGCCTCATTTACGTGGCATACACTGTGTAGTGGCTGTATCAACAAACATCATCACTTCATATGTGACTGTAACAAATTGTACCCAAACGACGCACTTTCGATAGCAGAAGCATTGAAACGTTATACTTTCAAAGCACACAAGTTATAAAACCAGAATTATCAAATGCGGCGTGGCGTGCGGTGTAATCGCGAGTGTTTTGATGTACAATTTCTGCAAGATTACAATAAAACTACTTTTCTTATTATTAATGTAACATGAGGTTCTGTTTAATCACTGTTCTCCCTGCTAATGATAGTTATTTTGTTAAAGAAATCTCCATCTGGGAATGTGTAGCAATGTCGTCTATCAAGCAGTGTAAATGTCACTAAGTTCATTAACAGCAGTAATCATATATAACCAGCAAGTAAGCTAAATGTATGATAAATAATCTGAAATAAACAACAGTAATGATTTTTAGTAACATCAGTGCTGTTGTTTGAAAGACACTTTGCTAGTTGCAGATCGTTAATTGAATTTAAGGCTATAGTTATTCGCGGTGGTAACACTTTCCTTTAAGCAAAAGGAACAGTTTTGTCACACAATACCACACGTACACAACACTAATGTATTTCCCTGTGAAAATATTTCATAAAAGTTGTTACGAAATAACCAGGCTTCATACATCAGCAGATAAGAATTTATTAGATGCTGTTTGCATTCATAGAAGTTCAATGTATTCACAGGCTAACTGGAATTTATTACCTCAGAGTGGGTCCTCGGCCACCAATACACAATTATTATCGCAGCTATAACCAACAACATCTATGTCTGTATAGAAAATCAATTTAAAACTGCCGCTGCAATACTTCACTAAGACGGCGGCTAACATAAGACAATCACTTTGAGAGACACCCACATGCCTTGCTCATAATGTGGCATCAAGCAGTCAGGCCTGCAAGATGAGTGGTCTGCCAAGCGAGTGGACTCATTCTTATTTATCGAGTAACATGAACTCTAGTACTCACAATTATGTTACAAGTTATTCTCCTGTTTGAATATTACGCAACAGAAACGGAAACGCACATCTGACTACTAGTAATTTACACAACTCTGACTGTTCACTACGCACTGGCAGTACCACATTTTCTTTCTTATTTAACGGCTTTGATCAACACGTGGCCATCGCACTGAATATGAATGGCGCACACATTATAAATTCTGGGTATCATGACAACATACTATTCGAAGGAAAAGGCCACCAATCTATTTCTTTTCACTATCTTATTTATTCCGATAAATTCTATAACCTAAACACACAAATTCTATAACCTACAACAATAACACATGAGAAATTCCGCCCAGTGCGCATGGCTTTACATTGGTGATTCTCTATCTTATGGTCTCGTAATTATTTAACGCTACAGTGCACTTTCTGGATAGGATGGTGGATCTTTTGCTATATCTCACACTTGGACTCTCACACTCATCGTCACGAAAATTTCCTCCAGACCGAGTGGTACAAAAAGGAACATGCATAACCCACTGCCTCTGAAACTATCTTGTTACTCTCCCATGCCAACCACACATACTTAAATTTCATGAAATACATCACACTGGCAGCATACGATACAAAGAATAGTCACAACGTTATAATCACATCACTTTCAGCTTTCCCACTTCAATTAATATTTATCCCAGTTTCACACGACACTGCCCCACTTCGTAACTTTTCTTTCCTACTATGAACTCTGGAGGATATATGCACGTCTTCCTGTGCAATGCAAGCCAAGTGGTGTTGCTGGATAGACGGCTGACTCACCTTGCTTCTCTCCCAGAGTATTATAGATTGAATCAAGCGTCACACGGAAACATTACACGCAAAGTAATATTAAGAACATATTCGTCACATACGAGAGTCCTCAACTGATACCATGGACGAGTACTTCTCCTTATCCTTTGTCTCATACACAGATTGAGACTCACACAGTACTCACCACGTGGAAGTACTCGTCTCTAATTTCAAGTCCTGCACACGCCATTTCTTAAATATTTCCAACTTATAGTAAACACGCTAGTAATTCAGCTTAACTTAAGCACTCAGAAGTATTTCAACTTATTGCTACACGTGGTTTCATTGTGACCGTTGGTCACTTCCGAAAATTACTACGATCCCCTTAATATTACCCTCCTGACATTTAATTCTCCCCACAAAGATTCCTGAAATAGAGAAATTATTATTCCAAACTACTCTTAAGTATTTCACATGCATATCATGTCTCCACTCTTTTGTCTTTACAGAGCACACCTAAGACTGGTCTTACCAACACTAGATCCAGCGGCAGAGTGCTGAAAACATGGCCGTTCTTCAGGTCATCTCGCATCTCCGTCGAGTTGGGGGCGCACCATGTTACCGTATTGGTCAGCCACATTTCAGGTGCTCAAAGCTCAGGTAAGTTTCATCTCTTTGGTTCCACCAAAGGTGACCAAAGGACCGTCTCAAAGATGATCATATATTGCACATTCACTATCTGTGGTTAGCAGACGACCATACATTCATTCATTTCGCAGATCTCACCAAATTGTATGTAGGGATTTATTTTGTGGGAGTGTGCATGCGATAAATTAAATAAATAAATTGTCATGCTTTCCTACACTGGTATCCGGCTTCAGTGTATTAAGTGAAATTGAGCTATTATTACAAAAAATATGTTGTTCTGCCAAGAATAATGAAGTATGTTGTACCTGTTTTCAACGTCGGGCGGTACTGTACCCTTTCAACTTATCGATTCTGCTTCAGGCTGTGTTTTACTCCTAATATATATAATCTTTTCGCACTTTCACTATATGCATTAACATTTGAATATATTTCTCGATGTTACAAGACTTAATATTCACCATTTATTAATGCTGTCGATCAACAGCACTAAAGGCTGCGCTCTTCTGTAGCTGAGCAGAAAACTTAAGATTTATAAAGGACGAGAATTACAATGAAATAAAACTCCGAGAAAAGAAGATTCATTTCAATAACACATAAACTCTATTTTCAAATATCGGTTAGCAAAATATACAGTTTTTTGCAGACCTCTGTGTTACGAGACATCAATCACATCCTATGAGTACAAAAGTTCGAACAAGAAGAAGGATTTTTCTACAAAAATCATGGCTAACATAAGATTGAGATTTTTCATTAGTTTTTTACATGGGTATTGTCTGAGATATATTTTTTTACAAGATTTTAAATTATGTCGTTGACAATAATTATTTATTATTTTATTAACGATGAAGTCCTTTTCATTAGTATTATGAGTGTAGGATCAAATTTCAGTCACATTCCTCACACAATGCAGTAGTGAATATTATTCTGGATAAAATATAGGTGTGGATATTAAAACTGGAAGCCTTTAACTACATATATGAAATTTCCTGTCATTTTATTAGAACAAATCGTACCTAAAAACGGCGCATTTTCGAGCGATCCGCAATGCACTGATGTTTCGAAATAGTTTATATTCATACCATGCATTCCATAATAACATGAAATACAGAGTTTATCTCTATATAATACGGCAGCTCCTAGGTTCTGCATGTGATATAAAAACAATGCCGCGTCGCACTGGCCACGTTCCTCTCTACGAGACAAAAATGTGGAATACCAGATTATCCATTTCCTGATTCGAAATGTAGTGGAATGGGGAATTCCACGCTTTGACGTCACCATCTACGAGTCCACGTACGTTTCCACGTTCCGTGAGAGGACGGCTTTAATCCATGTACTCTTGGCAAGTCGCAACGCACGAAACCAACGACGCGACCTCGTATTCCGCGGATTAAATTGAAAAATATCTGGCGAAACTGGATTAATTGTCCAATATGCCACACTATCCACTCACCCTAAATAAGGGTCGTCAGCACCGTTTTATCCTGCGAGACAGGGTTAAACTTTGACCCCGAAAGTTTGTAACTAAAAGTTCCGTTGCTACCTTACTACTTTGAGGTAATATTTTGAGATCCTACCACTGGACTGGAAAGATTCACAGCTGACAGCTGAGTAAATCACCTTTAAATGGCTTGCAGCAACTGCCGTTGGTAATTACCCCAGCAACCTGCCCAACAGCACTTTACAGTAGGGGCTCGCTGCGTCCGATTTAAATGTCTCTACATCTACTTCTGCATCTACATGATTATTCTGCAATTCACAATTAAGTGCCTCACAGAGGGTTCATCGAACCACCTTTAAGCTCTTCTCTGCGGTTTCACTCTCGAACAGCGCGCGGGAAAAACGAACATTTAAATATTTTCGTGCGAGCTCTGATTTCTCGTATTTTATTACGGTGATCATTTCTCCATATGTAGGTGGACGCCAGCTGAGTATTTTCACACTCTGAAGAGAAAGCTGGTGACTGAAATTTCATGAGAAGGTTCTGCCGTAGCGAAAACCTCCATTGTTTTAATGACTACCACCCCATGCCACTCACTCCATTATTTCGCGATAATGCAAAACGAGCTGCCGTTGTTCGAATTTTCAATGTCCTCCGCCGATTCTGTCTGATAGGGATCTCACACCGCACAGCAGTACTCCAGAATATGGCAGACAAGCGTAGTGTAAGCAGTCTCTTTACTAGAACTGTTAGTGTTTTCTAAGTTCTCTGCTAGTAAACCTCATTGTTTGGTTTTATTTCCCCTTTCCTTTTCGCCTACTTCGTTTGCTGCATTTTTATATTTTCTCCTTTCATCATTTAAATTCAATATCTCTTCTGTTGCCCAAAATTTTCTACTAGCCCTCGCCTTTTTACCTACTTGATCCTCTGCTGCCTTCACTATATCTCTCAAAGCTATCCATTCTTCTTCTACTGTATTTCTTTCCGCCATTGTTTTCAATCGTTCCCTAGCGCAGTCTCTGAAACACTCTACACCCTGTGGTTCTTTCAGTTTATCCAGCTCCCATCTCCTTAAATTTCTACCTTCATGCATTTTGTTTAGTTTTAGTCTACAGTTCATTACCAGGAAATTGTGGTCAGAGTCCACATCTGCCCCTGGAAATGCCTTACAATTTAATATCTGGTTCCTAAATCTCTGTTCTACTATTATATAATCTATCTGAAACCTTCCAGTGTCTCCAGGCCTCTTCCACGTATACAACCTCCTTTTATGATTCTTAAAACAAGTGTTAGCTATGATTAAGTTTTATTCTGTGGAAAATTCTACCAGGCGGCTTCCTCTTTCATTCCTAACTCCCATTCCATATTCGCCTACTACTTTTCCTTCTCTTCCTTTTCCTACTATAGAATTCCAGTCCCCCATGACTATTAAATTTTCGTCTCCCTTCAGTATCTGCATAATTTCTTTTAATTCATCATAGATTTCTTCAATCTCTTCGTCATCTGCGGAGACAGTTGTCATATAAACTTGTGTTACTGTGGTAGGCATGGGCTTCGTGTCTATCTTGGCTACAATAATGCATTCACGATGCTGTTCGTAGTAACTTATCTGGGTTCCTGTTGCTTTATTCATTATTAAACCTACTCCTCCATTACCCCTATTTGATTTTGTATTTATAACCCTGTAATCACCTGACCAAAAGTGTTGTTCAAAAATGGTTCAAATGGCTGCAAACACTACGGGACTTAACATCTGAGGTCATCAGTCCCTAGACATAGAACTACTTAAACCTAACTAACCTAAGGACATCACACATATCCACGCCCAAGGCCGGATGGGAACCTGCGACCGTAGCAGCCGCTCGGCCACAGCGGCCGGCAAAGACTTTTTCCTCCTGCCACCGAACTTCACTAATTCCCTCCGATTGGAGACTATTTTACCTCCGGAATATTTGACCTAAGAGATCGCCATCGTCATTTAACCATACAGTAAAGCTACATGCCCTCGGGAAAAATTAGGCTGTAGTTTCCCCTTGCTTTCAGCCGTTCGCAACGCCGTTTTGATTTAATGTTACAAGCCCAGATCAGTCAATCATCCAGACTGTTGGTTCTGTAAAACCAGACAACAGCGTTATGTAACTGAATATTATAGCTTCCTTATCAGTTACACGGTTTAAGCAGCACATGCCACTTAGTGGCATACTGCAGCGCCTAGAGGCGTTAGCCAACTGCCCGACCGCAACCCAATGATAAGGCGAGTTTTGCGTCAACGACACAGCGGTAGCTCACTTGTCGACGTTACAGTCGCGACAGTACAGAGTGATTATCAAAATCCACACAGCAGTATCTGGGAGCACCTTTCACACACAGACAGAAAAACTCGGAGGTGGACTGTAATTCATCACAGTTTAGTCTGTTTCCACGAAATATTTATAAAATTACATACACGATCTTCCTCTAGACGCAGTCTATCTATTAGTGGAAACCTTGTCAAAATCTGTATAGTAGTTTCTGGGATTAGCTTTCGTATATCTGGAGAAAAAGATTTCGGGGGACTTCGGTTTATAACATGTATAGAAGAAGAAAATATGAATATACACTCCTGGAAATTGAAATAAGAACACCGTGAATTCATTGTCCCAGGAAGGGGAAACTTTATTGACACATTCCTGGGGTCAGATACATCACATGATCACACTGACAGAACCACAGGCACATAGACACAGGCAACAGAGCATGCACAATGTCGGCACTAGTACAGTGTATATCCACCTTTCGCAGCAATGCAGGCTGCTATTCTCCCATGGAGACGATCGTAGAGATGCTGGATGTAGTCCTGTGGAACGGCTTGCCATGCCATTTCCACCTGGCGCCTCAGTTGGACCAGCGTTCGTGCTGGACGTGCAGACCGCGTGAGACGACGCTTCATCCAGTCCCAAACATGCTCAATGGGGGACAGATCCGGAGATCTTGCTGGCCAGGGTAGTTGACTTACACCTTCTAGAGCACGTTGGGTGGCACGGGATACATGCGGAAGTGCATTGTCCTGTTGGAACAGCAAGTTCCCTTGCCGGTCTAGGAATGGTAGAACGATGGGTTCGATGACGGTTTGGATGTACCGTGCACTATTCAGTGTCCCCTCGACGATCACCAGTGGTGTACGGCCAGTGTAGGAGATCGCTCCCCACACCATGATGCCGGGTGTTGGCCCTGTGTGCCTCGGTCGTATGCAGTCCTGATTGTGGCGCTCACCTGCACGGCGCCAAACACGCATACGACCATCATTGGCACCAAGGCAGAAGCGACTCTCATCGCTGAAGACGACACGTCTCCATTCGTCCCTCCATTCACGCCTGTCGTGACACCACTGGAGGCGGGCTGCACGATGTTGGGGCGTGAGCGGTAGACGGCCTAACGGTGTGCGGGACCGTAGCCCAGCTTCATGGAGACCGTTGCGAATGGTCCTCGCCGATACCCCAGGAGCAACAGTGTCCCTAATTTGCTGGGAAGTGGCGGTGCGGTCCCCTACGGCACTGCGTAGGATCCTACGGTCTTGGCGTGCATCCGTGCGTCGCTGCGGTCCGGTCCCAGGTCGACGGGCACGTGCACCTTCCGCCGACCACTGGCGACAACATCGATGTACTGTGGAGACCTCACGCCCTACGTGTTGAGCAATTCGGCGGTACGTCCACCCGGCCTCCCGCATGCCCACTATACGCCCTCGCTCAAAGTCCGTCAACTGCACATACGGTTCACGTCCACGCTGTCGCGGCATGCTACCAGTGTTAAAGACTGCGATGGAGCTCCGTATGCCACGGCAAACTGGCTGACACTGACGGCGGCGGTGCACAAATGCTGCGCAGCTAGCGCCATTCGACGGCCAACACCGCGGTTCCTGGTGTGTCCGCTGTGCCGTGCGTGTGATCATTGCTTGTACAGCCCTCTCACAGTGTCCGGAGCAAGTATGGTGGGTCTGACACACCGGTGTCAATGTGTTCTTTTTTCCATTTCCAGGAGTGTATGTTTGGATCCTTTTGTGTTGTTCAATGTACTCATGTAAGTATTTAAGCTGGATGTCACTTCAGCGGACTGCATTTCCGTAGCCAGTTATCCAACCGGTAAAAGGCGACCTATAATTGAAAATGGAATCTTAACCATGTTCTGTTTCTGGCGAATTTTCACGTAACTGACAGGTGAATGCTAGGTTAAAAGACAGTGAACAGTCAGCAGTTCGTCTGTAATTCGACCGCTCGGCCTTTCAGTTTCCAGGAACATACTGTACTGGTAGACCACCAGCCCCGACTCCGATTCTGCTCAAGCCCCACTGTTGTCTGGAGTTGCGGCGTCCCTACCGTTAGATGACAATGCCATCGTTTTCCCAGTAGCGATCGATTTTAATTCATCGTAGTTTAGGCAATTTTCACGAAATATTTATAACAGGCTGCACGATCTTTCTAGCGAATCAATCTATCAATTAGTCGAAATCGGGTAAAATTCCCTAGAGCAGTTCCCGGGATCTGTCCGAAGAATACACAGACAGAATCTAGCAGGGAACTTCAATTTATATTCGCCCTAAATCTCTCATGTTATTGTTTTAATAATGTTTCCGCCATTTGATTGTACAAGTTTCTGTATGTTATACTAGTACCTTCATTTTGGCCTTAAATCATTATCAGGTACAACAAGTACAATAACAGCTTAAGGCCAAAATCATGGTAGTTATCTATATATATAAAACAAAGTCGGGTTTGTTACAACACTTATAACTCGAGATCTGCTGGACCAATTTTCATGGTTTTCGATTTGTTGGATTTGTCTCCGCCCCGAATAGCAGAATACATCTAAAAATAATGAAAAATTGACGAATAAAATTTTTCATGGTTTTTGATTTGTTGGATTTGTCTCCGCCCCGAATAGCAGAATACATCTTAAAAATAATGAAAAATTGACGAATACTTGAAAAATGCGTTATTTTCCCTAAAAGTTCTTTAGTTTCGGAGCTGTCAAATTTTTTTGTCAAAATCTGTAAGTAATGATTGACATTTATGCATGCGTTCATAAACTATTTAAAATGGATGAATAAACTATTATGTGTATTTTTTTAAAAAAAAGACTGAAAAATATTACGCGTGCGTTCAGAAATGTGTAATGAATACTTAATCATTTCAATAAATGCTCATTTGTTTATTACATGTCAAACATTTGTTGTCCAGTACTGTCAAATACTGTAACAACTATTTATGTGTGCGTTCAGAAATTTATTTTGTGTAAAATGTCTCGAAAGTTCAGGTAGGTACTGTTATATTTGTTTGTTTTAGACATTAATTTGTGTAAATTATTTATTAAGTTAATTAAAGATTTATTCTACAGGTTAACAAAAGTGTAAATGTCTTTTCATAGGTTGTCTATGATTTTTCCTGATAAGCTATTGTCTATGTCTCGATTGTTTTATGTGGTTTTGTGCGAGTGCATATTCAGTATTACTATTAATAAAAATGCCGCGTCCTAGAAGATCTAATCTTTCCCAGCGGAGCCGTAATGCAATTAGGCAACGGAATATCGTGAGTGAATTATCTGACGAAGAAGGAGAAATAGCCCGAGAAGAGCGCCGCGTTAGGATGGAGCAAAGAAGGGCCTTAATTCGTGCTTCTCAAACACAAGAGCAAAGAGAGGCAGCCCGTGAAACTGCTAGATTAGAAACGAGAAATCGTCGAGCTTATCGTACAGATGAACAGAGGAATAATCTTCGAAGTGCAAGAAGAAATGGTTCAAGTATTGATTTGAATCGAGCAGCGTTTCGATATGATTGCACCATCGACTACAGCTTGCATCGTTTAGTTTGCATTGGTCCAATGGACGTTGTTTGCCAGCATTGTGGCGCATTAAGGAAAATTTAAAGATGAGGAAGTTCTTATTCCAAGGATTCCGATGATCCCAACAGATATGCCCTTTGAGTTTAAACGAATTCAATTCCCGATTCGTCTTGCCTTCGCCATGACGATCAACAAATCACAGGGCCAATCCTTGACTATTTGTGGCCTCAATCTAGAAAATGCGTGTTTTTCTCATGGTCAATTGTACGTGGCATGCTCACGTGTCGGCAAACCATCCGCATTATTTGTTCTTGCGCCTGACCAAAAAACAAAGAATGTCGTTTACCACAAGATGCTTGAATGAAAATCCGATTAATGAATTAATCAGAGTGTATCCCAACCTGCACAACATAGTTTTCAATGGTTTTTTTCTGACATGTGTTTGAAATACTTAATTATTATTATTTTTTTAATTTTTATTCTCATTCTGTATGTATTCATCATCATTCATCAAAATAAAATACTTTTATATTTCTATCTATATTAATATTATTTTGTATCATTGTATTTCGTTCATCAAAGCCTAAATTAGTTCAGCTAAAAGGTAACGCGACATTCATTGACTGTTAGGAGGTACGAAGTTCGCCGGGTCACCTAGTATAAAATAAAAGAGTTTGTACAGTGAAATATTGGAAATATCATTCAGACATTATTTCATGTCTGTCACCCAAAAATATGAGTAAATTATCTAATGTTATTCTCATGATTCCTAAATACAATATAGGATGGAGGCATTCTCTAGATTTAACCAGGAGGATTTGGAACAACAGTTTCGTCTTTCTTCCAAGGATTACTAATTAAGTTACCTGAACACTTCCGTAATAAAGTCTACCCGATACTTTGAGTACATAATAACATACAAATTTATTGCTGAAATTAAATAATTTACATATTTTTCACTGCATTTAACTTCTGATTATAATAGTGGGTTCCCCGATAAAAATTGCAACTGTGAGTACCTAGTAACATACAAATTTATTGATGAAATTAAGTAATTTACGTATTATTTCACTGCATACAACTTCAGACTATGTACGGAACTGATATTACTCATATGCCCTCCACGACTCTGCAGGCACACTCTCGTTCATTCAGCGAAATTTTCCATAACATTTACGTATATATGCACCTCTCGTTCCGAAGTGAATCTTGTCCTTGAGCTCTGTAAGTGACTGTGGTATGCTGGCGTACTCATGAGATTTTACCCTTACTGAAAAAAAACATAATGGTGTCAGACCACAAGATCTGGGTGGCCAATGCACGTCACTGCTCCGAGAACTCCCTCGTTAACAAGTCCGTTGTCCCAATCGGTGTGTGACAGGTTGCTCCCCCTTGCTCGAAACCGAATATCTTTAGCATTCACACGATCCACTTCAGACCTCAAAAACTCTCTTAACCTACAGCAATAACTTTGTCCGTCCACTGTTAATGCATCTGCGACACCATCTTCGAAGAAGTACTGCCCAATTACGCTCTCAGCCCAAATACCAACTCAGTCACTAGTGGTGAATGTAATGGCTTTTCCATAATTAATCGAAGGTTTTTATATGCCCCAAATCCTACAGTTTTGCTCCTTTATGATTCCATTAAACACAAAGTGCGCCTCATCAGTGAAAATTATTTTTTCCAATAAACTGAAGTTTGCTCTTTGTTTCGCAAGCTCCGAATGGACAATTGCTCGGCGCTTTTTTAATTGTTTGGACTCATATCATGTGGCCGTTGGACTTTATATGTCAATAGGTGGCGACATTCCTTCAGAATTTATTGCATGACGTTTCTCGGAGTGTCCAGTAGCTGTGAACATTGACAATCAGATTTCGCCGGATTTACGGCAACGTTGTCAGTCACGATGATGATACTGAAAGACGTTAAGTTGTTTCGATCCATTTCCCTTTCTCTTTGTTTATTGAATCTAACTATCAATTACAGGCTCTATGGTCAGTGAGAGTATTAAAGAGTGTTGACATTGATTTTGAAACTGAATGTAATGATAGCTAGATGCATCAATTCATTAGAAGTGGAAAAGCCGAGCGCTTGTTTTGTGAGACGACCATGGCCGTAGCAGGTGAGTTCTGAGAACGTGGCAAGTCACTGGTATGGAGAGAGCGAAGGTAGACCCAAGCCGGTGCCTCTGCACAGCGCAAGCCGCTGCAGAGGACTCGATCCAAACCACAAGGTCGCTGGCCAAAGGAAGCAGAGAGCCCTGAGTGGTGGTCAGCTTTATACGGCTGCTTTTGTCGAGTTACGATGGACTGACGGGTGGCATTTGTTCCCAGTGGAGGTGAAGCACATTCCGCCATCTCAGCCGAGGTCCTCAAGTCGTTTCCTGGGTCGCTTCATATAAGATTGGTATCGCTTAGGGTAGGGAAATACTTTTGCTGGAACGGGTGAAATGGGGCGACGTTGCAAGAGGCCAGACACTGGTTGACCGTGATAGCTGTGGCTTTTATTTTTTGTGTTGGCATCAGAGACGCACAAGCCGTGCTGTTTCCCGCGTTTACAAAATAACAGTGTGTTGATTGGGACGTGGATCGATTTCGATATAAATGATCGCGACCGAAATCTAATAGGTCGATCAGGAAGTGGGAGATTACACACTGTTACGTTTTCAGAAAGAGCTGCACTGGGTGACCTTACCAATAATCAGCTCCTTCGTGTTAATTTAATTACAAGTGTCGCACTATGCATAACTTAATGATTTACTTTACTAAACAGGGGTAGCCCTGATATTCGAGAAACACGGGTTGTGTAACTCGCAAGGTAATAAAATAGACAGTTTCATCAAACTACTGAATGCTAGAACCCTATTTCTTACAATCTGCTGCTGCGGGCTTCAGTTTAAACACAAGTGCACAGGAACATGAGCTTGTTTTTTTTTTTTTTTTTTTTGTTTTTTTTTTTTTTGTCATCAGTCTACTGACTGGTTTGATGCGGCCCGCCACGAATTCCTTTCCTTTCCTGTGCTAACCTCTTCATCTCAGAGTAGCACTTGCAACCTCCGTCCTCAATTATTTGCTTGACGTATTCCAATCTGTCTTCCTCTACAGTTTTTGCCCTCTACAGCTCCCTCTAGTACCATGGAAGTCATTCCCTCATGTCTTAGCAGATGTCCTATCATCCTGTCCCTTCTCCTTATCAGTGTTTTCCACATATTCCTTTCCTCTCCGATTCTGCGTAGAACCTCCTCATTCCTTACCTTATCAGTCCACCTAATTTTCAAAATTCGTCTATAACACCACATCTCAAATGCTTCGATTCTCTTCTGTTCCGGTTTTCCCACAGTCCATGTTTCACTGTACTCCAGACGTACATCCTCAGAAATTTCTTCCTCAAATTAAGGCCGGTATTTGATATTAGTAGACTTCTCTTGGACAGAAATGCCTTTTTTGCCATAGCGAGTCTGCTTTTCATGTCCTCCTTCCTCCGTCCGTCATTGGTTATTTTACTGCCTAGGTAGCAGAATTCCTTAACTTCATTGACTTCGTGACCATCAACCCTGATGTTAAGTTTGTCGCTGTTCTCGTTTCTACTACTTCTCATTATCTTCATCTTTTTCCGATTTACTCTCAAACTATACTGTGTACTCATTAGACTGTTCATTCCGTTCAGCAGATCATTTAATTCTTCTTCACTTTCATTCAGGATAGCAATGTCATCAGCGAATCGTATCATTGATATCCTTTCACCTTGTATTTTAATTCCACTCCTGAATCTTTCTTCCATCATTGCTTCCTCGATGTACAGATTGAAGAGTAGGGGCGAAAGGCTACAGCCTTGTCTTACACCCTTCTTAATACGAGCACTTCGTTCTTGATCGTCCACTCTTATTATTCCCTGTTGGTTGTTGTACATATTGTATATGACCCGTCTCTCCCTATAGCTTACCCCTACTTTTTTCAGAATCTCGAACAGCTTGCACCATTTTATATTGTCGAAGGCTTTTTCCAGGTTGACAAATCCTATGAAAGTGTCTTGATTTTTCTTTAATCTTGCTTCCATTATTAGCCGTAACGTCAGAATTGCCTCTCTCGTCCCTTTACTTTTCCTAAAGCCAAACTGATCGTCACCTAGCGCATTCTCAATTTTCTTTTCCATTCTTCTGTATATTATTCTTGTAAGCAGCTTCGATGCATGAGATGTTAAGCTGATTGTGCGATAATTCTCGCACTTGTCAGCTCTTGCCGTCTCCGTAATTGTGTGGATGATGCTTTTCCGAAAGTCAGATGGTATATCGCCAGACTCATATATTCTACACACCAACGTGAATAGTCGTTTTGTTGCCACTTCGCCCAATGATTTTAGAAATTCTGATGGAATGTTATCTATCCCTTCTGCCTTATTTGGCCGTAACTCCTCCAAAGCTCTTTTAAATTCCGATTCTAATACTGGATCCCCTATCTCTTCTAAATCGACTCCTGTTTCTTCTTCTATCACATCAGACAAATCTTCACCCTCGTAGAGGCTTTCAATGTATTCTTTCCACCTATCTGCTCTCTCCTCTGCATTTAACAGTGGAATTCCCGTTGCACTCTTAATGTTACCACCGTTGCTTTTAATGTCACCAAAGGTTGTTTTGACTTTCCTGTATGCTGAGTCTGTCCTTCCGACAATCATATATTTTTCGATGTCTTCACATTTGCTTGTTACAGTCATCAAATACCAGTGCAACTTACAAAGGCTTTCCGGGCGGGAAGGAGCGCCTGGTCTCCGACACGAATCCGCCCGGCGGACTTGTGTCGAGGTCCGGAGAGCCGGCCAGCCTGTGGATGGTTTTTAGGCGGTTTACCATCTGCCACGGCGAATGCGGGCTGGTTCCCCTTATTCCGCCTCAGTTACACTATGTCGGCGATTGCTGCGCAAACAAGTTCTCCACGTACGCGTACACCACCCTACTCAACCACGCAAACACATAGGGGTTACACTCCTCTGGTGTGAGACGTTCCCTGGAGGGTCCACCGGGGTCCGAACAGCACAATAACGCTGGGTTCGGTGTGGGGCGGTGGAGGGGTGAAGTGGACTGCGGTAGTCGTCGTGGGGTTGTGGACCACTGCGGCTGCGGTGGGGACGGAGCCTCTCCGTCTTTTCTAGGCCCCCGGTTAACATACAACATACAACAGCACCTTGGCGAAGGTTGGTTAATGAGATTGAGGTGAAGACGGTAATGTCAACACAACATATGGGTAATGATTAAGTTCGCAGAAGTCGCACAGTGATTGCCAAATATTAATTATCGAGGAAAGGAAACACTACAGAAGGAATTATGCACGCATATACTGTCTTCATTGGGCAGGGGAGAGAGGGGCTAGAAGTTACCGAGGTAAGTTGTTCCGATTGAAATAACTCCGAGAGGGAAAGAGATATGAATACGAAGTAAACGCGTCGTGAAATGAAACGCCACAGCGCACCGACGGTAGCCATCGTAAACAGGTTAGTGGTCCCCGGAACATTGGAACAACAGCACGTGCGGCGCTGGTTCATGTAAGTAAATATTTTCGTATTTGGTATTTCTGATGTATCTCACGAATTTTAACAAGCAGCCTTTATTGTTTCATTGTAAGGATTTATCCACTGTTTTGGTAAATTACCTATGTTTCGTAACGTAACCAATATCTTGCTTTTATTTCAACATGTGTGATTGGGGCTGGCTCTGAGCACTATGCGACTGAACTTCTGAGGTCATCAGTCGCCTAGAACTTAGAACTAATTAAACCTAACTAACCTAAGGACATCACACACATCCATGCCCGAGGCAGGATTCGAACCTGCGACCGTAGCGGTCACGCGGTTCCAGACTGAAGCGCCTTAACCGCACGGCCACACCGGCCGGCTAATTGGGGCTAGGTGTTGCGTTTTTTGGGGGGCACGTTGTGACCTCGGAACAACTTTCCCCATTTCATTTGTACCACCAATGGAGTATAAATATCGTTATTTTTTTTCTTTTGTAGTATGAGGACGTATACCCGAAAAACAACACGAGGTTCCGTCACAGGAGCTGATACTAAAAGCAGCAGATGCAGTTCTCAACGATGGCAGGAAAATAAAAACTATTACCAAAGAATTAGATTTTTGTCATATGACTTTATACAGATTTCTCGAAAAACTAAGATCTGGGGCAGAAAATATCGCGATTGGTTACAAAAAAGTAAGATTTTAGTCTTTACTGAAGAACAGGAAGGTAAGTTAGCAGAATATCTGTTCCAATGTGCTTCAATTTTCTTTGGTCTTCTGCCAGAAAAAATCAAAAAGTTTGCGAACGAATGTGCACCGAAATTCAATGCTCGCTATATTCCACGATCGTCGCGTGAAAATAAAAAAAGCTGGTCCAGACTGGCTGACTGATTTTTTAGAAAGACATCCCCAGCTGTCAAGAGGAACACAGGAGTCAACGAGTGCCAGCAGGGCAACATCATTTAACAAACACAATGTCACCGAATTTTTTACAAAGCTGAGCAGTGTTGGATAAATATAAATTTCCGTCTTCAAGAACATTTAATTTAGATGAAACAAAATAAGCGTTACCACAGTGCTAAAACGGAGGAAAATTATTGCCAAGAAGGGAATGAAGGAAGCTGGAGCCATAGTATCTGCTGAACGACGGGCATTGGTTACAGTGGAACTGGCAGTAAATGCATTAGGTCATGCAGTTCCTCCCATGTTTATTTTCCAAAGACTTAAATACAAGGATTTGTTGATAAAAAGCGGACAACCGGAATCTATCAGCGCAGGAGACAGTTCAGGATGGATACACCTATGGTGTTCGTGAAATATACGGATCATTTTATCAAAGACAAAAGGTATATATGGATCATTTTATCAAAGATATTAAACCATCAGCTGCATGTCCGATTTTGCTGTGCGATAATCACCAATCTCATATTGATACCAATGTGGTGGAAAAAGCGAAATCTAACTCCATTATAATGCTGTCATTTCCGCTTCGTTGTACACATCGCCTACAGCCATTGGACGTTGGAGTAAATGCGCCTTCCAAAAGCTGTTGTGCAAAGGGTCAGGACAACTGGCTACGCAATAATCCTGGCAAGGCAATGTCGATATATGAGATCCCAGACATTATTACCGCTACCTCGTGCAGTGACTCCCATAAACGTAACGAGCACATTCAAAAAAGCTGGCATTTGGCCTTAGGACCGCAACGTTTTCACAGAAAACGATTATGCTCCATTGTAAGTTACAGATCGCCCTTTAGTTTTAGTAAAGATAGCAGAAGTGGCTCTGGGAATTTCTGATGACATTATCACTAATAGGTCGGAAGCAGTATCAGAGACTGTTAGTAGCACAGACGCTAATGCATCTGAAATTGAAAACATTAGTACAGATACAAGACAAATCGTTGATGCGCCAGGGCCTTCGGGGGTTGTTAATCTGCCTGCATCTTCTGATGTCATACAAGAAAAACTCGGAGATCAAGTTCCTTTCTCTCCAGAAGCAGTACGTCCTTTTCCGAAGGTACCGCCAAGGATTGGAACAAACAAGAGACGAAAAGAAATGGCTCTGAGCACTATGGGACTCAACTGCTGAGGCCATTAGTGCCCTAGAACTTAGAACTAGTTGAACCTAGCTAACCTAAGGACATCACACACATCCACGCCCGAGGCAGGATTCGAACCGGCGACCGTAGCGGTCTCGCGGTTCCAGACTGCAGCGCCAGAACCGCGCGGCAAACTTCGGCCGGCAACAAGAGACGTCTGCAGTAAAACAAATCTTAGGAGAAGAGCAAAACAAGAAAAGGAGAGTGAACATCAACAATGAAGAAGTGAGAAAAAATAAAGGAAAAGGGAAGGATAAAACAGCACAAGGAAATGGAAAAGGAAACGACAAAGGTAAGGGGAAGTCTGTTACGCGACAGGTTTTACAAACAAGTAGTGAAAGATCTGAGGGTGAAGAGGACAGTTTAGAGTATTTTTGTCTAGTGTGCTGTGACAGTTATTCTAATTCACGTTCTGGGGAAGAATGGGTTCAGTGTCAAGAATGTAAGAACTGGGCCCATTCCTGATGTAGGGAGAATCAAGCCTTATTATCCTACCTACGCCCGAAATGTGATTGTGATATATCTTCTGATGATTACTTAATTATAAGTATATATGTTTTCTGCCAACGACGCCAATATGATAGATATTTTCAGCCTAAGACAAGGCCAGTAAGACTGAAGACTGAATTACCGAGTCTGAATAGTTGCAAGTTATTTGATAGTTACTTGTTATATAACATAGAAATGTTTACCTGATGATTCGCACAACATTGTTAATTATTAGTTAAATAAACTGACATGGTTTTATCATTTATTGTTAATTTATGTCGCAAATAATAGATTAACGAGTATGGTAACAAACTTACCGCAACTTGTTGACAATTTGCCCCAAGTCGGGGTGTTATTTTACGTCTTTAGACATTAAAACATTATTACTAAAAACATCTCACAACAAGTGACCTAGCCAGCCGCGGTGGTCTAGCGGTTCTGGCGCTGCAGTCCGGAACCGCGGGACTGCTACGGTCGCAGGTTCGAATCCTGCCTCGGGCATGGGTGTGTGTGATGTCCTTAGGTTAGTTAGGTTTAAGTAGTTCTAAGTTCTAGGGGACTTATGACCTAAGATGTTGAGTCCCATAGCGCTCAGAGCCATTTGAGCCATAGCCAAGTGACCTAAATAACTGTCTTAATATCGAAGTTACACATATAAGTTAATTTTGATTGCATCACATGACTACTAAAATCAAATATTCTTAACGAATTTTGAGGTTAATTAAAAATCGGAACTTGTAACCCCCCGTTGAGGTCAAGACTGCTAATAAATGTATTTGGATTAAAAACATAAAAGCCCTAACATCAGTCTGGAAACTCCACACCCATCCTACCACTTGATTTGCGAAGACTGATGTAGCTCACCGTACTTAGTGTTACTGATGCTTGCGAGTGGCAGCTCTGGTGGCGGAAAATTCTAAGTCGTCTGGTCTGCACCAGGGCTGCGCTCCTACAGAGCCCAGAATCGAAATCCCTCAATCGACTGGAACATTCTCTGGTGAGTCTTGAATGAAAGAAGTTCCAAATAGCGCTACCAAAAGGAAGCAGAATTTTTACTCTGCCTTTTTATGCCTGTGGCTTGTGCACCAATAAAAGTTATCCTTCTAGGAGCCGATCAATCTGGTCCACACTAATAATGCAACAACCTCCCTTCCATATTCATTTTAATCTATTAACCAGTCATGTGGGTTTTTTGTGCTAGAGTTCAGAAACAGGCAGGTCCTGACTCTAAACACGAATTCTGTTCCGTGTTTTAGCCATACAGACCTTCTCCACATACACACATCGATTTCTTTTCTCCCACACTATATTTTATTCACATTATCCATTGGTAGCTGCCGTCACTATTTCTCAACAGAGCCGCAAGGCAGTTAATTTGGCACCATCCTGCTGGCAGTTGGTCCAGTGTTCTTAAGTACAAAATTGCCAATGACCTCCTGTCTCACTTCACTTCAGAGATCACATCTTAGTATTTCTTTTGGTTCTAGAGCTTCACCCTGCAGATGGCAGGAGGGAACTGCGCTCTCTCATTGCATGCTCACGGTGCATCCCATTGGCACCAGCGAACTGCCCATGGTAAAACGTGATACGATGACTTTCTGCTGTTTAGGACACAAAACAGACGATACCTCTTTGCCGAAGTTTAGCCTATACGCAGTGTACTGTTCCAAACTTTCTACCAGGCTTTTGTTCTTCCCCTAGAGTACGTCTACGTGATTACTCTGCTATTCTCAATAAAGTGCCTGGCAGAGAGTCCAATGAACCACCTTCGAGCTGTCTCTCTACTTTTCCACTCTCGAACGGAGCGCGGGAAAACGAGCACTTAAATTTTTCTGTGTGAGTGCGGCGAGGCGGGGTTTGTCTGTGCAGGTTGCACATTAAAATTCACCTACCTCAGAACGGCGTATGCTCGATGTCCCTTCACTCGGCAACGTAGATACTTACAAGATGATGTAAAAGCAGCGTTGATAAAAAACACCATCTAATAACTACAATTACTGAGGCCGCGCAACTCTAGTAATGAAAAAACGTTTTGTAGAAAAACTGTCATTAAAATTTTATCGGGCAGTAGGAAAATGGATTGACTTCTGAAATTTCCACACAAAAATGTTTGTTGTGCCCTTATAGACAAAGGAACGGTACTATTCCTAACTATTGGCTATTACCTTCCGGTTCGTGATTAATACATACATTTCACACGCACAGCAGCTAGAAATCTGTCCAAACCCAACCCGATTTAAACCACGTTTTCACAGTCATTAATTCCATCACTAACATGAGTTATTACATTCGGTCCTTCTTGTAGATACAAGAAAAAAGAAAGAAACTGCTCGCCAAAAATGCTCAGTCGTTGAATACTGAAACATGCCACGCAGCTACTATGAAGGCCAAAGTTTCACACGCGAATATCATTCCAACAAAACAATTCCAAAACTTCCAAACTTCACAGAATTGTCCGTAACTGTATCAGCATTAGTCAAGACACGTATCAAACGCGAGGATCTCAATATTCCTTCATTTTACACATAATGAGAAACATCACATTCAACATGTCCTTGCGTGACGAAGCTTGCGAAAGACTCTCTTCTTGCAGCCTCACTCCCAGTATAACTATCAGGTGGGAACCGACTCATTCCTGTTTGGCTGATCATACTCGCTGCCAATCACAATGCTCGCTCATGATCATACTCGCACCAAAACTGGCCTGCAACAGTCCTTATACACCAACGCATTTACGTCAATCTGACATAGAAATATTAAAGTAACGTTTAATAAACGAAAAGGCAGTAATTCTGGAAATATTCTTTATATACTGATTTTACTCCAGCTGACTTTGTGGCTGCTCTGATACAGTAGCAATGACACCTAGACATACGTCATCAGCAAAGTGAGTAATTCCCCTAGGATCATTTTCCCACGACAGGCTTGTGTAACTCTCGCAGGTTACTTAAGACGGTATATAATGCAACAATGAAATTAAACGAATGTCCCACATACACACTCTCATTTACTCACATTTACTCCCACAACCATATTAGACACAAATAATAACCTTGTCTGATTTTTATATTACGAAAACGAAAAATAATTGAAGTTTTAATATGAAAATCTCAATTAATTAATATTGCACACTGAGAATTCGATTTATGTTTCCCAATTATACCAAAAAGATAAACTATCATATTTCCTAACTAAATTTGGTGCCCTAAGTGACGGTATTTTACTTTTTAGCATTTTTTTCTGGGTGTGTAACTATGATAGTTACAAGGTTGAAATTTTTATACAATCTTCCCCTGAATAACAAAAGGTAGTGTACTTATTTTGAAAATGATTGAATAATATTTAATATCATTTACTTAGGTTCTTATAGGTGGTGAATGTACACGTCCAGTAAGAGACATTGATTATCTTTCCCATGGCAGACAGTGACAGATGCCCAGGTGTCTCCCCCTAATACAAGACTTCAACGTACTCCTTCCAGCTATTCGCTTTCTCCTCTGCATTTAACAGTGGAATTCGCATTGCACTCTTAATGTTACCAGCCTTGTTTTTAATTTCACGGAAGGTTTTTTTGATTTTTTTGCATTCTGAGTCAGTCCCTGCGACAGCCAATTCTTTTCAGATTTCTTCACATTTCTCATGTATCCATTTCGCCTTAACTTCCTTGCACTTCCTATTTATTTCACTCCTAAGTGACTAAGAGTTCTGTATTCATTAATTTTCCTGAACATTTTTGAACTTCTTTCTTTCATCGATCAACTTAAGTAACTCTTCATTTGCCGGCCGCAGTGGCCTTGCGGTTCTAGGCGCTACAGTCTGGAGCCGAGCGACCGCTATGGTCGCAGGTTCGAATCCTGCCTCGGGCATGGATGTGTGTGATGTCCTTAGGTTAGTTAGGTTTAATTAGTTCTAAGTTCTAGGAAACTGATGACCTCAGAAGTTAAGCCGCATAGTGCTCAGAGCCATTTGAACCATTTTTGAACAATTCTTCTGTTATCCATGGTTTCTTCGTAGTTACCATCCTCGTGGCTATGTTTTTCTTTCCAGCTTCTTTTCAGAGATGCCAATTGCTATTCTACAGAATCGCCTGCCTATCCACACAACTGGCCACTAAAAGTGCTACACCACGAAGATGTCGTGTTACAGACGCGAAATTTAACCGACAGGAAGACGATGCTGTGATATGCAAATGATTAGCTTCTCAGAGAATTCACACAAGGTTGGCGCCAGTGGCGACACCTACAACGTGCTGACATGAGGAAAGTTTCCAATCGATTTCACATACACAAACAGCAGTTGACCGGCGTGGCCTGGTGAAATGTTGTTGTGATGCCACGTGTAAGGAGGAGAAGTGTGTACCATCACGTTTCCAACTTTGATAAAGGTCGCATTGTAGCCTATCACGATTGCGGTTTATCGTATCGCGACATTGCTGCTCGTGTTGGTCGAGATCTAATGAATGTTAGCAGAATATGGAATCGGAGGGTTCAGGAGGGTAATACGGAACGCCGTGCTGGATCCCAACGGCCTCGTATCACTAGCAGTCGAGATGATAGGCTTCTTATCCCCATGGCTGTAACGGATCGTGCAGCAACGCCTCGATCCCTGAGTCAACAGATGAGGACGTTTGCAAGACAACAACCATCTGCACGAACAGTTCGATGACGTTTGCAGCAGAATGGACTATCAGCTCTGAGACCATGACTGCGATTACCCGTGGCGCTCCGTCACAAACAGGAGCGCCTGTAATGGTGTTCTCAACGACGAACTTGGGTGCACCAATGGCAAAACGTCATTTGTTCGGATGAATCCAGGCTCTGTTTACAGCATCATGATGGTCGAATCCGTGTTTGGCGACACCGCGGTGAACGCACATTGGAAGCGTGTATTCGTCATCGCCATACTGGAGTATCGCCCGGTGTGATGGTATGGGGTGCGATTGGTTACACGTCTCGGTCACCTATTGTTCGCATTGACGGCACTCTGAGCCGTGGACGCTACATTTCAGATGTGTTACGACCCGTGGCTCTATCCTTCATTCGATCCCTGCGAAACCCTACATTTCAGCAGGATAATGCACGACCGCATGCTGCAGGTCCTGTACGGGCCTTTCTGGATACAGAAAATGTTCGACTGCTGCCCTGGCCAGCACATTCTCCAGATCTCTCACCAATTGAAAACGTCGGGTCAATGGTGGCCGAGCAACTGGCTCGTCACAATATGCCACTCACTTTTCTTGATGAACTGTGGTATCCTGTTGAAGCTGCATGGGCAGCTGTACCTGTACACGCCATCCAAGCTCTGTTTGACTCAATGCCCAGGCGTATCAAGGCCGTTATTACGGCCAGAGGTGGTTGTTCTGGGTAGTGATTTCTCAGGATCTATGCACCCAATTTGTGTGAAAATGTAATCACATGTCAGTTCTAGTATAATATATTTGTCCAATGATTACCCGTTTATCATCTGCATTTCTTCATGGTGTAGCAATTTTAATGGCCAGTAGTGTATTCATTACCGCAGTATCTATAGCCTAAGAGACATTTACGTATATATTTTCAACCCTTAGTGCTTCCGTATCCCATTTCTTTGTGTACCATTTCTTCCTGACTAGTCTCCTGAACTTCAGCCTATTGTTAATTATTCTGCAGCTAGAAACCCTGTTGCAGCACGCTATTTCTCGCTCATCGACGAAGCTATGTTGCACTCTACAATTCGGAATCCTCTAGCGGCTGACGGATGCAAATAATATGCATGATACGCAGTGCGTCAACCGATGCTGAGAATAGAGCAAAACCTTCGGTGCCTTTTACTTTTCAGCACGCCCCCTAGTAGTACAGGCTCGGACGAAGCAGCATGCAGACGAACTCGCAGCACTAGCACGGTGCAACGTGGCTGTCGGTGGCAGTCGGCAGTAGTAGCAACCAGCAGCGTTTGCGAAGCCACCACCCCCAGAGCGCGCCGCCGTGTCGCCCACGCCGCCCACGCCGCCCACCGTGCGCCGGCTCGCGGGTGGCCGCATTTGCATACGTAATTACACATTTCGCGGCCGGCGCGGGCTCGCTTCGCCTCCGCGTCCCACGGAAACGGCTCCTCCACTTCTGCTGGCGCCTCGCTCTTTTTACTCCATTCTTGCTCCCTTCTTTTTCCTCCTCCCTCTTCTTAATTTTCCTTTTTTCCGGCTGGTCCTCCCGCAACGCCTGCCAGTGCCCGGCTCCGCACAATCGCCGCTCTTCATGTGCAAACAAGCATCATCAGCGCGCAGCTCCTGAGCCCAACCGCCCTCCTCCCTAGATACACACACACACACACACACACACACACACACACTCGTATACATATACACACGTGTAAATAACCGGTTTCCCCGTCGCTGGCGCTGCTCCACCACGCTGCCCCGGCCCTGTCCTCCGTGTTTCCTTCCTTATTAATTTTATGTTGCACGCGCGCATTAAAACAAATTACTCTGCAATAACCCTCGCCCCCCTCCCTTGGCGACCCTCCCACCGAGGGCCACCTCCCTGCTCGGCACCGGCCGGACGGAAAATGACCGTGCTGCGAACGCAGGCGCCGCGTACAAAATTTTTCAGTGGCCGTCAGGACTCATTTACTCGTCACAGATGTAGATAATCGCCCCTGATTAGTGCCCACAAATCAGCAGGTATTATTCGCTAATGGACGCTCCCGAGGAGCAGCGGCTATCGCGTCTGCGCGGAGGAATTTTTGCTCGGGATGTGTTGTGGCTTGTCAGCACCCATTAGGCGGCAGTTCGTCGCTCACAGCTACGCCGTTAACTGGACGCAACGCGTCCCGCAATTTACTGGCTCCGGCTTTCTTCAGTGGCGATCTGCCTGCCCGGTGCTAGTGCTGCCTCTGTATTTATGTCCTGTCAGCAAGAAATCTCTGTCCTTCAGCACTACTAACACAGCTGCAGGTTTTACCCTAAGTGCTGTATCATCCACTTGATATCTAAAAGATAAGATTTAGTACCTCTTCAGCATCCACGACCACTCTAGGACATATATTTTTCCTGCTAGTGAAACCGTGTTTTATTAGTACGACGCCTAAAGTTACCCCTGAGGTCCCTCCTTAGACATGATGAACCTTAACCATATTTTCTAATATCTTGATCAAATTTTAAAGGAGCAGTAGGCTTTCCACCCAACGAGATCATATTCCGGCCGCATCGTTATCTAACTCAGCATCTAGAGAACATACTTGGGAGAGGTCACAGCACAGGCAGACATTGTTTCATGTAGTTGCATATGGCACTGATATCCATCTGTTACGAAGCCGGACACTACCGCAAGACATAACCGCGTAATAATTGTCATTGAGTGTTTTCTGCAAACTAAAACGATTGTACGTTATCTGATCAAAAGGATCCGGACACTTATTAGTGGACATGAATATGGAATGTGTCCACCAATCGCCTCCATGATGGCTTGAAATCAGCTGGTCTCGCTTTCAATGAATGTCTGTGGAGGAATGGCAGTCCATTCTTCCACAACAGCCGAAATCATAGAAGGTTGGACGCTAGCGCCTACAGCGAACCCGACGTTACAACACACTCCTGAGATCTTCCAGTGGCCTTATGCCACAACGCTGAGTAGACCTACCCACTTCGCAATTATTGTTAACTAATCATTGCCTCGGCAACGGCCTGGCCGCAGTGGATACACCGGTTCCCGTGAGATCACCGAAGTTAAGCGCTGTCAGGCGTGGTCGGCACTTGGATTAGTGACCATCCAGGCCGCCAAGCGCTGTTCCCATTTTTCCGTGTGCACTCAGCCCCGTGATGCAAATTGAGGAGCTACTCGACAGAATAGTAGTGGCTTCGGTCAAGAATACCATCATAACGACCGGGAGAGCGGTGTGCTGACCCCACGCCCCTCCCATCTGCATCCTCCACTGAGGATGAGACGGCGGTCGGATGGTCCCGGTAGGCCACTCGTGGCCTGAAGACGGAGTGCTTTTTTTTAATCATTGCCTCACAAATGCTGCTCTATGACAGAGTGCGTTGTCATCCTGAATTGTCATTCTGATACAAACAGCCATCATTTACGAACAGTTCCTCTGCTGTAAGCAAACCAGTGTTGCAATATGTGCTCGTATCCTTCTATTTTTTTTACTATTTTTAAGCGCATTACGGGGATCACACAATAACCACGAAAAACACCCTCATAGCGCAACATCACTTCCTCTATACTTGATAGAAGGTAACGTTCTTCAGGCATTCGCCACAGCCAGACCGCTCCACCGGATTGCCAAAGGAGATAGCATGAACATTAGTTAAAACTTCCGGGCTGAGAGGCTGTTGTCGATCTGTGCAACTTCTTCTTCCTGGCGTTTCGTTGCCAACTGCGGGCAGCATCTTGCGAGATGAGTCAACGACTGGCTGCCAAGCCGTGGAGGGAACGTTTCTATAGAGCACACAGAGGGCGCCACCGTACGTCACGTGGGGGCGACTGTAAGTCTGTCTCTGACTAACGTCATTATCCTCGATTGAAGTTAATCGATTGTCACATCGTTGGTGCGAAGTCGACCGCTATACCTTCTCTAACTGTAAGACTTCCTCTATTTCATGGCTATAGAGATTCATAAACACCACAATAATTTTAACAGAAAAGAGGAAGGCGTAAACTTAGATAAGATATGGCTGTCGACTTTGCACCATTGATGTGACAATCGATTACCTTCAATCGAGAATAATGTTAATCAGAGATAGACTTACAGCCGGCCCCACGTGACGTATGTTGGTTCCTCTATGCGCTCCTATATAACGGGTCCCTCCTGACAGCCAGTCGTTGATTCACGTCGGAAGATGTTGCCCGCAGTTGGCGGGGAAACGTCAGGAAGAAGAAGTTGTACAGATCGACCACGGCCTCTCAGCCCGGAAGTTTTAACTAATGAAGACGCCGGCCGTGAAAGCCTACACGCTAGGAGATAGTATGGATCATCACTGTCTTTTCAGTCATGCCGTATCCAGCGGTATCGTTCTTTCCATCACCTCAAGTGTGCTCAGCACTGATGCAGAAATGCGTGGCTCCCCATTCGTTTTAACTCGCTACGCCCAGTCACTGTGCTAAGTGAACTGCTAGTAGCAATTTCAGATTCACGAGCCATTCCTTTCGCTAATTTCATACGATTTTTTGCAAACACGTTCCATAATCCACGATGGTCCCTATCCTTCAGTACATGAGGACCTTCTGGTCTTGGTTTAATTGTGGCTGTTCATTCGCATCTCCACTTTACAGTGACTTCATCAAGATTCGTCTAGAGGAGCTTCAGATGGCCCTGATGGATTTGTTACTCAGGTGACGTCCAGTAACCACGTTCGGGTCACAGAGCTCTCCTGTCCAATCCATTCCGCTGTTACTGCCTCTGATGACAATGTAATACTCACTGCCTCCTTTTATAGTGGCGGGCGCGCCTCTCTTGATCAAAAAAATGGTTCAAATGGCTCTGAGCACTATGGGACTTAACATCTGAGGTCATCAGTCCCCTAGAACTTAGAACTATTTAAACCTAACTAACCTAAGGACATCACACACATCCATGCCCGAGGCAGGATTCGAACCGGCGACCGTAGCAGCTGCGCGGTTCCGGACTGAGGCGCCTAGAACCGCTCTGCCACACCGGCCGGCTCTCTTGGTCAGTTCCGCATTACATAGGAGTTTCCGGATACTTCTCATCATCATATAGTGTACTCCAGTGGCGTCCTTATCTGTCCTGGTGAGCAGAGGACGAATTTGGACGAGAACAGGCTACAGACAAGCATTATTTCATATGACATGGCATATGACGCTGTCAGTCACTGGTTGCGAATCTGTACGCTACTTATACTGACAATTCAACGTGTAATGCATGTAGTCCTAAACAACAAACCAGTCGATGAGGAAACAGAACAGTTGTCTCCCTAAGAACTATGCATTGGCTTCACTACAGTATAACACCTATATGCAGAGGTTGGACAAAAATATGGAAGCACCATCAGAAATGCATCCCTGAACATAAATGCAGTTGCAAGCCAAGCCTACAGGTTGTGCCGTTGTATTTGACCACGAACGGCTCACGTACATTGTCTTCAATATGTTTCGAGGAATTTTTGTGATCAGAAAAGTGTTATGTGTAGTCGTGAATGCATTATGTCGGAGCTAAATGAATTCGAACGTGGGCAAATTATTGGTGCTCGTATGCTGGCTACTTCCTTAACCAACACAGCCTAAGTGTTTCGTATTCCAGGAGACACCGCATCGGAGAGTTATACCGCGTACAGGGAAAGCGGAAGAAACACCATCCACTAAGTAACTACGAGGACGAAAGTGTGTGTTGTGTGATGTTGTATTATTTTATTCGATGTGGTGTTTTACGTGTAAGGTGAGTGAAAATTCGCACCTTACAAGCACTCATCCATATACTTTGCCGTGACCTACAATCACTATTACATATCATTTGATAGGTTGTACATCGTATATATGAATATTTAAAAGAGACTGACATTGTCACGTATGCCTTGTAAATAACCGTTAACCCTTATTGCATGAAAGTTGATAGAGTGTTTTTATTATCATACTAGTAGAGGTTGGAACGACAGTGGAAATGAAACGGCAGGCGGAACTCAAACCCTGGATGGAAGGCCCACACAGGTGTGTTGGTCCTGCTTAAACACAGGAAGTAGCAAGATGGACGTTGTGACACCTGAGCGCTGGGGAACAATAGAGTCGCGACCGGCCGGTTTTGTAACTGGACGGGAAGGATTATACTTCGGAAACTACGAAACTCTTAGACTCGGCTGAGAGGAACGAGGAAGCGTCACCTCGGAAACCACGCAGGCTGAGTTATGTCCAAGGATTTTTACTCAGAAGTGTACCATTGTACGAGTATAGGTTTTCCCTCGCAAACTTTTCGCGTTGGACGACGAAAGACTAAAATATGGTTGGTCGGCGTTCGGAAGAATCTGTAGAGAGGGAGAATAGTCCGTGGCTTCGGGAATATGATTCGTTTTCGGAATTACGAGGGCAAGGAGCTGAGCCTTGCTGGGATGGCAGCAGTGGAGAGACGAGGTCTTCCGTTGTGAGCGCCTGTGTGTGACGCTCGCTCGGTATTATCTTTGTTGGTACAGACGGATTTGCTGTCTCTGCTCTCAGGAGAGTTTATAGTTAGATCAGTTAGGCACTGTACTGTTGCGAACCTATAGGATTCTGGACTTCACCTCCGGGTTGGAAGTCGTCGTTGAGTACGCAGAGTTCAGTAATTGAGAGCACTTCCTCTGCTTATACTTACGTTGAGACGTTATCTGAAATCCGTCCTAGTAGCCGGGAGTTCGCATTTCTCGTCCGTAGAACACAGAGCGGAGAAGACAGTATTAGAGTATATTAGTTAGAGCACCGCATTCTGCCGTCCGAGTGTTTGAAAGAGTTTATTTGTGGCTGGAGCTCTTCCATCGTCGGACATGAGTACGAGAACCAGCACGCCGATGCACCAGACGCGGTTGAGTGATATCGCAAATTGCTTCGGCTTATAAGGGCTATAACAGCTAAACAGCTGTGATCACGTTAGTTTATTTCCACTGAGGTTCCACACCTCCGTCGATCATCTTTGAAACTAGTGTCTTCTAGTGTTTGGTAGGTAGACGATGTCAGTCATTTTGCGTTATTGATATTAGAGCGCGCAGTCATAATAAGGGACAGAGTGGTGAAATTGATTAGTAATTTTACTTAGGAAATATAAACTTTGTAATATAAAGATTTTTTTTAATCTACAATAAATATATAAGCAGGAACAACGTTTATCATTTCGTAGGATTAGTTGCCTTCATCATTCATTTATGTTTAGATTGTAATTTATAGAATTAAGAGGTCCTAAGATCTGCTTCAGGGTGTAGTCTGACAAGGCCAAATCTCCATTTTAGCGTCTATTATTTTCCGTTGCGCACATTCATTTTACACCTGCCTGGAGTAGCATGTTTGATACGTTGTGTCGGAATTTTATTTGGACGAGATTTTGGTTTATACTGCTGTCTTTCAAGATATGTACTGTTAACTAAACACGTCGTTTGCGTAATATGTTGAATGACGATATCTTGGTAAAGCGCTGTTAACTCTATTTAATTGCGAGTTCTTGAGTGCGTAAAGAATCGCTGTGTGGTCGCAGGTTCGTTCGCCACGCCTCCAGCGTCTTTCCAAATGGAACGTAGATGACTGGAACTCATTTCGAGTCTCACTTGTTAATCAGCTGATATGAGCTCTTTTATTTCGTCTGATACAATATATCTAAGGAGCTGTTGTTGATTCAAGATAACCTTAACGAGAAAAATAGTCAGAAAAACAATAGTATCAGAATAATTAGCATTTCATATAACAACAAAAATTATATATAAATCAGGGACGATAGTGTTGTTCATATCTTTCTGCAAGATTATAGCATCTTTGATCCCTACATACATCGCACGTTATCAAACGATCATTTCACCATTGAAAGAAAAAAAAGGCGCTTGCGAGCGGGGAATTGCAGGGCCACCTGCAATTTCAGAACTAACCAATCGTCAGTGATGCAAATGAGCCATAAAACCTGGATTATGAAGCATTGGGAGAATGTAATTTGATCGGATGAGCCTTGTTTCACATTGCTTTCAACTTCTGACCGAGTTTACGCCCGAAGAGTCGAACATGGCGGCGGTTCTGTGGTGATTGGAGTAGCCGTATCATGGAATTCCTTCCGTTCCCTAGTTACTCTGTACGGTCTCATTACTTCCAGGAATTATGTGACCATTTTGGCTGATCTAGTCCATCCTATGGTGCAGTGTTTGTTACCCAATGGTGATGCTGTGTTCCTAGGCGACGAGGCTCCTGTTCACACATCTCGGATTGCCCAGGACTGGTTTTGCAAGTATGAGGATGAACTGTCGCGTTTTCACTGTCAACCGCAGTGACCAGAGGTCAGTATTACTGTACTGAGCGTTTGCAGACTACTTTGGAGAGGTGGGTGTGTCATCGCGATGCACATCCTTCATCGTTACGTGAACTTGCCACTATTTTGCGGGTGTAAGATTTACATGAATACCACACAGGAGTTGTGTTTGTCCATTCCGGGACTACTGCAAGCAGTTTTGATTGCTGACGTCTTTCCTACACCGTATTAGGCTTGGCAATGCGTCTAGTTTCTGGTGTTTCCACAATTGTGTCCAACCGCACTAAGTGAATAACTAGTCGGAACCAGTTCAAGCTAATTAGTAATACGAATAACACCTAACTTGCTGCCAAACCAGTAATTTGTGAGTACGTGCAAATGAACTTGTGATCAATTCTTAATGACACGCCGAACCATTATGAAGCGAATCAACTGAACTCCATACCAGGAAGAATTCAAATCTACATCTACAACTACATCTACATCTAAGTGATTACTCTGCTACTCGCAATAAAGTGCCTGGTAGAGGGTTCAATGAACCACCTTCATTCTGTCTCTCTACCGTTCCACTCTCGAACGGCACGCGGAAAAAACGAGTACTTATATTTTTCTGTGCGAACTCTTATGTCTCTTATTTTATCGTGATGATCATTTTTCCCGATGTAGGTGGGTGCCAACAGAAAGTTTACGCAATCGGGGGAGAAAACTGGTGATTTAAATTTCATGAGAAGATCCCGTCGCAACGAAAAACGCCTATGTTTTAATGATTGCCACTCTAATTCGCGTATCATGTCTATGACACTATCTCACCTATTTCGCGATAATACAAAACGAGCTGCCCTTCTTTGTACTTTTTCGATGTCATCCGTCAGTCCCACCTGGTGCGGATCCCACACCACACAGCAGTACTCCAGAATTGGGCGGACAAGCGTAGTGTAAGCAGTCTCTTTGGTAGACCTGTTGCATCTTCAAAGTGTTCTGCCAATGAATCGCAGTCTGTGGTTTGCTCTACCCACAATATTATCTATGTGATCGTTCGAATTTAGGTTATTTGTAATTGTATTCTCTAAGTATTTAGATGAGTTTACGGACTTCAGATTTGTGTGACTTATCGCGTAACCGATATTTAGCGGATTTATTTTAGTACTCATGTGAATAACTTCACACTTTTCTTTACTCAGGATCAATTGCCACTTTTCGCACCATACAGAAATCTTATTTAAATCATTTTGCAAGTCGTTTTGATCATTTGATGACTTTACAAGACGGTAAATGACAGCATCATCTGCAGACATTCTAAGACAGATACACAGATTGTCTCCTATGTCGTTAATATAGATGAGGAACAATAGAGGGCCTATAACACTTCCTTTGGGAACGCCGGATTTGGTTCCTGTTTCATTCGATGACTTTTCGACTGTTACTACGAACTGTGACCTTTCTGACAGGAAATCACGAATCCAGTCGCACAACTGAAGCAGAACTCCGTAGGCATGCAGTTTGGTTAGAAGACGCTTGTGAGGAACGGTGTCGAAAGCCTTCTGGAAATCTAAAAATATGGAATCAATTTGACATCCATTGTCGATAGCACTTATTACTTCATGAGTATGAAGAGATAGTTGCGTTTCACAAGAATGATATTTTCTGAATCCGTGCTGACTATATGTCAAATGGTTCAAATGGCTCTGAGCACTATGGGACTTAACATCTGTGGTCAACAGTCCCCTAGAACTTAGAACTACTTAAACCTAACTAACCTAAGGACATCACACACATCCATGCCCGAGGCAGGATTCGAACCTGCGACCGTAGCAGTCGCGCGGTTCCGGACTGCGCGCCTAGAACCGCTAGACCACCGCGGCCGGCGACTATATGTCAATATATCGTTTTCTTCGAGGTACTTCATAATGTTCGAATACAGTATATGTTCTAAAACCCTACTGCAATTCGACGTTAGTGATATAGGCCTGTAATTCAGCGGATTACTCTACTTCCATTTTTGGATATTGGTGTGACTTGAACAATTTTCCAGTCATTAGGTGCGGATCTTTCAGTGAGCGAGTGGTTGTATGTAATTGCTAAATGTGGAGCTATTTTATCAGCATACTCTGAGAGGAACCTGACTGGTATATAATCTGGACCGGAGGCCTTGCCTTTTTTAAGTGATTTAAGCTAATTTGTTACACCGGGGATATCTATTTCTATGTTTGTCATCTTGGCAGTTGTTCTTGATTGGAATTCAGGAATATTTACTTCGTCTTCTTTGGTGAAGGAGTTTCGGAAAACTGTGTTTAATAACTCTGCTTTAGTGGCACTGTCGTCAGTGACTTCACCGTTGTTATGGCGCAGTGAAGGTACTGATTGCGTCTTGCCACTGGTGTGCTTTATGTATGACTAGAATCTCTTTGAGTTTTCTGCCAGATTTCGAGACAGAATTTCGTTGTGGAAATTATTAAAAGCATCTCGCACTGAAGTACGCACTACATTTCGAACATCTGTAAAACTTTGCCAATCTTGGGGATTTTGCGTTCTTTTGAATTTGGCATGCTTTTTTCGTTGCTTCTGCAACAACAATATGACCAGTTTTGTGTACCATGGGGGATCAGTACCATCACTTACTAATTTATGTGGCACGTATATCTCAACTGCTGTTGGTACTATCTCTTTGAAAACATTCCACAACTTTTCTACGCTTGCATGATGGGATCGGAAGTAATGAAGACTGTCTCTTAAAAAGGCGTTAAGAGCATTATTATCAGCTTTTTTTAAATAGATATACTTTGCGTTTCTTTTTGATGGTTGTAGGTGTTACGGTATTCAGCCTAGCAGCAACTGCCTTGCGTTCGCTAATCGCTGTATTCGTCACAACACTCACTATTTGTCCAGGACTATTTGTTGCTAAAAGGTCAAGTATGCTCTCGCAACCATTTACGCTTCGAGTGGGCTCATTAACTAATTGCTCAAAATATCCGTACATAGGACCTGAATCGCAGAGAAACAAATTATGGAGTTGAATATAAACTGAATGGGACAGCCCCAAATTCACAAAAGTAAAGCTCGACTATATGTATAGCTTTAAAGCGTAGTATGTGGACACGAAGGATAGATTTCTGTTAATGCCTGACATAGCCAGGGAGGAGACAAGCAGTCTAAAATGGTTTTATTAGGGTAAACAGTTTTTAACAAATTTTTAATAGTCACCTTCACAGTTATATCAGTTTAAGTGATGAAACTTCCTAGCAGATTAAAACTGTGTGCCCAACCGAGACTCGACCTCAGGACTTTTGCCTTTTAGGGGCAACTGCTCTACTTGCCCGCGAAAGGCAAATGTCCCGAGTTGCTGTCTCGGTCCGGCACACACTTTTAATCTGCCAGGAAGCTTCATACCAGCGCACACTCCGCTGGAGAGTGAAAATCTCATTCTAGAGTTTAAGTGATTACTACTTTCAGTTGACTATCCAGCGGATATCAGCTCGAGCATGAGCAGTGTCTGTGGGTAAAGCCGTAACGCCTGGATAGCAGTAATATCTTATGCAGGAGACGGAATACAATAGAATAATGTCATATACAATGCAGCTAAAACATTCTATGTGCAAGACCTATCGTACAGTCTTGTTACTGCAATAACTTGTCAGGAACATACAGTATATGGTGCAACCAGAAAAGTATGCAGACAGATCTCTGGATGGGACACATACTGAATGTTGTTGACAAGTTGCGTTCGCGGCTTTTGCAGGTCTGCCAACAGTACAGCTCTGCTGTGACCCCTTCTATAGCTCTTTATCCACAAAACACATTTGATGAAGTTGACGGATTCACTGCATTATTTTCGTGTCATTCATGTATAACACTGTTCTTCATAGTTAAAGCTGAACAAATGTGCTTGACGACCGTATACTTTCGGGTTCTTAGTGTAACGCCCAGCATTCGTTTAGAAGAATGTGGAAACACCTCCAAAAACGACACTTAAATGTACTTGGTAGAAGGGATTCTTAACAACACAGGACTGAATGAAGACTATTCTCGTCTCATCAGTTTGAAAAGTTTTGCAGTCATGCGAACTGCATTACAGAATTTGTGCTGTATGACTGCACGTTGTCTTTTATTGTTCTCCTTAGACTTCGACAATGTGCTCATCCCTGGAGACCTTGACGTTTCACACTCGTATTTCTCCCCTTTTTTCTATAATAGAAAATGACATTATGTTCTCCTGACTGCTGTGCTTGGGTTACATTTGGGATGACACTTATTCAATATGACGTAGACCTGACAATACTACCTAACCGCAGATTTTACTTTTGTTTGTCTACAGAAAAATACTGAACTATTGCTGCGATTCAGTTGTGAAGGCGCTGTTCTTGATGGAACTGTGGGAAGATGTTGCCGAGGTATACAAGGATCAACATCACGTTGCGCAAGCGAGCGAGGAGAGGTATGTAGTAGGAACTGGGGCGAGGGACCCATGTACCGGTGCGTTGGAGTGGTCCTGTTATGCAGACCAGTAAGAAAATCCCCCCCCCCTTCCCATGAACCATGGACCTTGCCGTTGGTGGGGAGGATTGCGTGCCTCAGAGATACAGATGGCCGTACCGTAGGTGCAACAACAACGGAGGGGTATCTGTTGAGAGGCCAGACAAACATGTGGTTCCTGAAGAGGGGCAGCAGCCTTTTCAGTAGTTGCAGGTGCAACAGTCTAAATGATTGACTGAACTGGCCTTGTAACACTAACCAAAACGGCCTTGCTGTGCTGGTACTGCGAACGGCTGAAAGCAAGGGGAAACCACAGCCGTAATTATTCCCGAGGGCATGCAGGTTTACTGTATGGTTAAATGATGATGGCGTCCTCTTGGGTAAAATATTCCGGAGGTAAAATGGTCCCCCTTTCGGATCTCCGGGCGGGGACTACTCAAGAGGATGTCGTTATCAGGAGAAAGAAAACTGGCGGTCTACGGATCGGAGCGTGGAATGTCAGATCCCTTAATCGGGCAGGTAGGTTAGAAAATTTAAAAAGGGAAATGCATAGGTTAAAGTTAGATATAGTGGGAATTAGTGAAGTTCGGTGGCAGGAGGAACAAGACTTCAGGTCAGGTGAATACAGGGTTATAAATACAAAATCAAATAGGGGTAATGGAGGAGTAGGTTTAGTAATGAATTAAAAAATAGGAGTGCGGGTAAGCTTCTACAAACAGCATAGTGAACGCATTATTGTGGCCAAGATAGACACGAAGCCCACGCCTACTAGAGGAGTACAAGTTTATATGCCAACTAGCTCTGCAGATGATGAAGAAATTAATGAAATGTATGATGAGATAAAAGAAATTATTCAGGTAGTGAAGGGAGACGAAAATTTAATAGTCATGGGTTACTGGAATTCGAGAGGAGGAAAAGGGAGAGAAGGAAACATAGTAGGTGAATATGGATTGGGGCTAAGAAATGAAAGAGGAAGCCTCCTGGTAGAGTTTTGCACAGAGCATAACTTAATCATAGCTAACACTTGGTTCAAGAATCATGAAAGATGGTTGCATACATGGAAGAATCCTGGAGATACTAGAAGGTATCAGATAGATTATATAATGGTAAGAGAGAAATTTAGGAACCAGGTTTTAAATTGTAAGACATTTCCAGGGGCAGATGTGGACTCTGATCACAATCTATTGGTTACGAACTGTAGATTAAAACTGAAGAAACTGCAGAAAGGTGGCAATTTAAGGAGGTAGGACCTGGATAAACTGACTAAACCAGAGGTTGTAGAGAGTTTCAGGAAGAGCATAAGGGAACAATTGACAGGAATGGGGGAAAGAAATACAGTGGAAGAAGAATGTGTAACTCTGAGGGATGAAATAGTGAAGGCAGCAGAGGATCAAGTAGGTAAAATGACGAGGGCTAGTAGAAATCCTTGGGTAACAGAAGAAATATTGAATTTAGTTGGTGAAAGGAGAAAATATGAAAATGCAGTAAATGAAGCAGGCAAAACGGAATACAAACGTTTCAAAAATGAGATCGACAGGAAGTGGAAAATTGCTAAGCAGGGATGGCTAGAGGACAAATGTATGGATGTAGAGGCTTATCTCACTAGGGGTAAGATAGATACTGCCTACAGGAAAATTAAAGAGACCTTTGGAGAAAAGAGAACTACTTGTATGAATATCAAGAGCTCAGATGGAAACCCAGATCTAAGCAAAGAAGGGAAAGCAGAAAGGTGGAAGGAGTATATAGAGGGCCTGTACAAGGGCGAAGTTCTTGAGGACAATATTATGGAAATGGAAGAGGATGTAGATGAAGATGAAATGGGAGATACGATACTGCGTGAAGAGCTTGACAGAGCACTGAAAGACCTGAGTCGAAACAAGGCACGGGAGTAGACAACATTCCATTAGAACTACTGACGGCCTTGAGAGAGCCAGTCCTGACAAAACTCTACCATCTGGTGAGCAAAATGTATGAGACAGGCGTAATACCCTCAGACTTCAAGAAGAATATAACAATTCCAATCCCAGAGAAAGATGTAAAAATTACCGAACTATCAGTTTAATAAGCCACAGCTGCAAAATACTAACACGAATTATTTACAGACGAATGTAAAAACTGGTAGAAGCCGACCTCGGGGAAGATCAGTTTGGATTCCGTAGAAACATTGGAACACGTAGGCAATACTGACCTTACAACTTATCTTAGAAGAAAGATTAAGGAAAAGCAAGTCCGCAGCTCGTGGTCGTGCGGTAGCGTTCTCGCTTCCCACGCCCGGGTTTCCGGGTTCGATTCCCGGCGGGGTCAGGGATTTTCTCTGCCTCGTGATGACTGGGTGTTGTGTGCTGTCCTTAGGTTAGTTAGGTTTAAGTAGTTCTAAGTTCTAGGGGACTGATGACCATAGATGTTAAGTCCCCTAATGCTCAGAGCCATTTGAAGGAAAGGCAAACCTACGTTTCTAGCATTTGTAGACTTAGACAAAGCTTTTGACAATGTTGACTGGAATACTCTCTTTGAAGTTCTAAAGGTGGCAGGGGTAAAGTACAGTGAGCGAAAGGCTGTTTACAATTTGTACAGAAACCAGATGGCAGTTATAAGAGTGGAGGGGCATGAAAGGGAAGCAGTGGTTGGGAAGGGAGTGAAACAGGGTTGTAGCCTCTCCCAGATGTTATTCAATATGTATATTGAGCAAGCAGTAAAGGAAACAAAAAAAAAATTCGGAGTAGGTATTAAAATCCATGGAGAAGAAATAAAAACTTTGCTGTTCGCCGATGACATTGTAATTCTTTCAGAGACAGCAGAGGACTTGGAAGAGCAGTTGAACGGAATGGACAGTGTCTTGAAAGGAGGATATAAGATGAACATCAAAAAAGCAAAACGAGGATAATGGAATGTAGTCGAATTAAGTAGGGTGATGCTGAGGGAATTAGATTAGGAAATGAGACACTTAAAGTAGTAAAGGAGTTTTGCTATTTGAGGAGCAAAATAACTGATGATGGTCGAAGTAAAGAAGATATAAAATGGGAAGGAAAGCGTTTCTGAAGAAGAGAAATTTGTTAAGATCGAGTATAGATTTAAATGTCAGGAAGTCGTTTCTGAAAGTATTTGGATGGAGTGTAGCCATGTATGGATTTGAAACATGGACGATAAATAGTTTGGACAAGAAGAGAATAGAAGCTTTCGAAATGTGGTGCTACAGAAGAATGCTGAAGATTAGATGGGTAGATCACGTAACTAATGATGAAGTATTGAATAGAATTGGGGAGAAGAGAAATTTGTGGCACAACTTGACAAAAAGATGGGACCTGTTAGTAGGAGATGTTCTGAGGCAAATTTAGTATTGGAGGGGAGCGTGGAGGGTAAAAATCGTAGAGGGAGACCAAGAGATGAATACGCTAAGCAGATTCAGAAGGATGTAGGTTGCAGTAAGTACTGGTAGATGAAGAAGCTTGCACAGGATAGGGTAGCATGGATAGCTGCATCAAACCAGTCTCAGGACTGAAGACCACAACAAGAACAACAAGAAAATTTCGGTAAAGTGAGAGCGAACAGACGATGTCGTGCCTTCGGCATACTGTAATCTTGACATCAGAGCAGTTACAAAACCAATGCTGTGGCAAAAGATGTGGTATAACCCAGAACAGCGTGACAACTAAAGAAACTTACGTTGCATAGTGACTGCTGAAGCAACAATAATTCCCGCAGAGTTCTGCAACACATTGCTAATTCTATAGTTTAGTAAAATGACAGTCATTTCTAGGAACAAAAAATTATGGCAACTCTGCAACAAATAAAACGTTTGCCCCAGATACGCTATGACCTTGTAAGTACCCCTCGAATACCCCGTCATCCCTCAACCTTCTGTGGACACCTACACTGCACATCCCTTGTACGTGTATGAACTTCAGCCATCTAGTCTCAGATCGAGGAAAGCCTATTTGCATGTAATGGAGACTCTTCTACCGTCTCTTAAGGTCCCGCCGTAATATTCTTATGTGACGCCACATCGGAAACGATGTTCCTTTTTATTAAAAGGTATTGGACTGGGTCAAGTCATACTTCAGCGCAAGCTGAGAGCCATTTAAAATTTACGCATAGGAAGACCTACCGATGCCAGTGTAGTATTGTTGAACAGCATTCTAATCTTATTGAGCAGGCTAAAAATTTTGTTGAAGTTCGAACTGGCCATCTCGGGACAGAGTAAGTTACCGCTGGGTGGTGTGCCAGTCGTTATGGAAATATGAACTACCACCAATGCAACAGATCTCGGAACAAGGCAGACAGACACGCAGAGTACCGCTGTGCTACTTAAAAGCGCACAGTGAGGTAACACTACGTAACTACACCTAACGAGCACCGCTACAAAGTCAAACGTGGAAGGGAAGAACCGAACACAACGACCCATAATAATTATTGAAATTAAGACAATAAGGCACGGAGCAATGATGGGTCACACAAGTGGGGACAAATTCTTCCATACAACCAGAGACAAAAGGTCACAGACACAGGTTCGACCCGCTAGACAGAGAGTACTCCTTGGCTCAAGAATTCAATCTGTTGTGCGACCTTTCTGTCTGTGTCGTTAGAACAAGACAGAATGACACTCGGTTCAGTCTCAGTGAAACCATGACATGCTGATCAATGATGGCCAGCCTACTACTTGCTTGCCAACCTCAGCACTGAGAGGCAGCCAACCTGATGCATACCACAGTCGCAATCTCCCACTACTGCCTACGGGGTTACCAGGGATGAGAAAATGGTGGACAGTCAGACCCCCACCACTACTGGGTCATCGCGGATGATCTGCAAGTTGAAATCTTTGTGCTGACAAGGCGATTCGTGTCCGTGCCACCTCTGGCCGATTCTTGAGCATCTGCTGTCTTGGTAGATCCATGGTGGATGACTGGGGCGAAATATTTACAACTGGCATCCTGCACTCATCTAACATCTACATCTACATTTATACTCCGCAAGCCACCCAACGGTGTGTGGCGGAGGGCACTTTACGTGCCACTGTCATTACCTCCCTTTCCTGTTCCAGTCGCGTATGGTTCGCGGGAAGAACGACTGTATGAAAGCCTCTGTGCGCGCTCTAATCTCTCTAATTTTACATTCGTGATCTCCTCGGGAGGTATAAGTAGGGGGAAGCAATATATTCGATACCTCATCCAGAAACGCACCCTCTCGAAACCTGGCGAGCAAGCTACACCGCGAAGCAGAGCGCCTCTCTTGCAGAGTCCGCCACTTGAGTTTGTTAAACATCTCCGTAACGCTATCACGGTTACCAAATAACCCTGTGACGAAACGCGCCGCTCTTCTTTGAATCTTCTCTATCTCCTCCGTCAACCCGATCTGGTACGGATCCCACACTGATGAGCAATACTCAAGTATAGGTCGAACGAGTGTTTTGTAAGCCACCTCATTTGTTGATGAACTACATTTTCTAAGGACTCTCCCAATGAATCTCAACCTGGTACCCGCCTTACCAACAATTAATTTTATATGATCATTCCACTTCAAATCGTTCCGCACGCATACTCCCAGATATTTTACGGAAGTAACTGCTACCAGTGTTTGTTCCGCTATCATATAATCATACAATAAAGGATCCTTCTTTCTATGTATTCGCAATACATTACATTTGTCTATGTTAAGGGTCAGTTGCCACTCCCTGCACCAAGTGCCTATCCGCTGCAGATCTTCCTGCATTTCGCTACAATTTTCTAATGCTGCAACTTCTCTGTATACTACAGCATCATCCGCGAAAAGCCGCATGGAACTTCCGACACTATCTACTAGGTCATTTATATATATTGTGAAAAGCAATGGTCCCATAACACTCCCCTGTGGCACACCAGAGGTTACTTTAACGTCTGTAGACGTCTCTCCGTTGATAACAACATGCTGTGTTCTGTTTGCTAAAAACTCTTCAATCCAGCCACACAGTTGGTCTGATATTCCGTAGGCTCTTACTTTGTTTATCAGGCGACAGTGCAGAACTGTATCGAACGCCTTCCGGAAGTCAAGAAAAATAGCATCTACCTGGGAGCCTGTATCTAATATTTTCTGGGTCTCATGAACAAATAAAGCGAGTTGGGTCTCACAAGATCGCTGTTTCCGGAATCCATGTTGATTCCTACATAGTAGATTCTGAGTTTCCAAAAACGACATGATATTCAAGCAAAAAACATGTTCTAAAATTCTACAACAGATCGACGTCAGAGATATAGGTCTATAGTTTTGCGCATCTGCTCGACGACCCTTCTTGAAGACTGGGACTACCTGTGCTCTTTTCCAATCATTTGGAACCTTCCGTTCCTCTAGAGACTTGCGGTACACGGCTGTTAGAAGGGGGGCAAGTTCTTTCGCGTACTCTGTGTAGAATCGAATTGGTATCCCGTCAGGTCCAGTGGACTTTCCTCTGTTGAGCGATTCCAGTTGCTTTTCTATTCCTAGTTGGCGGATCTATCTGATGGTACTATGGGCTGCCTTAGACAAAGCTGAGGTGGTTTCATAGCGATGGGGTCCCTCCACGCCCGCACCAATGCGGTGGTCAAACCAAAAGTTATACTGTCACCTCCGTCAACATGTTAGTTATCTAATAGGTGTCTCACAGGACGCTGAGCTGTGATGTTATCCGTGCGTCTGGGTAAGACTACGCATTAACACGGTCCATCAGGTGATGGATAGTGGACGAAACGCGAATGAGGGTAGAATTTTGAAGAGCAGAGGAAAAAAAGTGTCAAGGCTCGTGCCGTGGGAAAAAAAAACCTCTGCAACAGTGGGATGGGTAGTAAGAGCAGTAGTGGCTTACTAGTTGCGATGGTTCATGCAAGGTTGGGTTTTTTAGTGTGTGTATCATGCATCATGGTAGGCGATGGCGATGTATCCCGGTTTGCTGCGGCCGCTGCATTCCTGGAACGATTTGGATCGTTATAAATTAGTGGGAGATCGGCCATAGATCATCTCACTGCGTGGGGTGTGTGTGTAGCTTGTCTGCATGTAGTGTACAGTATGGCTTCCAAGCGTGGTGCCAGTTATTCGGCAAGTGTGTTCCAACTGGATATCCAGTAATGGTGTCTGATTAACAGGGGCTCACCTGTACCGTTGTGTTTGCGTGTACATGGCCATAGATGTTAAGTTCTTGCAAGTATGTCTTTTGGTCTTTTATGTTTCGATCTATGGTTGTGGTCGTAGTTCCCCAGATTCAGAATAAACGGGTTCTGCGAATGTCTGGAGTTTCTATATAGTCTTGGGGCGAGTTCGTGGATTACCTCCGTTAGAGTCTCAAGTCGGTATTCCCGGTGAAGGTCCACGATGCGTGTGTATCGTGGAGCATTGCTTATGATTTTGTGTACTTTGTTTTGTATGATCTGCAGACGGCGCAGGCGTGTTAGCACAGTGTATCCCCAGACAGGGGCTGCGTACGTCATCAGGGGTCGAATAAGTGTCATGTACATGGACCTCGACACCCTTCTGTTCAGTGTGCTACGCCTGTTGAGCATAGGGTAGAGCTGTTTGAGCCTTGCTCTTGCTCGGTTGGTCATGTGTTGTATTTGTTCCCCCCTGAGTAATTTCCGGTCCAGCCAGACACCGAGGTATTTGACTTTCTCGCGGAAACGTATTGGGAATGCATGTAGAGTTATTGGTCTGCTGTATAGGTGTTTTCGCAGTTGCTTCGGTCTTCTAGTGAACAGAACGGCTTCGCACTTGTCGACGTTTACTCTAACACGCCATTTCTCTAACCAAGGCTTAGCCACACTGAGTGCGGTCTGTAAGCGTGACGTAATGTTTGATGGTTTCCAGTCTTGCGCGAGGATGGCTTTGTCATCCGCGTAGATTGCCATCGTTGTGTTGTGTGTAGTTGGGAGATCGGTTATGTAGAGGTTAAACAGTAGGGGCCCTACGATGCTTCCCTGGGGTACTCCCGCGTGTATACAGTGTCATGTTGATTGTTTTCCTTGCACGTCAGTGTTGAAACTCCTGTCTGTGAGGTATGAGTGTATGAGACGCACCAGCCTATCGGAGAACCCCGCGTAGCTGAGTTTTCGAATGAGGCCTTTTCGATGTCAGGAACACCGCCACTGTTGCTTTGTTTGTGTTGAAGCCATGTGTTATATGTTCAACGACCCGTAAGAATTGTGTTGTGGAGTGGTGATTCCTGAAGCCGAATTGCTCCGGTCTCAGGATGTCATTTGTTATGCAGTGCCTAGTGATGCGTTTGAGAATCACCTTCTCAACAATCTTGCTGAGCATACTCAGAAGACTGATGGGTCGGTAATTTTGTGGGAAGCTGTGGTCTATGCCCGGCTTCCTGAACATCAGGACCTTGGCCGTCTTCCAAAAGGCGGGGAAGTGTTGGTGTTTTAGTATGGCATTCGTTATGTTTGTTAGGTATTCAGTGGCTTTATCCCTGAACTCCTGGGGGACACGGTTTTGAAAGCCATCATGACCAGGGGCTTTCCTAGCAGCGGAATGCATTATAGCCCAGGAGACTTCGGCTGTACTAGCATGTCGAATGTCGACGTGCGATGGTTGGGCTAAAATGCGTGTAACCTCCTGGTCAGTAGCAAGTGTGAACACTGGATCTGATGGTACCAGGTTCTGTGTGAATGACGCTGCGAGTGTCCGGGCCATTAGTTCTGCTTTCTGCTCCGCTGAGTATGTAGGTCCGTCAGGCCCTTGGAGCGTTGGGGTGTGCAATTACTCCCTGGTGAAGTGTCGGGCTAGATGCCACACGCCAGGTCGCGCGGTGTGCAGCACTTCAAGTTTTTGGTTCCACTGTTGTGTTCTATGTGTTTGTATTTTGACGGCACTGAGTCATCGCAGTGCGTTGGGGTGGGCCGCGCCTTCTTCTCCCAGTTACCACCACCAGCACAGAATGCAGCCGTAGCATTGACCTGCTGAGGCACCGTCATGACTCAATGACCAGGCGTCAGCATTCCTTTGCAGCATGTGTGCCTGCACTCAATCGCCGCATTCAGCTCCGAAGAAAGTTATATCCTTATAAACTCTGCTCGATCACTAAATGTTATTACAGATAACGCTGACTGACGCCTCTGGTTGTCCACAGGTCCATTCAGTCTTTTTCTTTACGCGAACTCTTGATCCCAATGTAGCCTCAATCACAGCTCCCTACAGAACAATGCCTGGAAGTCAGTCTGACGATAGCATAGAGAAGCTTGTTGATGGATCGAATGTTTCCTATATGAGATGAAAGATAATGAACAGAAATGGTTCAAATGGCTCTAAGCACTACGGGACTTAACATTTGAGGTCATCAGGCCCCTAGACTTAGCACTATTTAAACCTAAGTAACCTAACGACATCATACACATCCATGCCCGAGGCAGTGTTCGAACCTGCTACCGTAGCAGCAGCGCGGTTCCAGAAAAACGTCTAGAACCGCTCGGTCATAGCGGCCGGCGATAATGAACAGACTGGGAAATGGAATGTTTTTGTGCATGGAGAATTTGAAACAATGGGGATACATGACGAAAGGCACACAGTCAATGTGGAAACTACGAGAGGCGCAATGACGTTTTCTTTGCAGGAAGCTGTAGACCCCTTGTATTACATACTACCTGCTCAAAGCTTATGGAAACACGGTTTTACTATTGAATATTTGGCTCCTCTGCCAATTTGTTTGATCTCATTTATTCTTTCTTTTACATGTTTGACCTCTTTTGGTTGCATGTTCTATATTTGTCCTCTTACGCTTGTATAGATGTGTATTTATTACTTCTCTCAATGCACTATATTACATTACAGTATTATGTCATGTGCACTAAACGTAATGAAAATAACCTAGAAAAGTTGATCAAAGGTTTTAACACTGCTTCATTCAATGAAATTTCTTTATTCATAATTCCCAAATGCAGGCAGCTTACCTTACTTCAGAACCGTGACTCACATTACAAATAGTCTTTCATGTGTTGGAAGACGAAACTACAGCAGCTTCTTATAAATAGCAAACACCCGTATTACAATGCCCACAAGATGAATACCACATACCAATACTTGACACAAAACTGTGGAAAAGTTTGTTGTGTTATACAGGCTGTATCAAAAGGAATCATCCAATTTTTAAAAATCATAATTATTATGTGCGTGAACAACGTACTGCTGGAAAGAGCAAACTCTCGAGTTTTACATGGTTCTCGCTAGGTAATACCAGTGTGCACCCCCTTCAGTTCTAGTAAAAATGGTGTCGGGACTATAGAAAGCGTTTTGTGTTCTACGTTTTGCGCAGTGTTGTTCGGTAATAACTGTTCATCTTGACTTTCGTACTAGGTATGGCGTGGATCCTCCTGCAGCACAGAGCTTAAGGCGATGGCGTGAACAATTCCGAGAAACAGGTAGCTTGTGTAAAGGCAAATCTCCGGGTCGTCCCTCAGTGTCTGACACAGACGTCGAACGCATCCGCCATAGTTTCACAAGGAATCCGTAGAAATCCGTTCGCCGTGCAGCTCGACAGCTCATCATGCCCCTGATGTCCATCTGGCGTGTGTTGCGTCGACGTTTGCACATGAAACTACAAAAATTTCAGGTACTCCAAAGTCTTCGTGAAGGTGAAAAACAACAACGTGTTTCGTTCTTGGCAAGATGGAGAATGAGAGTTTTTTTCCTTGATTAGTGTTTGGTGACTATTTGTTGTGGAGGGTTATTAAAGACTCTGTTTATGTGCCTACGCTACCAACAACAATGAATGAACTGAGAAATCGCATAACAGCAGCTGTGGAAGCTGTAACTCAAGAATGCTTGCTGCAGTGTGGGAACAGTTTGAATAACGCATTGCCATATGCCGTGCATTTCAAGGGGGATATATTGAACACCTATGAAAAGTCATGAAAAAAAACTTTGAGCGTCCCGTTTTGATGAAATAAATAAATATACACTCCTGGAAATGGAAAAAAGAACACATTGACACCGGTGTGTCAGACCCACCATACTTGCTCCGGACACTGCGATAGGGCTGTACAAGCAATGATCACACGCACGGCACAGCGGACACACCAGGAACCGCGGTGTTGGCCGTCGAATGGCGCTAGCTGCGCAGCATTTGTGCACCGCCGCCGTCAGTGTCAGCCAGTTTGCCGTGGCATACGGAGCTCCATCGCAGTCTTTAACACTGGTAGCATGCCGCGACAGCGTGGACGTGAACCGTATGTGCAGTTGACGGACTTTGAGCGAGGGCGTATAGTGGGCATGCGGGAGGCCGGGTGGACGTACCGCCGAATTGCTCAACACGTGGGGCATGAGGTCTCCACAGTACATCGATGTTGTCGCCAGTGGTCGGCGGAAGGTGCACGTGCCCGTCGACCTGGGACCGGACCGCAGCGACGCACGGATGCACGCCAAGACCGTAGGATCCTACGCAGTGCCGTAGGGGACCGCACCGCCACTTCCCAGCAAATTAGGGACACTGTTGCTCCTGGGGTATTGGCGAGGACCATTCGCAACCGTCTCCATGAAGCTGGGCTACGGTCCCGCACACCGTTAGGCCGTCTTCCGCTCACGCCCCAACATCGTGCAGCCCGCCTCCAGTGGTGTCGCGACAGGCGTGAATGGAGGGACGAATGGAGACGTGTCGTCTTCAGCGATGAGAGTCGCTTCTGCCTTGGTGCCAATGATGGTCGTATGCGTGTTTGGCGCCGTGCAGGTGAGCGCCACAATCAGGACTGCATACGACCGAGGCACACAGGGCCAACACCCGGCATCATGGTGTGGGGAGCGATCTCCTACACTGGCCGTACACCACTGGTGATCGTCGAGGGGACACTGAATAGTGCACGGTACATCCAAACCGTCATCGAACCCATCGTTCTACCATTCCTAGACCGGCAAGGGAACTTGCTGTTCCAACAGGACAATGCACGTCCGCATGTATCCCGTGCCACCCAACGTGCTCTAGAAGGTGTAAGTCAACTACCCTGGCCAGCAAGATCTCCGGATCTGTCCCCCATTGAGCATGTTTGGGATTGGATGAAGCGTCGTCTCACGCAGGTCTGCACGTCCAGCACGAACGCTGGTCCAACTGAGGCGCCAGGTGGAAATGGCATGGCAAGCCGTTCCACAGGACTACATCCAGCATCTCTACGATCGTCTCCATGGGAGAATAGCAGCCTGCATTGCTGCGAAAGGTGGATATACACTGTACTAGTGCCGACATTGTGCATGCTCTGTTGCCTGTGTCTATGTGCCTGTGGTTCTGTCAGTGTGATCCTGTGATGTATCTGACCCCAGGAATGTGTCAATAAAGTTTCCCCTTCCTGGGACAATGAATTCACGGTGTTCTTATTTCAATTTCCAGGAGTGTATATATTATCTAAAAAAATGAATGGATTTAAATATTTTTTGTTATTTTACTCTTTCAGTACGAACCTTGTTGTAGAACCCCTTATTTACGTGTGGTAATAAAAATTCATTTAGACAGAATTAAGCACATTTAAAATTACGTGAACCTTAGCAACCCTCTCATGCTGATACATTCATACTAACTGATTAATAACATTTATTTGAAAATTGTATAAATTAAATTTTTTACGTATTTCGGCCTTGGCACACATTTTCTAAATGCAGTGGTTTTTTAAATAGTCACTGAATTCTTTCCCGGCGTTAGCTATGGAACACAAGACTGTCTCTGTTAGCATAAAATGGTTAAATATTGCCAAGCCGACCTGAACGTTTAATTATCATTGACAAAACACACTTCACTATACGTTTAAGTTATTTGCTTTAGAAATTGAAGGAACCAACAGATTAACAACTTGAACGTTAATTATCCGCCTATGAATGCACAAATGTAAAACCAGTAATAAATTCCGTCAGCCTCAGGATCGCTGTAAAAGAAAAATATTTCGTAATTCACTGCTAATTTTATCTGCTCCCGATTTACGGGTTTGGTTAATATTTTTTTAGCGGAACAATTTTTTAAATGTGCCGCCGGCTGCAAATCGTTCGGTCGCGGCACAGCCCAGCAACACCAATGATAATCGCTAAAAATGCTGAAAATTCTTTAAAGAAATATTATAGATGACATGGGCAAGCTAATTTACATTAGTAATACACAATTTTGATAAATTATAACGTATTTAGACCACAACAATAATTAAACTTACATTACTTTGTAATTTCTCCTCTAATGGCAGCTAAAGATAGATACAGACAAAAGAAGTCTACTCATTCATAAAATGCTACGTCACAGGTTCCTCTCTCTCTCTCTCAGCTCTCGAGGAAGACCGCAAAGAATGCACATTATGTATTCCTATTTATACTCTTGCTGATTGTGAATGTCTCTTTGTAATCTTACAACATTATTTTCATCTGTGGATGTATTTTACATTTTTTATCGCAGATATTAACATATTTCGTAATTACATTATGAGTATAGAAATATTACAATCATAAATACATCGAGAATATTATTACAGAAAATATTACAATAATAACGAATGTCCTTTATACAAAATTAACTAATATTTTTTGTTAAACAATTACAGGACATACGAATATCTTCATAGTGGCGTACATAGTACAATTAAATGCCATTTCATTTTATTAATATTGTGTGTGTGCTGTCAGGGAACGTTACATTGCCCCCTGGCAGCATTTGGCAAAGAGTTTCTATACTTTGACACAATGGTGCCAGTAACGTTCTTTTCAATTCTGTTTTTTTTTATGGAATGGCTCTTTCAATTAGTCCCAGGGTTATATATGTTCATGGCTCCCCCATTTGGGCGAAGGCAGACAGGAAACCTGTGCAAAACTGTGCTGAAGCCCAGCCATCCCAGTTGGTTCATGATTAATCTTGTCTCTTTAACAGTCATTCTTTTGAAATGATTTAGCAGTTTGTCATCAACGGTTACATAATGTCACAGTCACATACAGTTCAACGAAAGTTTGTTGTGTGTATTTATCTACTCGTAATTATCATTTTTGCGATATACTGCAAGGTCACTTGTCCTAGGATATATCTCTTAGTTTTTTGAAATCATTTAGTACAACGTCACTTTTCATAATGTTCTCACTACCTACGTGTTACAAATCCATCTCCTACACTTGTTAGTGTTCATTTTGTCTCGTCAATTTACGGGTATACATAATAAGTGTTCAATGTTTGTCAAAAATCGAGTTCATTGACATGTTACGCAGTTTGTGTAAATATTTTGGAATATGTCAATAATGCTGTAGTTGGTGAGCGGTGCGGAGTGATTGTTGAGCGGCGCTCGGCGCGGCGCGTCGGCTCCGTGTAGGTCACCGCCCCCGGTGTTGACAGCTACGGCGCGGAGAGGCGTGTGGCTGTCTGTCTGCTACGGGCTGCTGCGGCCGCTGCATGGCTGAAGTAGCCGGATGCGCGTTGTGTATCAGCTCGCCCGTGTGACATCTTCTTGCAGTGCTCCAGCAAACATGCAACAAGTTCACAAACAGTGTACTATTCTTATGGGCATTTTTCCTGCTGTGGGAAAGAACGCACAGAGTTATTGGCAGTTATTATTCAGTAGGCCTTCACTAGTCTGGTTTGCACAATGTTTCGTTGTCACAGTAACGCGTTTTATGGGCACACAATATTTTTTCACCATGTCATGACTTGTCAATAGTCACACGCAAGTTTTCACCTTAGAACAAAATGTATCTCTGTAGTCAATGCGCTTTCCTGGCGTCCCTTGACACACAAAGAGTTATAGTTTGACACTAGCTTAGTCCACCGTCTGTTATCGGCTCACTGTTCGTGTCGTGTTAGTTCCTTGTCCACTTGCACACACGGCGATGATACAGTTTCTTATTGCTTGTTCAAAACAACCTCGTGACGTATTGCTGCAGTTTTAACAGGCACTGTCTGTCTCTGACACACAATACTGCACTTTTGTTTAAGTTTTTTTTTGTTACAATGTCCGTTGTGCAATCTTTTAACAGCACATTCGTAACTTCTTTGTTCGCTCTTTACCAAGGTGTGTGATAATTGCGTACATGGTAACAAATATTAAAATTTCGTATTAGTTTGCCCAAAAATCATCTATATTTATGTTCGAGTAGATTTTATTTGTGCATTCCAGCCGGATTCAGGCATGTTGTTGTTGTTGTGGTCTTCAGTCCTGAGACTGCAGCTCTCCATACTTCTCTATCCTGTGCAAGCTTCTTCATCTCCCAGTATCTACTGCAACCTGCATCCTTCTGAATCTGCTTAGTGTATTCATCTCTTGGTCTCCCTCTACGATTTTTACCCTCCACACTGCCCTCCAATGCTAAATTGGTGATCCCTTGATGCCTCAAAACATGTCCTACCAACCGATCCCTTCTTCTAGTCAAGTTGTGCCACAAACTTCTCTTCTCCCCAATCCTATTCAATACCTCCTCATTAGTTACGTGATCTACCCACCTTATCTTCAGCATTCTTCTGTAGCACCACATTTCGAAAGCTTCTATTCTCTTCTTGTTCAAACTATTTATCGTCCATGTTTCACTTCCATACATGGCTACACTCCATACAAATACTTTCAGAAACGACTTCCTGACACTTAAATCTATACTCGATGTTAACAAATTCCTCTTCTTGAGAAACGCTTTCCTTGCCATTGCCAGTCTACATTTTATATCCTCTCTACTTCGACCATCATCGGTTATTTTACTCCCTAAATAGCAAAACTCCTTTACTACTTTAAGTGTCTCCTTTCCTAATCTAATTCCCTCAGCATCACCCGACTTAATTAGACTACATTCCATTATCCTCGTTTTGCTTTTGTTGATGTTCATCTTATATCCTCCTTTCAAGACACTGTCCATTCCGTTCAACTGCTCTTCCAAGTCCTTTGCTGTCTCTGACAGAATTACAAAGTCATCGGCGAACCTCAAAGTTTTTACTTCTTCTCCATGAATTTTAATACCTACTCCAAATTTTTCTTTTGTTTCCTTTACTGCTTGCTCAATATACAGATTGAATAACATCGGGGAGAGGCTACAACCCTGTCTTACTCCTTTCCCAACCACTGCTTCCCTTTCATGCCCCTCGACTCTTACAACTGCCATCTGGTTTCTGTACAAATTGCAAATAGCCTTTCGCTCCCTGTATTTTACCTCTGCCACCTTCAGAATTTGAAAGAGATTATTCCAGTTAACATTGTCAAAAGCTTTGTCTAAGTCTACAAATGCTAGAAACGTAGGTTTGCCTTTTCTTAATCTTTCTTCCAAGATAAGTCGTAAGGTCAGTATTGCCTCACGTGTTCCAACATTTCTACGGAATCCAAACTGATCTTCTCCGAGGTCGGCTTCTACCAGTTTTTCCATTCGTCTGTAAAGAATTCGCGTTAGTATTTTGCAGCTGTGACTTATTAAACTGATAGTTCGGTAATTTTCACATCTGTCAACACCTGCTTTCTTAGGGATTGGAATTATTATATTCTTCTTGAAGTCTGAGGGTATTTCGCCTGTCTCGTACATCGTGCTTACCAGATGGTAGAGTTTTGTCAGGACTGGCTCTCCCAAGGCCGTCAGTAGTTCCAATGGAATGTTGTCTATTCCCGGGGCCTTGTTTCGACTCAGATCTTTCAGTGCTCTGTCAAACTCTTCACGCAGTATCGTATCTCCCATTTCATCTTCATCTACATCCTCTTCCATTTCCATAATGTCTGCACAGGCATATTGTTCAATAACTCCTTTGAAATTATGTCTCACTTTACTTGCAAGGTCCTACGTAACTACAGTGTAGTCTCTGTAGGCTAAAATTGACTTGGACTGATTCGACCTGCACATGCTTCAATTGAAGCTTCTTTGTGCGTAACTTTGCGTTACTTAAATTTGCAATAAGTTTGCCTCCCATGGTGCCCTCGGGTCATTACTGGGTGCATTACTCTGTTTGATAATAGTGGTTTGAAAATAAAGTTGTCAGGGTCTCATATTATTGATATTATTCTGGGTTCGAATCTGTCAATCTGACAGCTACACATACATACACACACACATACACACACACACACACACACACACACACACACACGCACATATATATATATATATATATATATATATATATATATATATATATATATATGTGTGTGTGTGTGTGTGTGTGTGTGTGTGTGTGTGTGTGTATGTGTGTGTGTATGAAAATCAATCATATTCTTATAACTAAACACTTCTACACTATTACATTATCTCTACAGATCACACATCATTAATGTTCATTCATTTCCAAATGAATGGTGTACCTTTTTACACATAACACATAGGACTATTAGTCATTTACTGTAGGAATATTTTCACATCCTTACGCGGATACAGTCCCCGTACTCTCCCTGAGTGGGGATCTGCTAAGAGATAGCTACTATTTCCTTCTTGGAGCAAGGAATGGAGTATGAGGCTCGACAGTACGTTTTGTGAGGCTTCACCTCGATATTGTATTGATATCCCTTAAAAATTCCTGGTCGTTCTGAAAATACATCTGCATAGTTAGATAATAACTGTACCAAATCCTGCTCTTGCATTGAGTTCAAATTTTCGGACTGTGATACTTTGTTCACAAGTACGTCCACATTTGCTTTTAATTGATCACTTTGTACGTCTGGATAATAGAGATTTTGTCCTAGAGAATGATTGTCTAAATGTAGTATCCACTGATTCCTACATTTTATGTTAATAGCATTACAATTAGGCACAGGTACCTCTTCAGATCTGAGCATGGACAATTCTATTCTCCTACCCGTGTTCATCAAACTTAATTTTCCCCGAGAAAGGTCGATTACTGCGTCCCTTTCTCTCAAAAAAATCGACCCCCAATATGCAGGCTACCTTTAAACCCTTTACTACCAAGAACGAGCACGCTATGGCTTCTCCCCCTATATACATGTCTACCCGCACTTGGAGTTTAATTATTTGTCGCTGTGCACTGATGGCTCCAGTGACTTTGCAGTTGTTCACAGGAAAAGTCAGCATACGCTTTTCTTTCCCCAGTACTCTGAATAAGTCCATACTCATGACACTGACAGTAGCACCTGTATCTACGATTGCTTGCACATCAATATTGTTAATTTTGATCTCTATTATCGCTTGTACTTTGTCTTTGTACTTATTTATGCACGTGGGTGGTTCAGTAATTAATTCATGTCCCATCTGTACCTCGTCATTATTCCTGAGGATACAGATTTCCGATGTTTTATTCTGTGTAGGGCTGCTCTCACTCCAAACCTCAGCCGACGATGGAGAGCGTATCTCGGCTGAATCTAGTTTGTTGGATTATTACTGGTGGATGGGTGTGGCTGCTCTGTGTCGCTGCCCTCCACTATGTGTAAGTTGTGTTGCGTCGGCCGCCACGGTTGCGCACTTCGCGCATTTTGTGGTGGCGGTCGGTTATTGTCATATCTTTCACTGTTTTGCCGGTTCGTTCTGTGGTTCTGGTTCTGTGGCCAAGTTCGGTTTGCATCGTTATAGGTATTGGTGTTCCACGGCCCCCTGGCATTTTTCCATCTACTATTGCTTGGTGGGCCTGTTTCATATCGGTCATCGAACCTCCTTTTCCGTTCATTATTCACCGGCGGACTATTGCCGTTCCGGTCTCTACCTCCATTCCCGTTTTGTACATAATCTTGTCTCCTATTGTTACCTCCGCCGTTTCCATTATTTGGTGGAGGCGTGTTATTTCGACCATTTCTGTGACCGTTTCCGTTACTTCTAGCCTGTTCAGAGGCTGCCTTAACATCCTCCTGAATCAGGTCAATTGAGTCCAGAACAGACAAGAAATGTTCCATGTCGTTCTCCGGTACGTGTATAAGTTTTTCCTTTACGTGTATCGGCAAGTGTGATTTCAAAAGTCTGATCAAATCCCGGGATGAAATCTGCTCGTCCCAGTAACGGGTAATGTGTTTCTCAAAATATTTTCGCAAATTGCCTAATCGTGGAGAATACGGCTCTGGATTATATACCTCTTTCCGTAATCTCTCCTGAATACGTGTTGACCAATATTTGGCCAAGAATGCCTTTTCAAATTGCTCATATGTGTCGCAACTGTCAGCTGCTTCGGTTGCCCATAATGTAGCATCTCCTTGTATGTAAGACATAACGAACTGTATTTTCTGTGTATGACTCCAAACGCCAGGCAAAATGTTTCTAAATCCCTTGATAAATACTACAGGGTGAACAGATTTCTTCTCCGTTGTAAAGATCTGAAACTGTCGGTTTTTAATCAGGCTTTCTTCAATCACTATTTTGGAGTGACATTTGTTTGTTTCGCTAACATTGATTGCCTGTTCTGTCTCGCAGTCGCAATTTTTCACTGCTGTATTTATATGCCTATCATTGTTGGACCTGGCTGGCGTGGCACACGCCTTTGCGTCGCCGTGCAACAAGCTGTTTTCCATTGACATTCCGCTGCCACAGTGGAATATTAGTGTGCACCGCCCTTCTTAGGTCCTGCACTTCCGCACTCGAGCCCAAGTCCTTGGCCTCAATCGCGGCATGCACCTTCTCGTCTACTTTTTTTGTAAATTCGTTTTCAATTTTGTTCGCCTGTTCGGACATTTTCTGCTCTATTGCTTGACTTGTGTCAGTTTCTAATTTTTCCATCCTGCTAGCCAGTACACTGATTTCATCTACGATACTGCCGTTAGCCACCTGGATATTATCTACTCTTTCGCTCAGTTCTTGCACCGCTTTGGGTATGGTTTCATAGTTTTGTCTCAAACTAACGATCTCACTTTGCATAGCTTCCAAAGATTGCATTAACTGCAAATCTCTCTCATGCTGGCATCGATCACGCTCTGCTTGTTCATGCATAAACGTAGCTCGGAAATTGAGCATGCGCTCGAACATAACTCTTAATGATTGCACTTCTGACACTTCACCACCCACTGGTCCGTGTCTAGTGCTTGTGGGTGGCACTGTATTTCTACTTTCAACTGAATCACTGGCTGGCAGTGGCAACATTTCTTGCCCTTCTGCCCCCAGATTCTCACATTGTACTTCCTGAACTACGCCACTAACATTACTTTGTACCCCACTTTCTAACTTGGTATCACTGCTTGCTAACTGTTGTTCATTATCCATGTTTATATTTTTCTGACTACGCAATCTAACCATAGTCAACAAAAGAAACAAAATCTGAACTAAATATCCTAACACTCAGGTTTCACAGACATAATCACACAAGAAATGGTCATTTGTTGAAACACACTTATTATATACTACGATGACTAACTACTCAAATGTCCTGTTATTTTAAAAAAAGAACACTAACAACAAGCACACCACTAATGATCCGAGAACACTGCAATGAGGCTACTTTACTACCCACAGGACAACTACACTGTAGCTTTACCTTTTGGTGATCTATCTTGGGTGTAGCTGCCCCCTGGTATTGTGGTAGGTAATTAATTTTTTGATATAATGAGCTCTCTTCTTCAGCTTGCCTCTGGGTATATAGTGTTCTCATGCAAAAAATCATATACAGGTATTACCACACAATATTGGTTAGGCAATACATACAATACATGAAAAAATTATTAATTGTTCTCCGACAAAGTTCGACTACAATAATTCCCTAATTATCTCATGGGTATTTTGTGGCCACTGCTTATTCGGGCCCCACGTTGGGCGCCAATCTGATGAAATAAAAAAAATATTATATGTATAATGTAAAAAAATAAATGAATGGATTTAAATATTTTTTGTTATTTTACTCTTTCAGTACGAACCTTGTTGTAGAACCCCTTGTTTACGTGTGGTAATAAAAATTCATTTAGACAGAATTAAGGACATTTAAAATTACGTGAACCTTAGCAACCCTCTCCTGCTGATAAATTCATACTAACTGATTAATAACATTTATTTGAAAATTGTATAAATTAAATTTTTTACGTATTTCGGCCTTAGCACACATTTTCTAAATGCAGTGGTTTTTTAAATAGTTACTGAATTCTTTCCCGGCGTTAGCTATGGAACACAAGACTGTCTCTGTTAGCATAAAATGGTTAAATATTGCCAAGCCGACCTGAACGTTTAATTATCATTGACAAAACACACTTCACTATACGTTTAAGTTACTTGCTTTAGAAATTGAAAGAACCAACAGATTAACAACTTGAACGTTAATTATCCACCGATGAATGCACAAACGGAAAACCCGTAATAAATTCCGTCAGCCTCAGGATCGCTGTAAAAGAAAAATATTTCGTAATTCACTGCTAATTTTATCTGCTCCCGATTTACGGGTTTGGTTAATTTTTTTTAGCGGGACAGTTTTTTAAATGTGCCGCCGCTGCAAATCGTTCGGTCGCGGCACAGCCCAGCAACACCAACGATAATCGCTAAAAATGCTGAAAATTCTTTAAAGAAATATTATAGATGACATGGGCAAGCTAATTTACATTAGTAATACACAATTTTGATAAATTATAATGTATTTAGACCACAACAATAATTAAACTTACATTACTTTGTAATTTCTCCTCTAATGGCAGCTAAAGATAGATACAGACAAAAGAAGTCTACTCATTCATAAAATGCTACGTCACAGGTTACTCTCTCTCTCAGCTCTCGAGGAAGACGACAAAGAATGCACATTATGTATTCCTATATATACTCTTGCTGACTGTGAATGTCTCTTTGTAATCTTACAACATTATTTTCCTCTGTGGCTGTATTTTACATTTTTTTTCGCAGATATTAACATATTTCGTAATTACATTATGAGTATAGAAATATTACAATCATAAATACATCGAGAATATTATTACAGAAAATATTACAATAATAACGAATGTCCTTTATACAAAATTAAATAATATTTTTTTTGTTAAACAATTACAGTACATACGAATTGCTTCATAGTGGCGTACATAGTACAATTAAATGTCATTTCATTTTATTAATAGTGTGTGTGTGCTGTCAGCATCAACAAACAAAATTCATTGTATATGTTTATTAGTTTCAGAAATATAGCGTGCCAAATCGGATGATTCATTTTCATACACCAGTATTTTTTTGAAAAAGGAAAGGTACTATACAGGCAGAAACTCTCATTGCTATCGTGAAGGCGGCGAAATAATATCCCTGCGACGTAGGTGCAGTGAGCTCGGTGCGACTGCATGGCGCGTCTACCTCAACAAGTCACGTAGCGCGATTTTGTATACGTCTCCATGTCAACGTGTTGTCCTTGCTCTACAGACAATTTTTCGGATGCAGATATTTGCGATTTGTAGCTGAAAGCTGCCAATAGTGTTGTCAGCTGCCAGGGATCTGCTCTTGCTGACTCTACTATTGCCGATTTCCGCACTCGAGTCGACAGTGCCGATTTATTATGCTATAGCCAAGCACTGAACATGAGCTTTTCATCTCCAATACTCAGTTCTGACAGACAATCGTATCAAAACAATGTGGATTTATTCAAACTCTATGCAGTGGTTCAACTTGGAACATGTTATAGCTCACAGATATGGTAAAAAAATCTCTTTTATATCACTTAACAGTCTTTTCTCATCATAATCCTTTCAGAAACTCTCAAAATTTGCCTAGAAAATTTGCTATTATTAAACTTCTGAATGTGTCCACTGTGACTGAATCCCAGAATACGACCAACTGGTTAGCATACAAACATCCACAAACAATGCAGAAGTATAATGTACCACGTATTAATGTCATTATAGAGCGAACTGATGAAACTATTGACTTCTTAAAAAGGAGGTGGCAAGCCTGATTTAATGACGAGTGTAGAAATTTAAAGCCTCAGAACTGCCAAGCGAAAAGCTTGTGTAACTCTTCGTCAATAGTTGAACTCTGGTTCTAAGGAGAGGCGTTTTTGGTACTCAAACGAGTACGTCAGACACAAGTGAGACAAACAGAGAACAGATGGTGGCAGTACAAGTTTCAGGAACTTCAAAGACTGTCTAAAGCCACATACACAAAGAGCTTACACGCAGGAAGAAGTGAATTGTTTGGACCAGCCCACTGTCTATCAAGGGAGTTGAAAACTGCCCAAAATTACACCACACAGATTTACAGTCTAGAGATCTATAGAAGAACTTCTTCTTCTCTTTCTTTGTGAGCTACGTAAACTTTACTGCCGTGGAAGACTTCTTTTCCGGTGTGATTTAACTACCAGCAGAAGTCTGAATGGCAAGTGAATCAACGTATCGAGAGATCAGAACATTCAGAACAGCTCAGAGTCGACTGAAAGCTAAATTTTGGAAATTTGTGGTAAGTTCCTATGGGACCAAACTACTGAGCTTATCGGTCCCTAGGTTTACACACTTTTCATCTAACTTAAACTAACTTAACGCTAATGACAACACACACACCCATGCCCGAGGGAGGAGCCGCGCACAGCCGCAAGGCGCCTCAAACCGCACGGCCTCCCTGCGCGGCGACTGAGAGCTGAAATGGCCTCTTGGTCCAGATAATATCCTCTTGGAGTAAACTCTAAGCGTTAGTTTGCCCCGCAGGTTTGGTCTTAGCAAACCCAGCCTGCTAAGTTAAGACCCAGTAAGTACCCAGATCTATTTAAAATAGTGGTATTGTCAAAACTTCTATACCAATGCCATCAACCAGAACAGAAATGGGTAACTCTTCAAATAGCACCTAGGAAGCGCCAGGAAACTCGCTACAGGAGACGTGTTGATGATCGTGAAGTTAAATAAGTTTTCAGTGAAAACATTGGCAACAGTGACTAATCAAAAACACTAGAAAATCACAAAATAATACAAAACTAACACAACTAGAGTAACATGATTAGTAATTTTTTTTGTTTATTTTATAGTTTGCTTGTGCATCTGTTACATTGCTTACTATATACTTACTTACTGTGAAATGGCTACTATATAATGTAATATAATATAATATTATTATATTACTATAATAATATAATATGGTATAATGGGTAGTATTGAAACGTCCCCTTAGAACAATTTTACATGTGAAACGTCCACTTAGAACAATTGTACAAGCCTGTGCTTAACCTGACACACAATATTATTTAGCGCAACGCAATCTGACTTTCAATAACCCCTACAAAACAATGGCCCTGACTAACTTAACCTATACCTTTTACAAATCACTTACCTCACAAAAATCTTCGCTACTCAAGCTACTGCAAAACAGCGAGCGCCACTACTGCCAGCTAAATAAAAGATTCAAACTACTGAAGGTACTAACTACTGATAGGGATAGTTAGCAAATGAAAGATATTAATAGAGAACAAACAATGTATTTACCTTAATATTCATAATTGACATTCAGTCTTACAGATTATCAAAACTCCGCCATCTCTCTCCCCACGTCCACCACTGCTGGCGGCTCACCTCCAACTGCCCAACGCTATCTGCTGTTCACATCCAGCTATAGCAGTTCATGACAACAATGGCAGGCAACAATGCAAACTAGCCACATACTGCACACAGCACAGCCAGTGATTTTCATACAGAGAGCGCTACGTAACGTTGCCAATAAGAAAACATAAACAGCAAACTTACATAAAGAAAACATAAACAGCCTACTTACATAGCCCCCATGCTCCCCACAAAAAATTTTACAAATGTTTTTGGCCAGTGGCCAATAATGATTTGATAAAATTTTTCATAATTACAATAACAAAGATATCAAATGCACACACTTATTTATACAATGTTGGTCAACAGCTAAAATTTTTTTCACAGTCAATAAAGACAGTCCAGATTGTTCATCATAATAGTAATTACAGTTTTTGTTTTTCACAAAGTCTCATTAGTAAAAGAAATTGCACATAGAAGTAGTGAATTTCCATGCAGTCTTGAAGAAGTAGTGTTGTCCTTCCAATGGAAAGACTGTGCTGACTCTTGAAATGCTGACAGGTAATGGGCCACAATGGAGCAAGCAAACCCACAGCAGAGTCATTCGAAGTTCTGACGAATATTGGTAGGTAGGTCATCACTGAGCAGACCCACTGCAGTCCTGGTAGAGAGTATGGTATTGATGGGCCACCAGAGATGCAGACCCACAGTAGTCCTTGTAGAGATAATTGTATTGGTGGGCCATCAAAGATGCAGACCCACTGTAGTCCTCGTAGAGATGGCCAGCAGCCATCTGTTGTGACTGTGCAGGTGCACAATCACCATCGAAGAGTCTTGCAGAGAAGATAGCAAGTCCATAAACCACCACTTGTGCACGCACAAAGTTTTTGGGAATTGTCCTTAGAACCAGCAATGCTGTTATCCAGTCCCTTGCTGAATTAGTAACACACGTGCAAACACTAACAGTCCCTACTTCTCACATATTGTCCATATACTATGACCAACAGAATGTGTGCAGTGAAATGAATGCTGACAAGTTAATAATATGATGAACTGGTGTCAATTACAATTATATAACATAAGAATACAATTACAAAGATACAAAATACATCATTAAAAACATAACAATACAGATAATATTTGTAGTAATAGGGGCTTTACAAAAGAATAGAAATAAACATATACATCAGTGTTACAGGAATGATGACATGAGTACATACATAAAAGATCAGAATAACTTTTGAAACGTCAACTTCACACATGAGCATTAAAACAAAGCAGAATAAATAAAGTCTAAGCATCTTTACAAAGAAAATAACAGAGTATTAGAAAAATTCTACAACATAGCTCTCATCAGCTAAACACATAAAGACAGGAAAAACACAAATACACACGGGTACCCAAACACATAGTGGGATAACACCAAAAGGAAAGGACAACACACAATTACATATTGGGAAAAAGCAGCAAAGAGGAAAGGACAGGGTTTGTTTTACTGCAGTATTTTGCTTGGAGATCTCCCTTCATTCCATAGATCGTTCGTCTTATTTCAACCTTTGCTTCCACCAAAAAAATCCTATCTAAGCATGCTTTCTGTATTTATATGTTCACATATTGCTTACCCCATCATTTATTTACAAGAAAATCCTACCTATACCTCCTTCCTGTATTCTATTCATATTTCTTTCAAAATGATTATTTCTGATTGTACAACACTCATTTGGGCCCAAATCTTTTTCATGTAACCTTGCAATGCATACTTTACCTATTCTCCATAGTCAGTTTCTTATATAGTCTACCCCCTCTTAAGCTAACTTAAATCTACTGAGCTCAGATATATATACCAAGGGACGAGGCAATGCAGCAAAAAAAAAATAATTAACACAAACATCAATGACAAAAATTAGAAATGGCAAAGCAAGCAGCATAAATTAGCAAAGCAAGTGCAATATTACAACTAATATAAGGCAATGCAGGAAACAAGAAAAACTAGCTTAGAAGAGTAACACAAAGTCAAATTCAGTAACACTATGCCTGGCAAACAGCAGCAACTTATACCTAAACATGACATAGCTCAAGCAGAAAAAATATTACAGTAAAAACAACAATGCAGACAAGGGAAAAGCATATTCACATCTTAATGTCTATGTAATTAAAGTGGTGCACCATAACAACTTATTGTAAAAAAAATATTACCATGTACTTGAAAAGAAAATTATGTGTTACTGTTATTAGTTCCTTCTTATTGTTCTTTCCTTTCCAAGTGCTCCTTTTTTAAAGAATGTGGATCATAAAATAATTATTTAATAGATCTGTTGACAGAAAGAGTTCACATTAGCAAATGCATTTCATTTTATAAAAGCAATGCTGCAACACAGCTGGAAACCAGATATCAAATGAAATAAGCAATTACGCAAACCAAAGCATAAAAATATCATTCAATAGTCATGTGGCATTTCGTTTCATAAGTTAATGGCTCTCAACTCTCGTAGAAAGACACTTGTCATAATCAGGTGAGCAGATGTACGAATATTTCCCATCAATTCATAAGCATTTCAATAATTAGCACAAAGTGCGAGTAATCATATGTTTTTAAGTAACGAGGGTGTCGCATTAGCGATGAAAGGCACATCCTAATGGCTTATTCTCCAGGTGTTTGACACAGCTGTGTGCCCACAACGCATTACAAAAATCATATGTTTTTAAGTGACGAGGGTGTCGCATTAGCGATGCCCTCTACAAAGGAATGTCATTAACAGTTATATAGGCCTCTCTTTGTCCTTCTCTTCCACCTGTGCCTCTGGCACACCCTAATGGCTTTCTTTTCTACCTGAGCGTCTGAAAAGGCTTGTTCTCCAGGTGTCTGACACACCTGGGTGCCCACGTCACATTATGTGCGGGTGGTCACTTAACTTTCTTACGGAAATATTTACGACAGTAGTTTCCGCTACAGTGACAGTCTCATATAAAAACATTTCACAGGTCTAGAATTTTATTGACATAAACATACCTCAACAGCATAATACACATCGTCGTCGTAAAAATAACACCATAACACCTCAGTCAAATCTCAAAAACGTCGTAGCTTTCTGCAATTGTTTCAAAACCTAAAGAAAATTCTCTGCTCATTTCAGTAGTGTCATCTACCTCAAACGTACTTTAAAAATCATGATCTCATACCCAATACATCATTCAAAGCTCTCAACAGTATCACAATGGTTCCGAAAAAATATGAAGAGTTCACACAGTACAGACAAAATACAATTTCTTAAGTGTGAAATAATCCAACGGTGTAATCACGTAAATATCTGTCACTGACGTAATAAAAAAAGTTTGTCTCTCTCAGTTAAATGATCAGATAGCTGTGTAATTTATGTGTTAGAGAAACATGGTACCGATGTGTTAAATTGTATAAGCAAATACCATATTAGCTAGGGCTCCTTGTGCTTGCCAAACACATGGTACACAAAGTAGGCGTGTACCCCCCTGAGGTTTATTGTAATTATACCCTCAGGTGTTACAGATTACAGCAATGGAATGAAATGTATCATGAAAAACTTTCTTTGTAATTCAAAACTCTTTAAAAATAAATGTTTTAAGTACAAAATTAATCACTCAAATACGTGTCCTGTAGCGCTAAATATGCGTCTTTCTGTCAAATAATCTCTGGGAAGTGTCGTAGTTATTGTCCTCCAAAAGCTAAGTTCTGCAGAAGTCAATGTACTTACCTCATGATAAACAAAGTGAAATGCTTTGCGTATAGATATCATACTTATTACGCTTATTGCCGTGATGAAGAAAGTACTGTGCTGTAACGTATTGTTGTCCTACGGAAAAGGCTGTCTCCTTGTAGCAATAGCACAAAAGTCACCACTAAAACATGTCTCACTTTATAGAAGAATTCAAAAAAAACTGTGCAGATATAAAACAGTGATATAATCGTGTAGCTGTCACATAAACTAACCACTGTGTCATCTGGCATTTCACATAAAGCACCTCAAATCCAGAATCCACTCTCAAGCAAACCAAAATGTTGCGTGTTAACAGTTTCTCAGTGTGACAAATTGTACAAGTAGCGTGAAGTGAAAATTGCAAAGACTAAGTTAAAAAGCAGATTATCTGTCAATAAATGGTTTTACATGAGAAATGTGGTGTAAACCTTTACTCTTCCTAGTACGCAGAGTTTCAACTTCAACGCAATTATCATGTGGCATACGTCGGATTCTGTAAAGTCCATTGTAAACTAGAAAGAATTTGTGACTCAAGTGTTTCTTCTTATGTGACAATGAATGAGCTTTAATGAGAACTTTCTGACCAATATATAATTTCTTTGCATTTGCTTTACCGTGTAGTTTTCTCCTTTTCTCTGCTGCAGATTTTATATTTTTAAGAGCCAAATCAATTATGTCTTTGTGTCGCAGTTTACGTGTATTCGGGAAAGGTACAAGCTCTCTGATTCTGTTCGGAGGTTCTACATTCTTCAGTACAAGAGTAGGTGGTAAAGCAGTGGAATCATGAGGCATTTCATTCAGCACATTTTGAAATAAGTGTAAATATCTGTCCCAATGCTGATGCTTTCTGTGACAATAAAGTCTGCAAAGCTTATTGATTTCTTTCATAATCCGTTCAGACGGGTTACAATGTGGTGAATACAATGAAATAAAAACAGGTTTGATTTTATGATTCCGAAGCATGCGTGACCAAACAGCAGATCTGAATTGCGGTCCGTTATCTGAAATGACTTTACTAACGTGTCCAACTTCACGTAAGAAATTTTTAACAAAGGCGTTGGATACAGACCGTCCAGTGGCTTTACGTAACGGAGTGAAAGAAACAAATTTTGAAGTAAGTTCAACAGCGACTAGAACGTACGAAAATCCATTCGATGTTCTGACAAGGGGTCCCAAGAGATCAACAGCAGCAAATTCTTTTAATTTAGAAGGAATAATAGGAAATAACGGAGCACGATGTGAGATAGTAGATGGTTTCGCCTTTTGACAAAGTTTACAAATAGACAAGACTCTTCGAATTCTCTTTTCCATATTGTTAAAATAACAAGTCGTTCGAAGAATATGATAACATTTTCGTGGGCCAAAATGTGCGTAGCTGAAATGAATGTACCAAATGAGCTTATTAACAAAATCGTTTGGAATGCAAAGTACCCATAGCTTGTCATCAACAGTGCAGCGTTTGAAGAGTATGTTGTTTCTAACCAGGTAATAATGCCGAATCTGAGTGTGTGTCTTTTCATGCCATTTACTTTTGATATCTTTCCAAATCGGATCTTTATCTTGTTCATGAGCAATGTCCTTTAAAGAGGTGGTGATGAAGTTTTCAAAGGCGACTTTCTGAATGTAAAGAATACTGAAATTTTTCTCGAGGTTGCCTTCTGTGTTACTTTTCTCAAGCCCAGCCGGTGCGCGTGACAGCGCGTCCGCAACAATGTTCTCCTTGCCGGGAATGTAGACTATTGTGAAGCGGAATTCTTGCAGAAACAATGCCCAACGTTTTAACCTATCATGATTTAATTTTGAAGACATAAGAAATTGTAATGCACGATGATCACTGTATACTTTTACGTGCTTACCAGAAAGAAAGAAACGGAATTTGTTAAATGCCCAAACGATAGCTAAAGCTTCTAATTCAGTAACGGAATAATTTTTTTCAGATTTTGTTAGCACTCGGCTAGCAAAAGCAATGGTTTTCTGAACAGTAATGTCATCTTCTATGGCTTCTTGAAATAAATGGGCACCAAGACCAACTTTGGAAGAATCAGTGCTAAGGCAGAAATCTTGTGACAGATCTGGATGAGCTAGTATTGGCGCGTGAAGTAACGCTTCTTTCAAAGAATTGAATTCCAACTGTGCTTGTTCGTCCCAGTTCCAAATAGTATTTTTTCCAGTGAGAGAACAAAGTTTTGGTGTAACTAGAATTTGCATATTCAGAAAACGACGGTAAAAATTTACGAGACCTAGAAAACTGCGGACTTGTTTTTTTGTGGATGGAACTGGAATGGCTCTGATTGCTTCTAACTTTTCTGGATCCGGCTGAATGCCTTCAGAAGAAATAATATGTCCCAAAAACTTCACCTTTGATCTACCGAATTCTGACTTTTCCAAGTTAACTGTAATTCCAGATTCTGCAAAAATACGTAACAAACTGTTGAGGATGCGGTTATGTTGTTCCCATGAAGCTTCTGCTATTAGAATATCGTCCACATATAAGGTGATGTGACGTTTTAAGAACTCAGGTAATATGGAATTTAACCCACGAATGAATGCTGCCGAAGAAATGTTCAAACCAAAAGGAAGTTTCCGAAACTGATAACAAACGCCGAAACAAAGGAAAGCTGTGTATTTTCTGCATTCTGGATGAAGTTCAATCTGATAAAAGCTGGATCTGAGATCAATGGAAGATAACACTTTTACACCATTAAAATTTTGAAGAAGTTCTTCCATCGTCTGCGGCCTGTCTGTTTCAGGAATGATGATAGTATTGATTTGTCTCGAATCTAAAACAAGCCTGATCGATCCATTCTTCTTCTCAACAACATGTAATGGGTTGTTGTATGAGCTTACTGCAGGCTCAATAATGCCCTCGACAAGCATAGATTGTATTTCTGTTCTAACACGGTCCCTATAATGCGCCGGAATTACGTAAGGTCTAACACAAAATTTAGTATGCTCACGAACACGAAATTGGTATTGAAATCCCTTGATTGTTCCTGTTTTGTGAGTAAAAACTGTGGAATGTGCTTGTAAAATCTCAAAAAGGTCCTGCCTATCAGTGTCATTACAATTCTCAATTGTCTGAATTTTATTCTGAATTAACTCATTAATTTCAAATATGCCGTCGATGTCATCCCTGTCAGTACTTGCAGAGTGATTGTTGGTGTCTAGTTCCGTAGAAAATTCCGAACTGTTGTCTAACAGAACGTAAAGCCGATTAATTTCCTCATCATGGTTTGAGAACCAGTCTTCAAATTTCAAAGCTATTAACTTACCTTCTTTCTCTAAACTTATTTCAGCATCGTGAAAGCTTAAGATTGCTTTGTATTCATTCAAAAAGTCTACTCCCAGTATAATTTCCGTCGACAATAATGGAACAATAAGGAAGTTCATAGAGAAGCTGTGGCTTTGACAAAAGAATTCTAAATTGGTTTGTTGGCGTACATCTACACTTTTTCCAAAGATTGCACCTTGTAATTTAATCTTACGTAACGGAAGTGTGGGGCAATCGTTCGCTTTGTTGCATTTGCTAAAAGCTGTTTCGCTAATTACTGAAATGGGACTGCCAGAGTCAAGTACTGCCGTAAATTTTACGTCATGTACAGTAATGTGAATCACAGGATATGCAATGGTGTTATATGTTACGTCGTGTTCCTGGAGTAAGATGTCCCTAATGTCTTCCATTTTTACGTAATTACTAGCTACGGCAGCTGCGTCGTCAGTTTCATAAGTACGTCTTGTGGCTGCCAGTGGTGTGAGTCATCGCCTATTGTCTCTTTGTTGGCGCGCGTCGTTATTGGGATTTGGAGACCTAACTTCTACAAATTCATCGTGACGAGAGTGCTCTGCTCTATTTAAATCTCGCCAGTTCTGATGCAATTCAGGTCTGTCGTTACGATCATATCGTCTGTCGTCATGTCGGTAGGTTCGATAGTTTCTTTCTTGTCTGTCACGTGGTGGAGAATTTCTGCCTGAGTCGTAACTGCGTGCTGGACCGTTGCGTCTAAAGTTATTCTGTCTCCCTTGATAATAATTGTTTTGGTTCCCATATTGTCTGTTTCTCTGATTGTCTCTGTGATAGTCATTACCGCGGAAAGGTGATCTTTCCCTGTAACTATTACTCTGCCAGTGGTTATCATATGGGTGGTGTCTGTTTTGGTCACGATTTACGTTGTAAGAATAGGTTTGTCGTGGCCATTTATTGTTTCTGTCGTCACGGAATTGTGACGGATGTGACCTGTAGTGATTGATTTCCTGTTTTCGCATCCCGCGACTGTCTGTGTCAATTTCCAGTTCTTGTAACAGTCCCTGAAAAGCTTCAATGTCATCTTTGCAACGTCCTGCTAAAATAATATGTCTCAAATGTTCAGGCAGTTTGATTAAGCAAATGCGGATGAGTTCTGAGGGGCTGTATGGGTTTGACAGGTATTGATTCTTGTGCAACATGTCTTCAAAATATTTGACAAGACTGGAAAATTCAGATTGTTCAAAGTGTTTCATCATCATGATGCTATGTTTTACGCGGTCTTGTGTGGCTTGAGACCAATATGCTGAGAGGAAGGCATGATAAAAATCTCCTTCACTGTGACAATCGTGAATGACCGATCGCATTCTTACAGCTGGTTCATTCTCCAAATAGCCACACATAAATTCTAATCTGTGTTCTAATGACCAGTTGGGAGGAAAACAATGAGAGAATTGATGGAGCCATGCTTGTGGATGAATGTCGTTGCCAGAATTCTTAAATGTTTTGAATTTACGTGTAGTAATGAACAGCTTATAATCAAAATCATCGTGTCGGCGAGTAGCATATCGGTCATTGTTACGTCGTGTCGGCGGTTCCATCTCAAAATTCGGTGCACCTTGCCAGTTCCTTTCATAATTACCGAAATGCTCTGTGTTATTATTTTGTGGCTTTTCCGTATTTATATGTCCCTCTTCCCTTATTGGGGTGCGAGTGTCCTCTGAAATACGTAATTCTTGTATTACCTGTGTCAGCTGATCTTGTACTTCCCGCATTTCTCTTTTGTATTGCGTATTAATTTGATTCTGATTTTGTTTGAATTTTCTTATTTGTTCATACTCTTCTGTGTCCGTGAAGGCTACGGGTCTTGTGTCATTCAGATCATCATCTACCTTTGTAGATAAGTTAGTGACCTGATCCGAAAGTTCAGCTACTTTCTCCGATAGTGAACACATTTCCTCAGTGTGTTTTTCTGAACCAAGTTTCAGAGTGTCCATTTGTGTTGCAATCGAATCTACTGTGTTCTTTAAGTTGTCCTGAGTTTTTGCCAGTTGCGTAACCGAATCGGTAGATGCAACTGAGTCAATTTTAGCCCACAGGGTCTCATGATTTTCATGAACAATGGTTTGCAGCTCTTTTATGGCTGCTTCGTGATTCTGTAATGCATTTTCATGCCGCGAAAAAATAGGCTGAAAATGCTCACAAATTTGTGTTTTTACGTCATTACAGACTTTTTGACATTTCGATTCAATGTTATGTAATTCAGTAGTTAAATCTTCACGTGTTTGTTCAAGTGTGGTGTCTAACTTCCGAAGATTTTGTTCCATTGTGTCTAACTTTTGCTGTGTTTGTCTCTGGTGTTGTTCCATTGTGTCTAACTTTTGAAGATTTTGTTCCACTGTGTCTAATTTTTTAAGATTTTGTTCCATTGTGTCTAACTTTTGAAGATTTTGTCCCATCTGTCTCTGATTTTGTTCCATTTGTTGCATTAATTGCAATAATAATGTATTAGTGTCTGGAATCTGTTTCTCTATGCTTTTTAGCAGTGCATTTTGACCGGCAACATTCACATTTTGACAAGCAGAAAATGTGTCTTGACTCATTTGAGAAAAAGGTGAGGACCCAAAACCTGAATCTACAGTATTTGCAAAATTGTGTCCTATCATTTCGGATTCCTGAGGCGAGCTGTTGCCGACCGATCGATCGATAATGCTTCCCTGTTCACTACCTGTTTGACTGTCTACGCCATTGTTTGACGCCCGCTCCATTTCCCTATGCACAGTTACCAAATTACTACTTTGAACATTAGTTAACTCATTACACAGTGGCGCTAACACATTGCTTTCGTCTTCACTGTCGTTTCTTAGTTTACTTTGGAGCCGAGTGTTACGTTTTTCACACGCCATTATTGAGACAATATTTCACACGATAACACACGAAAACACAATTTGAAGAGCAAAAATAAGAGAACACATTAACATAGCACTGAAAATAATATGTAGTTAATTACAAGCGCAGCTGCGAAATACTTGTTGCAAATCTACATGCATGCCACAACTGTTTTACATTACAACAATGAAAGACTGCAACTACAAAGGAGATTCTCTCTACAATTACGCGCTAGCAATAAACAAAAGCTACACTAAATACACAAACTACAAGAAAAAATCAGAAGATTCCAGTGAGGTATCCTAGGCTAAGGGTCGACATATGAAACGTCCCCTTAGAACAATTTTACATGTGAAACGTCCACTTAGAACAATTGTACAAGCCTGTGCTTAACCTGACACACAATATTATTTAGCGCAACGCAATCTGACTTTCAATAACCCCTACAAAACAATGGCCCTGACTAACTTAACCTATACCTTTTACAAATCACTTACCTCACAAAAATCTTCGCTACTCAAGCTACTGCAAAACAGCGAGCGCCACTACTGCCAGCTAAATAAAAGATTCAAACTACTGAAGGTACTAACTACTGATAGGGATAGTTAGCAAATGAAAGATATTAATAGAGAACAAACAATGTATTTACCTTAATATTCATAATTGACATTCAGTCTTACAGATTATCAAAACTCCGCCATCTCTCTCCCCACGTCCACCACTGCTGGCGGCTCACCTCCAACTGCCCAACGCTATCTGCTGTTCACATCCAGCTATAGCAGTTCATGACAACAATGGCAGGCAACAATGCAAACTAGCCACATACTGCACACAGCACAGCCAGTGATTTTCATACAGAGAGCGCTACGTAACGTTGCCAATAAGAAAACATAAACAGCAAACTTACATAAAGAAAACATAAACAGCCTACTTACAGTATGTAATTGCTATACTTACTTACTATACAAGACTACATAAGAAATACACAATGAACCTAATTTTAGCACTGGTAGAATGTAACAGGACTCTTGATAGGTATATTCAGAGTCATGACAGAATCTGCAGCTCCAAATGTCGGTTACTTAGTTAAGAAAAATCGCTAGGTGGTCCAAGACTCAATGTCTATACCGTAGATGACATATTCTGGCGTGTTGGAGGTGGATTAGCTAAAATTTACACTAACCTCGTGTCTTCTACCAATTCTTTTCTCCGGGCACCACTATAAACAATGAGATTTTTCCTTCCAGACCGGACGAGTGTATCAAGTTTTGTACTTCAATATATTTCAGCTTCCTGTAAATCTAAATTATCTAGCTGCGGGAAAATGAGCTTCAAAAGAAGTTAACCACGAAGTTTTCAATTTCATGTGACACTGTAGCTCAAGATGTGCCTCAGCCAGAAGGCAACGGGCCGAAAGATTAGATGCAGGAACGAAAAACAAATTCATTCGCCCTCTCTCGGCTTAACAGTCCAGGATCCTTTAATAACAACGCTCACTGCAGCTATATCCCATAATGTGTCTGTAGAATGTTACTACATCGTTTGTTTAAAAAGCTCTGAAAGCGGAAGCATTTCACAAATCACGATAGCAGTTGACTTACTTACTATGCACCATGTGACATCGTAATGAAAACAAACTTTCGCGGATGTGACCGAAATAGTTCCTCCTTGTGTTCATAGTGGCGGTCGCTGGCGCCTTCTGTTGTCGCAGCCGCGAGTTGCCCAGGTCGGACGCCGCTCTCTGGCAGCGAAGCCAGGACAGCGACGCCGCGGCCGGCCCACCTGCAGGTGGGTAGCGGGGCCTTTGTGCGTCGCTTCGGATTCCGCCTTAATTTGTCGGCGCCGTGGCGCTGGGTCCGCCAGCATTCAGCTGTCAGCCGCGCCACCGGCCGACCAATCGCCGGTCCGACCCGCTCCGCATTCTCCAACTTCCTGCGGCGAGAGCTTCTGGTTTCGGTCCTCCGAGCGAAAATACTTCTCACCAGGACGCCAGGTTCGCGATGGAGATGGCTCCATCTGGCAGTGATATGATCGACCGAGCCTCCTCAGTGGAGGCTGCGGATAAGAAGGGCATGGGGTCATCACACCGCGCTCCCGGTCGTTATGATGGTATTCTTGACCGAAGCCGCTACTGTTCGGTCGAATAGCTCCTCAATTGGCATCACGAGGCTGAGTGTACCCCGAAAAATGGCAACAGCGCACTGCGGCCTGGATGGTCACCCATCCAAGTGCCGACTACGCTCGACAGAGCTTAACTTCGGAGATCTCACGGGATCCGGTGTAAAAACAAAAAAAAAAACACAAAAGGAAAAAAAGGAAGACAGTCAACAGAGGAATTATTCGAATGAGACGGAAATTGGCAGATTAATCGCAGTTTGTGGGCAGCTAGTATCTTGCTGAAATGGAAGCTCAACATGGCTTGCTATGATGGGCAGCAAAACGGGACATACGATATCGTCGACGTACCGCTGTGCTGTAAGATTGCCACGGATGACAACCAAACAAGAAAGACTTAAAGTCCCATCGACATCTAGGTCATTTGCGAAGGAGCACAAGCTCGGACTGTGTCAAGGACAGAGAAGGAAATCGGCCGTGTCCTTTCAAAGGAACAATTCCACCATTTGCTTGGAGATATTTGGGAAAATCACGGAAAACATAAATCTGGATGACCGGACGCGGGTTTGAACCGTCGTCCTATCGCAGGCGAGTCCAATGTGCTAACCACTGCGCCACATTGCTCGCTCAGCAACTACAAGGGGTTCTGCCATAAGATGAAGTGGCACCCCAGATCATCATCCCTGGTTGCCAGGCCGTATGGCAGGCAACGGGCAGGTTGGTAATCCACTGCTCTCTTGAGCATCTCCAGACACGTCTTGGGCCCGGAAATCATTGACTGTAATATAATTGTCTTCAGTGATGACTCCAGCGTCGAAATGAGCCCCTCTGAACAGCGAAAACATTTCTGGAGACGCCCCAAGTCTTATTCTGGGCAATACTGTCGTCGGATTTCTGTCCAATTGAAAACGTTTGCAGCACTATAGTCAGGCCCTCCATCCACCTCGGGACAGTGACGACCTTACACGACAGTCGGACAGAACTTGGTACGATATCCCTCAGAATAACATCCAGCAACTCTATCAGTCAATACCAAGTCGGATAACTGCTTGAATAAGTGACAGAGGTGGACCATCGCATTATTAACTTGCTCAACTTGTGAAGCTCTTTCCCTTGAACCGGCCGACTGTCAGTTTCAAAAATGACTATTCTTTTACTGGCAACGAGCACAACTAACTATTTCTGCTGCGGCAGTATGATGAGAGCTGTGGACGAGGACAACTATATTTTATATAGAGACACCCATTAGTCATCAGAAGTGTAGTCCATAAACACTATCATTAAGATCAACTAGGTGTATACACAGCGAAGTAATTTGGCCGTTATGCACTGTACTGCAGCTGAATAAAACTGGCATCACTCTTGGTGTCTAAATGTTCACTTACATACGATGAAGGCTTTTACGACCGGATGTTTCAGCTGCCGAGAATTCTTCCGGTTTGTATGGCCGCGGTCAATGGAACTCTTCTATCCCTGACGTTTCGTCCAAAGCTACGTTGGACATCGTCGGAGGTTAAGGAAACATAACGTTGGACCGGTTTTCAGACCAACTAACAAAATAGGCCAAGCACTTCCTTCCGTTAAAGATAAGCGTCCCCCTCTCTCTGCAAGTGGTTCAAAAATGGCTCTGAGCACTATGGGACTTAACATCTGAGGTCATCAGTCCCCTAGAACTTAGAACTACTTAAACCTAACTAACCTGAGGACATCATACACATCCATGCCCGAGGCAGGATTCGAACCTGCGACCGTAGTGGTCGCGCGGTTCCAGACTGAAGTGCCTAGAACCGCTTGGCCACATCGGCCGGCCTGCAAGTGGTGTTTACAAGATTCCGTGTACCTGTGGTAGGGTCTGCATTGGAACTACAAAGAGTAGGGTGAATAAATGGTTGAAGGAACATAAAATATTTTGCCGCCTAGGGAAAACAGACAAGTCAGCCGTGGTGGAACATGCTCTTCAGTCGGGTGATCACGTAGTTAAATTTTCGGAAACTGAAGTTTTATTTACTATGACGAACTATTATCCACGGCTATACAGAGAAGCCATCGAAATATATAAATATGCGGATCACTTTAACAGAAAAGAAGAAGCTATGAAACTCTGCGATATATGGACAGTGGCGCTACAGAATGGATGAAAAGCTTTTATCTTTGACGTACTATGATCGATAGTTATATTTTATCCTTGACAAGGTTTACCTCTGCTATCACGTGAAATCCAGACTACGCCCATTTTCCACAGTATTTAGGCCATTCTTCGACGTCCCACTCGTCAGTCGACAAGATTCAGCAGAACCAGTAACACCTCCGAAGATGTCCAACGTAGCTTTGGACGAAAAGTCAGGGATAGAAGAGTTCCATGGACCGCGGCCATACAACCTGGAAGATTTCTCGGCAGCTCTTGACTTACAGTTGGAGTGGCTGAAATTCTCACTTAAAGAAATGCGAAACAAAACAATGCAAGTACAACAACGTATAATTATATGTGTACGATATATACACTACCTGATCGAAATCGCTGGATGAAAGTAAAGTGCAGTGACTCGGACACTTATCGGTAGACATTAATATGGGGTATGTACACTATTCGCCTTTATGAACTCTACTAGGGACACTTCCAGTGAGATATCTAAGTGTTTTTGGAGAAACAACAGCCCGTTCTTATTCTGGAGAAGGTAAAGATTTTGGATTCTGGGCTCTGGAGCGAAGTCGACGTTCTGACTCATCCCACTGGGTTCAGGTCTCTACTCCAGACAGATCAGTCCATTTCAGGAATGTTATTGTCCAGAAACCACTGGCTCACAGTTGCACGCTTATGACAGTCATAGTCTCAGAACTGTTCCTCTACTGTACACAATGCTGCAAAATGTCTTCATATATTTTCGCCCTCAGCGCTTTCTTAAGCGCCATAGGGGAACCACAACATAACCGCGAGAAACTGCCCCACATACGAAACCTAACTCCTCCGGACTTCACTATTGGCTCTCTACGCATGACAGCAGGTATCATTCTCCAGGCAATGCCAAATCCAAACCCTTCCATCGGATTTCCATAGGCTGCAACGCGACTCGTCACTCCACATCACTCGCTTCCAGCGATCCACTGCCCAATGACGTTGCTCCGTACACCGTCTCAAGCATCGCTCAGCACCGACTACAGATATTTGTGGTTAATGATGAGCTGTTCGACCGTTTCACTTTATTCTTTTCAACTTCCTACAGACATTCATTGTACTAGCTGGACTGCTGGCAGCCATTTGGAATTCATGACTGATTCCTTCCACTGATTTCATGCGATTTTTAAAAGCCACTCTCCGCAATGCTCGATGGTATGTGTACGTCAGTATATGAGGGCTGACTGGTCTCGGTTTAGGTGTGGTTGTTTCTTCGCGTTTCTACTTTAGGATCATATTGCCAACAGCCAACTTGGGAAGCTTTAAAAATGTTAAAATGCCCCTGATGGCTCTGTTACTGAGGTGATGTACTGGTGTACGTTCGAAGTCACCGGCCTCTCCTAACCGACCTATTGTGCTGCTACTGCTTCTCCACTGACAGCACAGTCCTCCCAGCCTCCTTTTATGCTTGTGGGTCCAGCTTTCGTGGCATCTAGTGATAAGTTCAACATCACATAGCAGTGTCCGGTCACTTTTTATGAGATAGCGTAATTGTACCAATGCCATTGTCAGAGCCCTCATTGACATTGAAACTAAATGGTTTTCAATAAATAAGTACTGCAATTAGAGGCAGTTATTGCAAAGTAATGGGATTGTATCACACTGTTGGCCATTAAAATTGTTACACCACCAAGATGACGTGCTACAGACGCGAAATTTAACCGACAGGAAGAAGATGCTGTGATATGTAAATGATTAGCTTTTCAGAGCATTCACACAAGGCTGGCGCCGGTGGCGACACCTGTAATGTGCTGACATGAGAAAAGTTTCCAACCGATTTCTCATACACAAACAGCAGTTGACCGACGTTGCCTGGTGAAACGTTGTTGTTATGCCTCGTGTAAGGAGGAGAAATGGGTACCATCACCTTTCTGACTTTGAGAAAGGTCGAATTGTAGCCTATCGCGATTGCGGTTTATCGTATCGCGACATTGCTGCTCGCGTTGGTCGAGATCCAATGACTGTTAGCAGAATATGGAATCGGCGGGTTCAGGAGGGTAATACGAAACGCCGTGCTGGATCCCAACGCCCTCGTATCACTAGCAGTCGAGATGACAGGCATCTTATGCGTATGGCTGTAACGGATTGTGCAGCCACGTCTCGATCCCTGAGTCAACAGATGGGGACGTTTGCAAGACAACTACCATCTGCACGAACAGTTCGACGACGCTTGCAGCAGCAGGGGCTATCATCTCGGAGACATGTGTTGCGGTTACCCTTGACGCTGCATCACAGACAGGAGTGCATGCGATGGTGTACTCAACGGCGAACCTGGGTTCACGAATGGCAAAACGTCATATTTTATATCACCCGGCGTGATGGTATGGGTTGCCATTGGTTACACGTCTCGGTCACCTCTTGTTCACATTGACGGCACTTTGAACAGTGGACGTTACATTTCAGATGTGTTACGACGCGTGGCTCTACTCTTCATTCGATCAGTGCGAAACCCTACATTTCAGCAGGATAATGCCGACCGCATGTTGCAGGTCCTGTACGGGCCTTTCTGGATACAGAAAATGTTCGACTGCTGCCCTGGCCAGCACATTCTCCAGATCTCTCACCAATTGGAAACGTCTGGTCAATGGTGGCCGAGTAACTGACTCGTCACAGTACGCCAGTCACTACTCTTGATGAACTGTGGTATCGTGTTGAAGCTGCATGGGCTCTGTTTAACTCAATGCCCAGGCGCATGAATGCCGTTATTACGGCCAGAGGTGGTTGTTCTGGTTACTGATTTCTCAGGATCTATGCACCCACATTGGTGAAAATGTATTCACATGTCAGTTCTAGTATAATGTATTTGTCCAATGAATACCCGCTTATCATCTGCATTTCTTCTTGGAATAGCAATTTTAATGGCCAGTAGTGTACTTTAAAGTCTTGTCCCTTATCAGTGAGCGGCTTATGTTCTAGAAACATTGTGAAAATGTATACTTGTTTTATTTTCGCTGGAATTTTAATGGATGGATTGTTATTTTATCACCGTGAGAGAGAACAGCGTCATTACGGTCTACTGCCTCGTGTGCAGATAGATAATTCGCATCGTATGTTCTGTACGCTTTGTTGATCCCTTTCAAAAGTAAAAAAAGTCAATGAGGACTTTTTAAAATATTAATTTATTATATTTTAAGAAAGTGGTGCCTTACAGCTCTTATACACACATTAAAATAGTTTTGCATCACCTCGGTTCAGAGAGTTCCGGAACCTGTACAGGAAATTGGAATAGAGATTAACATAAACATCATTTCCGCCCTTTTTATTGCTCATGAAAACCACACATTTCCATCATTCAGCGAGACCTTCAGAGGTGGTGGTCCAGACTGCTGTACAAACCGGTACCTCTAATACCCAGTAGCACGTCTTCTTGGATTGATGCATGCCTGTATTCGTCGTGGCATACTATTCACAAGTTAATCAAGGTCCAGATTGTCCCACTCGTCAATGGTGATTCGGTGTAGATCCCTCAGAGCAGATGGTGAGTCAGGTGGTCCATAAACCGCCCTTTTCAATCTATCCCAGTCATGTTCGATAAGGTTCATGTCTGGAGAATATGATGACCACTGCAGTCGAGCGATGTCGTTAGCCTGAAGGAAGTCATTCACAAGATATGCACGATGGGGGCGCGAATTGTCGTCCATGAAATCGAATGCCTTGCCAGTATGCTACCGATATTGTTGCACTATCGGTCGGAGGATGGATTCACGTACAGCCGTTACGGCGCCTTCCATGAACAACAGCGGCGTACGTCAGCCTCACATAATGCCACCCCAAAACAGGGAAACTCCACCGTGCTGCAGTCCTGGACTGAGCGGCTGGTACCCGGCGGCGGTTCGGGTCCTCCCTCGGGCATGGGTGTGTGTGTTTGTCCTTAAGATAATTTAGGTTAAGTAGTGTGTAAACTTGGGGACTGATAACCTTAGCGGTTAAGTCCCATAAGATTTCACACACAGAAACCGAAAAGCACAAAAACAAGTTTAACAGAGAAGAGACAGGACTGAAATTAGGAGCGTTAACTCTTCCTCATCAAAAGCTATATTACATGCACTGCGCGATTTTAGGAAGCGGTCAGATTATGTAACAGATAGCTGAAGATCTCACTCAAACAATTCCCTCAGAGTTTCATAATTTTTCAGGAAGTAAAGATAATTGTGGTTTTCCCATTTTACTACTTATTGATACATTTTATTATGTATGATCAACTGACACACTATAAATTATAGAAAAGAAACATGTATTTAGCCTATATTACAATGCTTAGGAAGTATCTTAACTTTTATGTAGCTTTCCGTGTAAGAATGTTACATATCCAATAAAAGTACATTGTGGAATAACGTTGTATACGACAAAATAAGATTTTCCCTTACAGTGGCAAAAATAATGGGAAGTATTAACAGAATATTTTAATTAATTAACCTCCAAACTAAAGAAAACTAAATCTATACAGGGAAAGGAAGAATAATAAGGAAATAATTAAACAGAGGAACGATAAACTGAACAGTTAACTTAGAACGTAAGTTCATATAAAATTCCCTCTATCGTACATCAAGGTATTTACACATATCCAACAAGTCCCTCATTTTGTCTGCCAATAGAGCAAGAAGTTTCGTATATAAAAAAGGAGTTTAGAACTGATGGATTATATTGAAGAACGGCAGATAGTTTTATATCTTTGCGAAATAGAGTAGAGCGTGACACGGATTTGATGCGCAAGTTGGGGCTGAAGTCGTTAAAATAAAGACGTTCTTCGTTGCAGTCAGATATTTACACGGAATGTCAATCTCCAACGTTCTCCTACGAGTGGGAAAATATTTTATTGGCACTCATCTGCACAGGGGGAAACGATCATTGTAATAAAATAAGAGAAATCAAAAGTCCCACGAAAAATTTATGTGCTCGTTTTTCCTGTGCACTGCTAGAGACTGAAAGGGGGAGAAATAGTGTGGAAGTGGTTCGATGAATCCTCTGCCAGGCACTTAACTGTGAAATGCAGAGTAATCAAGTACGTGTAGAGGTTGGAAACCTCATAACAAGGAACTTGAGATTGATTTTCTCTTATTTTTAGCAGAGAATGACATAGCCATGGCTGACTCACATTATGACCAAGACACTGCGTTTGGACCATCTGCATTGATATTTAACCATGTAACTACTAATTCTCAAGCTTGGGGCACACTTCTGAATTCCATTTCGAACGTTGACAGCAACAAAGTCACTCTGGATCATTTTGTTTATTATAAAAGATGTACTTAAGCAAGCTTCAAATATTACATATTTCCATTCATTAGTAATCGCGTCATCCATTACCGGTACTCTTCTTTTTTACGATTAATGCCAAAGTATGGTCCCAGGGCAGAAAGCTATGTCTCGAAACAATAAACGTTTGGTATCCCGTTGTAAAATACTCTGTCAAAACTAGGTAGCTGTACAAAAGTACCAGTGTCCTGTTGCTATTTTGCTTAAACCAACGCCCAGACCAAACAAATAATTCTAGTGGACAGTTGTTACGTTAGGCATTTAAAGACTTACAACGTTTTTGCAGATACAAAATTTGATGATTTTTCAGGCAAGTCTTTACCAGCTGAATATATATAAGATTTTCCACTATTACACTCCTACTTTCCTTGGTATTCTGCTTCTACTTCGATCGATTTATTTTCCTTTCTATGCTTTTATGTAACGGTACAATATCATTTGCAGTGAAACTTACATCAGCCATATCCTCGGTTCTTATTGATATAAAACGTTCTTCAAGGATGGTCAACTTTACAACTACAAATAGCTCAACTTGCAAACAGAAAAAAAGACATCCCACTGCTATGGTAGCAAGTCTCATGAGATGTTCCACTTTATTCCAGTGAAAACTCAAGTGCCAAAATTGTGATATACAGCATTTTTTGAGGAAGGTTTTGAATTGTTCGTATATGCATAAAGAGATCGTCTTCCTATGCTTGCGTAGCACTATCTGGTTCTTTAGAGACTCTGTTGAAGTCTTCAGCATTAGGAGACGAAACGTTAGGCGCTGTTATACCTTAGACCACGGCTTAATGACCTTCAAATAAAAATCACCAAAAGGATATAACTCATATAGCCGCATCATTTATCGTTAGTTTTGAGAATACATAAATTACACTACTGGCCATTAAAATTGCTGCACCACGAAGATGACGTGCTACAGACGCGAAATATAACCCACAGGAAGAAGATGCTGTGATATGCAAATGATTAGCTTTTCAGAGCATTCACACAAAGTTGGTGGCGAGACCTACAACGTGCTCACATGAGGAAAGTTTCCAACCGATTTCTCATACACAAACAGCAGTTGACCGGCGTTGCCTGGTGAAACGTTGTTGTGATACCTCGTGTAACGAGGAGAAATGCGTACCATCACGTTTCCGACTTTGATAAAGGTCGGATTGTAGCCTATCGCGATTGCGGTTTATTCTATCGCGACATTGCTGCTCGCGTTGGTCGAGATCCAATGACTGTTAGCAGAATATCGGTGGGTTCATGAGGGTAATACGGAACGCCGAGCTGGATCCCAATGGCCTCGTATCACTAGCAGTCGAGATGACAGGCATCTTATCCGCACGAACAGTTCGACGACGGTTGCAGCAGCATGGACTATAAGCTCGGAGACCATGGCTGCGGTTACCCTTGACGCTGCATCACAGACAGGAGCGCCTGCGATGGTGTACACAACGACGAACCTGGGTGCACGAATGGCAAAACGTCATTTTTTCGGATGAATCCAGGTTCTCTTTACAGCATCATGATGGTTGCATCCGTGTTTGGCGACATCGAGGTGAACGCACATGGGAAGCGTGTGTTTGCCATCGCCATACTGGCGAATCACCCGACCTGATGTTATGGGGTGCCATTGGTTACACGTCTCGGTCACCTCTTGTTCGCATTTACGGCACTTTGAACAGTGGACGTTACATTTCAGATGTGTTACGACCTGTGGCTGTACCCTTCATTCGATCCCTGCGAAACCCTACATTTCAGCAAGATAATGCACGACCGCATGTTGCAGGTCCTGTACGGGCCTTTCTGGATACAGAAAATGTTCGACTGCTGTCCTGGCCAGCACATTCTCCAGATCTCTCACCAACTGAAAACGTCTGGTCAATGATGGCCGAGGAACTGGCTCGTCACAATACGCCAGTCGCTACTCTTGATGAACTGTGGTATCGTGTTGAAGCTGCATGGGCAGCTGTACCTGTACAGGCCATCGAAGCTCTGTTTGACTCAATGCCCAGGCGTATCAAGGCCGTTATTACGGCCAGAGGTGGTTGTTCTGGATACTGATTTCTCAGGATCTATGCACCCAAATTGCGTGAAAATGTAATCACATGTCAGTTCTAGTATAATATATTTGTCCAATGAATACCCGTTTATCACCTGCATTTCTTCTTGGTGTAGGAATTTTAATGGCCAGTAGTGTACTTCCAGAACGTAATCTTTTTAGGTAATTATATCACGAAGTTCCTGCTGAGAGGTAGGTTGTGCCAGCTGACAAACAAGAGAGTGAATGGCTTTACCGTGCTCGATTACTTGCTGCGCAATTGAGGAGAATGCGTGTTTTGCGGTCGTCAACGTTCTTGTAGGTGGGTCTGATAAGGGCACAACAATAAGGAGGTGGTTACTCGTGCAGCAGAGCGGCAAACACCTTCGATCTGAGTGACCACTGCAGTCCCAAAGAGACGGCAAAAAAGTGTACTTCCGTAGACTCCTAAGAAGTATTTAACTCGGTGACACGCTAACGCTTATTTACGGAAGACCAATATTGTATATGGTATCAGACGAAATTTGCATCTCCATTGAGAATTTCTTCGTAGGGAGTACGCAGAACCAAACAGCTGCGTGTAACAACTTGTCGTGGTATAAAACTGGAATGATCGCGAAGGCTCAGTCATAGGTAAGGCAGGCCGTGGACATTTACATCTTCATCTACATCTATACTCTGCAAATCACTATACTTCTCATTGTACTGGTTATTAGGGCTTCTAATCATTCCATTGACGTAATTAGTGTGGAAATAATTACCGTTTAAACGTGTCTGTGCGCTCTGTAATTGAACTAATTTCGTCTCCGCGATGCCTACGGGAGTGATACGTAGAGAGTGTAGTATATTGCTAGATTCATCATTTAGATCTGTTTCTTGAATCTTTATTAGTAGGCCTTCTAGGGATTGTTTGCCGCTATGTTGAAGAACCTGCCAGTCCAGTGCCTTCAGAATTTCCGTAACACTCTCCCAAAGGTCACATAAACTTGTCACATGTGCTACCTTTCTCTGTATTCTTTCAATAACCCCTGATAGTCCTACTTGGTACCGGTCCCGCACACGCGAAAAATATTCTAGAAATATAGAAACATAGAAATATTGTATGTTATGAAACATTCGTGCCACCCTTCCAAGAATATTGATCAATTGTTTGGCACCAAGGCAAAAAAAAGAAGTAGTAGGGGATATTGAACACATACAAGTATGGGTGTCAGGAATCTTGACAGGATTGTTTGGTACGCGGGAGCGCATCGGAGATGATGATGGAACTGAACTGGCCAACTCCTGAAGACAGATACGAGCTAGCCTACGAAACCCAACAGTTTCAAGAAGCAGTATTAAGAGAAGAACTTAGTAGTATACTACAGCCCCCTGCCTTGAGAGCACCCTCACGTCTGTAAGGATCGCGAAGGGAAGGTTGGTATAATTATACCGGGGGAGTCACCTAACGTTACCGCTGGATATATTTCGTAAACCACATCAAATACTGACGAACCGATTCCACAGACCAAACGTGAGGAGAGGGGCTATTGTAATTGTTTAATACAAACCATACAAAAATGCACGGAAGTATGTTTTTTAACACAAACCTATGTTTTTTTAAATGGAACCACGTTAGTTTTGTTAGAACATCTGAACATATAAACAAATACGTAATCAGTGCCGTTTGTTGTATTGTAAAAGTTAATTACATCCGGAGATATTGTAACCTAAAGTTGACGCTTGAGTACCACTCCTCCGCTGTTCGATCGTGTGTATCGGAGAGCACTGCAACATACATCGCGTTTCTACAGAATGATCTGCCAACGTTGCTCGAAAATGTCCCACTGGAAACGCGTCGACGTATTTCCGTTTTCAATTACGGAGTGGAATAGAGTGTGTCCCGACACGTCAGGCCAATAGATGTTCAATGTGGTGGCCATCATTTGCTGCACACAACTGCAATCTCTGGCGTAATGAATGTCGTACACGCCGCAGTACATCTGGTGTAATGTTGCCTCAGGCTGCCACAATACGTTGTTTCATATCCTCTGGGGTTGTAGGCACATTACGGTACACAATCTCCTTTAACGTACCCCACAGAAAGAAGTCCAGAGGTGTAAGATCAGGAGAACGGGCTGGCCAGTTTATGCGTCCTCCACGTCCTATGAAACGCCCGTCGAACATCCTGTCAAGGGTCAGCCTAGTGTTAATTGTGGAATGTGCAGGTGCACCATCATGCTGATACCACATACGTCGACGCGTTCCCAGTGGGACATTTTCGAGCAACGTTGGCAGATCATTCTGTAGAAACGCGATGTATGTTGCAGTGCTCTCCGATACACACGATCGAACAGCGGAGGAGTGGTACTCAAGCGTCAGCTTTAGGTTACAATATCTCCGGATGTAATTAACATTTTACAATACAACAAACGGCACTGATTACGTATTTGTTTATATGTTCAGATGTGCTAACAAAACTAACGTGGTTCCATTTAAAAAAACGTAGGTTTGTGTTAAAAAACATACTTCCGTGCATTTTTGTATGGTTTGTATTAATCAATTACACTAGCCCCTCTCCTCACGTTTGGTCTGTGGAATCGGTTCGTCAGTATTTGATGTGGTTTACGAAATATATCCAGCGGTAACGTTAGGTGACTCACCCGGTATAGTAGGGTGAAAATTGGCGTTTAAGCGGCCATTCTTACAGCGGGCCAGATGCAGATGTAACTGGAGACGTAGACTAGCAGGTAGTCTGCGCCTTATTTCAAGAACGCCTGCTGGCTGGTGGTTTCAAGAAGACAAATGAGAGAAAGGTGGAGGATGAATTTTTTGACATGATGAAAAAGTAAGTGCCAGAAAGTAATATTGTAAATTCATTCAGAGTGGAATGTGTGTTATATTAATGTTAAAGGGACTTACAATGAAAACTCGCCATTGCATCTGCCTTAGATTTAGTGGTAAGATGGTCCTGTGGATAGCCGGTCGAAAACTGAACACAGATCAATCGTGAAAAAAAGCTTGTTTTTTCACAGTTCAATACAACATCTTCCTGTTTTCATGCTCGATCTATGTTCAGTTTTTAATGAGCTATCCACTGCGCTGTCTTACCACTAAATCTGAGAGCGTGTGATGGGGACTTCCCTTGTTAGTTAACTTGACATTATTAAAGACAAATAAGGCAGCATACCCCTTCATAGATCCTTAAATAATATAAAAATGGATGTTCATACACATGTACGTACGCATGTATGTATTATATGTTTGTTTCACATCTCCCTAATCACTCCACCGATTTCAATCAGACTTGGTTCACATATCACTTACTGTATAGAAAGAGTCGCTGTAGGGTTAACAACCACTTATCAATCAAGGGGGAGGGGGTTTGAGAAAAAAAAAATTGTAGCCCACTAAGTACAAGCACCCGATACTTTTTCATCCAATACTTGAGAATGAGGAGAGATCCCCAGCGTTGGGATAGAGTTTGTGAAACTATCTATATTATCATGTAGGTTAAGATCCAAAGAATCACAGCCTGTAGCCATTCACCCTGGAGGGCACTCGTTTAGAAGTAATCACCGAAAAAAATTTCTGGATTTCGTGGCGTCATCTGGAGGCCTATCTAATGTATGACGCGATTTATTAAACCGATATGAATGTAATGCAAAATAAGAAAATAGTATCTGTAATATTATGAATCATTTTGTCGAGTCTGATTGTATTTTGTAAGAAATATTGTAAACATTTTCCATTAACCGCAAAAATAAAGAACACGACAGTTCACTACGTTGCATGGAACTTCAAGTGTAATGCATATACACAAGACCCATGTTGTTCACCGCTCTTTGTGCTATGTTTTTCGCCTGTTTGTTCTCTCTCACCTGCGGATCAATGTATGTATAACTAGCTGTCTGTATGAACTTTAAGGTAATAGTATATTGTTAACTGAAAGTATCTTATGTTTCATTACAAAAATACCTCTCCTTCCACGTGAATTTTTTGTGAAGATAATAATAATGTTGCTGTCGATTGCCCATCTGGCTTCCACTGTTTCGGTGGCGCTGAGTCCGCCGTTACGTGTACTATAAAATATTTCATTGTTTACGGGCTTCGCTCGTAAGGGAAAATAATTCTATGTGCTTTTATGAATTTTTCAGTCAGTTTTCAATATCAAAGTTAGTTAATAATTTTGATTACGAAACTTATTCAGAGATTCAACACTACAAGAAAATGGTTCAAATGGCTCTGAGCACTATGGGACTTAACATCTCAGGTCATCAGTCCCCTAGAACTTAGAACTACTTAAACCTAACTATCCTAAGGACATCACACACATCCATGCCCGAGGCAGGATTCGAACCTGCGACCGTAGCAGTCCCGCGGTTCCGGAGTGCAGCGCCAACACTACAAGACTTAGGTGAGGCTTCACCTCTTGTTTAAAATATTTTCAGTCAATTCAAAGGATTAAAGTTAACTCAATTGATAAAGACATAAAGTTAAAGAAATGCCTTGAAATTATTTCAAAAATACGCACGTGTTTGAGCCATTCTTTCTTTCTATTAACATTAGACTAATTTTCTGGGAAAAGAAATCATTTCATGTTCTGCATTATCGATGAGTTAGTTGCATGTTACGTTACGTTGTCATTCATTGAAAGAGATCATAACGTTTTCATTAATAATAAATAACTTTTTGCCTGCGTGTTGAGATTAAGTCACACTTCGTATATTTAAGACACATTTACTCACGCTCAAAATATACGTGGCGTTCCAAAAACAATATTCAGAATTTAAACTGCTATGTTACACTATCATCGCTGTAGGTTGCGATTGACGCTTGAGCGCGTATTTCAAACCGCACGTAGTAATCTGCACTGACTTATACGAAATAACTAAATTAAATGGCTCAAATGGCTCTGAGCACTATGGGACTTAACATTTATGGTCATCAGTCCCCTAGAACTTAGAATTACTTAAACCTAACTAACCTAATGACATCACACAACACCCAGTCTTCACGAGGCAGAGAAAATCCCTGACCCCGCCGGGAATCGAACCCGGGAACTCGGGCGTGGGAAGCGAGAACGCTACTGCACGACCACGAGCTGCGGACATAACTAAATTAATTCAACATCGCAACAGTTACGCAGAAATGAGGTAATGGTACAATTTCCAGTAATGATCTATAACTTTGAAAATTGTAACAACTTACAGAGTGGTTGGACAGCGTAATGGTTAAAGTACTGACCTCGTATGCAAACGGATGTGAGTTTGGATCTCGTCGGACAACTTTAATTTTTTTAATTTTTTAATCTTTATCAAAATGTCTTCGGTTACATTTTAATTCAGTTAATTGGTTTAAATGTAATTTTTTCTATGCCTTTGTCACAACATATTAGTCATAATAAGAAATACATAATTAGCTCTCATTTTAATCCCTATAATTTTTTTGGATTTGGAATACTTTTTCATGTGATTTTCATTATTGTTAACTATTAACTTCGATTTAATTGCTTCCACTGTGTCATCTTAAATTTTTCGTCCACGTAATTGCATTCATTATTTCTATTTCTCATTTTTCTTGAATTTCGTTTTACTTATAATCCCTGCTTCTGTACGAGCCATCATCAACGCAATTTTGACCATAGTGCAATAAGAATTTATGTTTTAAATGTTTCAATGACGATTGCTATTCAAAAACATGTTCATCTTGTAACCAAAATTACATTCTTGACGCCATTGCACATTCAATGTAAATACGGTAACCACATTATTCCATCTTTTGTTTTCAACTGAGAGATTAGCGTTTTCAAATATTTAAACGTTATGAGAGGTGCATAAAAATAATTAAATTCACATGCACAAAGATTCCAAGCGGAAAAACAATAATGGGAAGGAAAAATAGGAGCAACTGAAGAAGCTAAGACATTGATTAAAATGATGTGATAAAGAAATCCAAATAAAAGAAACTGCATGTAAACCAATTAATTGAATAAAAATTGAGTTCAAAGTCATTTCGATAAAGATTTAAAACTAAAAAAATAGAATGCGTGAAACAGACGACATTCGAACTGACGACAACGTGCGTCAGAGGTTAATACAGTCACCATTACGCTATGCAACTACCATGGTTAATATTTTCAAAACTATAAAGAATAACGCGAAATTCCGCATTTTTCGTCTATTATTCACAAACAACAGCGCACCAGGGTGAATGGTTGCAGGATGAAATTCCTTTGACCTTAACCTACATCACTGTATAGATTATTTCAAAATGTCGATCCCACCGCTGGGTCCTTCCCTTATTACTCACTTGCAACAAACTTTACACATAATGTCAATCCCTTATGAAACGTTTTCTTCTTGATAGCACCCACAGAATGATGAGAAAAGTTTATCATCTACTACATTTTCTCTGCTCATGTAGGAAAACTGCCGCGTCAGCCATACGATTAAGTTTATTACTTCTTTTCTACTGACTGCATTCACAACCAGTTTCGTACACAGTACGCTCACAACGCAATTGAATGGAGAATCAAATGCGGCGGTTCTTAATTGTAAAAAGAGGCACACCTGATCTCTGTCGATTACAGCGCCATCTACCATGAATGAAAAATGATGGTTTGAGTAAACCGAACGTATTTTTTGGCGTAGAATCTGAATATGCAGCAAAAATGGGAGTTCTCATTTGAAAGTATAGAGTTGGCTCCGCTCACGCAGGAGGGGTGGGACAAACATCGTTTGTTTATATAGCAATACTAAATAATCATACTGTGTTACGAATACCACGACATAAATATGCTTAGTCTATTCAAAAGTGTCTGTTATTGTTGTTATTGTTGTTGGTGTTGCGGTCTTCAGTCCTGAGACTGGTTTGATGCAGCTCTCCATGCTACTCTATCCTGTGCAAGCTTCTTCATCTCCCAGTACTTACTGCAACCTACATCCTTCTGAATCTACTTAGTGTATTCATCTCTTGGTCTCCCTCTACGATTTTTACCCTCCACGCTGCCCTCCAATGCTAAATTTGTGATCCCTTGATGCCTCAGAACATGTCCTACCAACTGGTCCCTTCTTCTTGTCAAGTTGTGCCACAAACTGCTCTTCTTCCCAATTATATTCAATACCTCCTCATTAGTTGTGTGATCTACCCATCTAACCTTCAGCATTCTTCTGTAGCACCACATTTCGAAACCTTCTATTCTCTTCTGGTCTGTACTATTTACCGTCCACGTTTCACTTCCATACATGGCTACACTCCATACAAATACTTTCGTAAACGACTTACTGACACTTAAATCTATATTCGATGTTAACAAATTTCTCTTCTTCAGAAACGCTTTCCTTGCCATTGCCAGCCTACATTTTATATCCTCTCTACTTCGACCATTATCAGTTTTTTTGCTCCCCATATAGCAAAACTCCTTTACTACTTTAAGTGTCTCATTTTTTAATCTAATTTCCTCAGCATCACCCGATTTAATTCGACTACATTCCATTATCCTCGTTTTGCTTTTGTTGATGTTCATCTTATATCCTCCTTTCAAGACACTGTCCATTCCGTTCAGCTGCTCTTCCAAGTCCTTTGCTGTCTCTGACAGAATTACAATGTCATCGGCAAACCTCAGAGTTTTTATATCTTCTCCATGGATTTTAATACCTACTCCGAATTTTTCTTTTATTTCCTTTACTGCTTGCTCAATATACAGATTGAATAACATCGGGGATAGGCTACAACCCTGTCTCACTTCCTTCCCAACCACTGCTTCCCTTTCACACTCCTCGACTCTTATAACTGCCATCTGGTTTCTGTACAAATTGTAAATAGTCTTTCGCTCCCTGTATTTTACCCCTGCCACCCTTAGAATTTGAAAGAGAGTATTCCAGTCAACATTGTCAAAAGCTTTCTCTAAGTCTACAAATGCTAGAAACGTAGTTTTCCCTTTCCTTGACATATTTTCTAAGATAAGTCGTAGGGTCAGTATTGCTTCACGTGTTCCAACGTATCTACGGAATTCAAACTGATCTTGCCTCTCCATCAACGGCAAGGTCCATGGTTCATGTCCGTACTCTTATTGTATTTACTGTCTTCGCAACTTAAATAAGTTATAAATTATATCTTATCAATTAAGAATCTTCGGAATGTAAAACACTGTATGTCACAGAGTGAAGTTGCGGTATTGTGTTACTTCTTACGCCCTTTGTGCGAGATAACACTATATTAAACAAAACTTTAAGTAAAGACATCTCTGAGACAATGTAACCGTACAACACAGCGAAGGGCACACACTTAAATAAATCAGTCTGTTTGGTCAGCGACAAATTTCGGTATGTAGTCTCAGTGGCACACTAAGGAAGTTGACATCGTCACACTTTAAAGGAATTTATAAGTAAAAGTTAAAATTTTGTAGCTGTACAACATCTGAAGGTGGCAGCGTGGTGCCGAAATGTGTAGTAACAAAAATTATTGGCAAATAAAAGTGACCGAAGTTGAAAATTTGTCTTATAAATTTTGTAACACAGTCGCAGATCTCAGCAAATTCCATAAAAAATGGAAAAAGTTACGAGAAAAATTCCAGCTGCTTTCTGATCGAACATATTTTCTTTTCGATGTTTTAAATTTTTCTGTTTCCTTCGCCCTATTGGAGCACTTTATATTGAACGCTGAAACGTTTTCACGGTTTTCCATACAAAAGTCGATCATTAGCTAAAGTGAAGCGTAATCAGCAAAACTGTGTGCGCTGTGGCAAGAGGCAGCGCGGCCGCTGGGCGACCCGGGCAGAACCAATACACTTTGATTAAACTCCAAGACAAAAACACAGTTCTCAAATGTGTGTAAATTCCTAAGGGACCAAACTGCTGAGGTCACGGTCCCTAGACTTACACACTACTCAAATTAATTTATGCTAAGAACAACACACATATCCTTGCCTGAGGGAGGACTCGAACCTTCGGAGGGAGGGGCCGAGGAATCCGTAACATGGCGCATCTAATCGCAAATAATACAGATACAATAAACCAAAGCAGTTTATACAGCGTAGTACAGTGTCTTCAAGTTATACATACGAAACTACACTGAAGAGCCAACGAATCTGGTACACCTGGATAATATCGCACGCAGAGATGCCGCAAAACAACGTGGCATGGCCTCGACTATCGTCTGAAGTAGTGCTGAAGGGAACTGACACCATGAATCCTGCAGGGCTGTCCATAAATCCGTAAGAGTACAAGGGGGTGGACCTCTTTTCTGAACAGTACGTTGCAAGGCATCCCAGATATGCTCAGCAATGTTCATGTTCAAAATGGTTCAAATGGCTCTGAGCACTATGGGACTTAACATCAGTGGTCATCAGTCCCCTAGAACTTAGAACTATTTAAACCTAACTAACCTAAGGACATCACACACATCCATGCCCGAGGCAGGATTCGAACCTGCGACCGTAGCAGTCGCGGGGTTCCGGACTGCGCGCCTAGAACCGCTAGACCACCGCGGCCGGCGCAATGTTCATGTCATGGGAGTTTTTTGACCAGCGAAGTATTTAAACTCAGAAGAGTGTTCCTGTAGCCATTCGGTAGCAATTCAGTGCGTGTGGAGTATCGCATTGTCGTGTTGGATTTTCCCAAGTCTGTCGGAATCTACAATGGAAATAAATGGATGAAAGTGATCAGACCAGATGCTTAAGTACGTGTCAGCTGTCAGAGTTGAATCTAGAGGTATCAAGGGTCACATATCACTCCAACTCCATACGCCCCACGCCATTACAGAGCCTCCACCAGCTTGGAAGGTGCCCAGTTGACATGCGGGGTCCATGTATTTACAAGGGTCTCTCCATACCTGTACACATCCATCCGCTCGATACAATTTGAAACGAGACTCGTCCGATCAGACAACATGTTTCCTGTTGTGACTTTTCAGGCTTTCCAGGCGGAAATGTTGTAAATAGTATTCACGGGTGTGCCGCCGGATGACGTTGTGCAAATCCCACAATATTTCCTCGGAGCAACTGTCCGACATCATCAGGTGGTTGAACCTCGCTGGTGGCTAGGTACGACTGACAAGATACGCATGTCGACGCCGCTGTATACAGGGTGTTACAAAAAGGTCCGGCCAAACTTTCAGGTAACATTCCTCACACACAAATAAAGAAAAGATGTTATGTGGACATGTGTCCGGAAACGCTTAATTTCCATGTTAGAGCTCATTTTAGTTTCGTCAGTATGTACTGTACTTCCTCGATTCACCGCCAGTTGGCCCAATTGAAGGAAGGTAATGTTGACTTCGGTGCTTGTGTTAACATGCGACTCATTGCTCTACAGTACTAGCATCAAGCACATCAGTACGTAGCATCAACAGGTTAGTGTTCATCACGAACGTGGTTTTGCAGTCAGTGCAATATTTACAAATGCGGAGTTGGCAGATGCTCATTTGATGTATGGATTAGCACGGGGCAATAGCCGTGGCGCCGTACGTTTGTATCGAGACAGATTTCCAGAACGAAGGTGTCCCGACAGGAAGACGTTTGAAGCAATTGATCGGCGTCTTAGGGAGCACGGAATATTCCAGCCTATGACTCGCGACTGGGGAAGACCTAGAACGACGAGGACACCTGCAATGGACGAGGCAATTCTTCGTGCAGTTGACGATAACCCTAATGTCAGCGTCAGAGAATTTGCTGCTGTACAAGGTAACGTTGACCATGTCACTGTATGGAGAGTGCTACGGGAGAACCAGTTGTTTCCGTACCATGTACAACGTGTGCAGGCACTATAGCAGCTGATTGGCCTCCACGGGTACACTTCTGCGAATGGTTCATCCAACAATGCGTCAATCCTCATTTCAGTGCAAATGTTCTCTTTACGGATGAGGCTTCATTCCCACGTGATCGAACTGTAAATTTTCACAATCAACATGTGTGAGCTGACGAGAATCCGCACGCAATTCTGCAATCACGTCATCAACACAGAATTTCTGTGAACATTTGGGAAGGCATTGTTGGCGATGTCTTGATTGGGCCCCATGTTCTTCCACCTGCGCTCAATGGAGCACGTTACCATGATTTCATACGGGATACTCTACCTGTGCTGCTAGAACATGTGCCTTTACAAGTACGACACAACGTGTGGTTCATGCACGATGGAGCTCCTGCACATTTCAGTCGAAGTGTTCGTACGCATCTCAACAACAGATTCGGTGACCGATGGATTGGTAGAGGCGGACCAATTCCATGGCCTCCACGCTCTCGTGACCTCAACCCTCTTGACTTTCATTTATGGGGGCATTGGAAAGCTCTTGTCTACGCAACCCCGGTACCAAATGTAGAGACTCTTTGTGATCGTATTGTGGACGGCTGTGATACAATACGCCATTCTCCGGGGCTGCATCAGCGCATCAGGGAATCCATGCGACGGAGTGTGGATGCATGTATCCTCGCTGACGGAGGACATTTTGAACATTTCCTGTAACAAAGTGTTTGAAGTCACGCTGGTACGTTCTGTTGCTGTGTGTTTCCATTCCATGATTAATGTGATTTGAAGAGAAGTAATAAAATGAGCTCTAACATGGAAATTAAGCGTTTCCGGACACATGTCCAAATAACATATTTTCTTTCTTTGCGGGACCCACGCATGCGCAAAAATTTGCAGATAGATGGTGACAGACTCAAACGCCCTCTACCGGGAAACGCAGAGCGGCCGCACTGCGCGTGCGCTGACGCTGTGTTTACTAACATGCTGCCGAAGTTATGACGGGTCTGTTATCGAAAGCTCTTTGCTTTCTCGTCGTGATTTAACAGCAGCCAATGCAGGGTTCCAGGCTGTACCTAATTGAAATCCCGCATCCCTGTTGATAAGGTTGTCAGCTGTACGGATATGTATTGCTTCCTTAACGACGCAATCCCAGAAAGAGGATACTCGGGCATAAAACTTCCGTCTTTTCATAAATCATGTGATGTCCTGTGTTCAGACAGTGTTCTGCAATTGCCGACTTCTCCGGTCGGCGTAGGCGTGTATGACGCTGATGTTCATCGCCCTCTTTCTCCTGTGGTGGCCAATTATTTTATGGAGGGCTTTGAAGATAAAGCACTACAGTCAGCCACTCTCACACCCTCTTATTTTCTGAGGTGTGTTGACGATACGTTTGTGGTGTGGCCACACGGACTGGATACTCTACCTACGTTTCTTCAACATTTAAATTCGCTCCATCCGAATATTAACTTCACTATGTAAGTGGAAAAAGATGGCACTTTACCTTTCCTTGATGTTTTGGTACGAAGGAAAGCAGATGGAACCTTGGGACACAGCGTATACCGCAAGGCAACGCATACAGATCTATATTTGCAGCCCACTATCTGCCATCATCCAGCACAATGCGTTAGTGCATTACGTACGCTAGTTCATAGAGCGCGTGGGGTATCTGACTCTGAAAGCCTGCCGAGTGAGATGCAACATTTGAAGACAGTCTTCCGTCAAAACGGTTATTCTGAGGGACAGATACGTAATGCATTCAGGCCCAAGCGAGTTCAATCTATGGAGCAGAATGAAGATACGAAGACACCCACAACCTTGGCGTTCTTGCCGTACTTTGGTGCCATGTCGTCAAGAATCGGAAGAGTCCTCGAAAGATATGACATCAAGCGTGTTTCCCGACCATCTGCAAAACTGTGGAACCTGTTACGTTCGGTTAAGGATGATCTCGGTCTGAGGAAACGTGGTGTGTACAAGATTCCTTATCAGTGTGGGGCGCCATATATAGGTCAGACATGTCGCACAGTACAGGAACGTTGCGATGAACATCAGCATCATACACGCCTACGCCAACTGGAGAAGTCGGCAATTGCAGAACACTGTCTGAACACAGGACATCACATGATTTATGAAAAGACGGAAGTTTCTCTTTCTCTTTCTGGGATTGCGTCATTAATGGAGCAATACATATCCGCACAGCCTGGAACCCTGCATTGGCTGCTGTTAAATCACGACGAGAAAGCAAAGAGCTGTCGATAATAGACCCGTCATAACTTTGGCAGCATGTTAGTAAACACAGCGTCAGCGCACGCGCAGAACGGCCGGTCTGCGTTTCCCGGCAGAGGGCGTTTGAGTCTGGCGCCATCTATCAGCAAATTTTTGCGCATGCGTGGTTCCCGCGCCTGCGCAATCTTCACGCGCGTGCTCTATATACAGCGGCGTCGACATGCGGATCTTGTCAGTCGTACCTAGCCACCAGCCGGGTTCAACCACCTGATGATGTCGGACAGTTGCTCCGAGGAAATATTGTGGGATTTGCACAACGTTATCCGGCGGCACACCCGTGAAGACTATGTGCATGTTTCCTGTTATCAACAGTCCAATGTCAGTGTTGACGGGCCCAGGCGATGCGTAAAGCTTTGTGTCGTGCAGTCATCAAGGATACACCAGTGGGCCTTCGGCTACCAAAGCCCATATCTATGATGTTTCGTTGAATGGTTCGCACGCTGACACTTCTTAATCGCCCAGCAATGAAATTAGCAATGCGGGAGATTTGATGTTCTACCAGATTCCTTATATTTACGGTACACTCGTGAAACGGTCGTACGGGAAAATCCCCACTTCGTCACTACCTGTACAGGCATTTTCGATTGCAGCGCAGTATTCTGCCTGTTTACACATTTCCGTATTTGAACACGCATGCCTATACCAGTTACCAGAATGTAGCTGCTATCAGAATGTGGTGCATTTAAAAACACAACCGATTGTTTGACCAGGCCAATCTTAACGAAACTGAGGATCAGCACTTTCTTGCAACGAACCATTCAATTTTCTGCTTTGAAATACTTATTAAACTTAATTACAGTCACCCGCATTGCTTTGAGCAGCAAGTCGTGTTTAAAACAAACAGTCACTGCTCCATTGATAAATACTCTGTAAGGATCTGTTAGATGACGATCAATTTGGTTTTAGGAAAGGTAAAGGCACCAGAGGCTTCAGAGAGTCAAGACACGTTCGTAGGATATGCTGGCCAATAAAAAGCGTTCGGCAATGTAAAGTGGTGCAAGGCAGTTTAAATTCTCAGAAAATTTGCGTAAGTAAAAGGAAAAGATCGTTAATGTATAGTATAAAAGAACCATCGGGAAAAATGAGACTGGAAGACCAAGAAAGAAGGGGGTAAGACGGGGATGTCGTGTTACATCTGTACTGCTCAATCTATATATCGAAAAAGCGATGATAGAAATAAAAGACAGGTTTAGGAATGGGTTTAAAATATAGGGTAAAATGGTACCAGTGATAAGATTCTCTGATACCATTGCTACGATGCGGTGCTATAGAAGGATGCTGAAAATTACGTGAACTAATTGGATAATAAATGAGGAAGTTTTCCGCAGATTTGGCGAGGAGAGGAACACGTGAAAAAAATATACAAGGTCAAACAAAATGATAGAACATGTGTTAAGAGATCAAAGAGTAACTTCCATAGTACCAGAGGGAACTCTAAATGGTGAAAACTAACGAGGAACGCAGAATCTAGAATAGGTCCAACACAAAAGTAGTTGGCACGAGAGAGCAATTCGTAGCGGATGTAAGCGATCCAAGTGAATTTATAATGATACGGAGCTTAGATCACTGACTGGCATTCATGTAAATGTCGGAAAAATATTACCGATCAGTTTTCCTCGACCGCTTTCTGGAACGCATGTACTATTTCTTCTAACCCTTCTGTACTGGCAGAGTGACTTCACCGATCACTGCGAATCAGTAACTTCCACAATTTTGAAATACGAAACCCTCGGACACATCACGTCTGCCACAAGGCGCTCACGACGAGCATTTTACACACAGGGAGGTTGCGGCTGAGTCCTCGACTTTGTGAGCTCCCATCAACTCCCGAAACTGTTGCAACATTCATCCAAGTGAATTTATAATGATACGGAGCTTAGATCACCGACTGGCATTCATGTAAATGTCGGAAAAATATTACCAATCAGTTTTCCTCGACCGCTTTCTGGAACGCATGTACTATTTCTTCTAACCCTTCTGTACTGGCAGAGTGACTTCGCCGATCACTGGAAATCAGTAACTTCCACAATTTTGAAATATGAAACCTTCGTCAGGTAGTACGAAAGGCCTTTCATACTACCTGACGCATTGGCATTGGTTATCCCCTTCTCGCAGTAATATCACTTTCACAAAAAGTGCGACCTCCCACCATGGCTGATTCTAATACAGGGCGCGTGAAACAGAATCATCTCATATCACAAGACTGTATCTTCCACATTAATGAATATAGAAACTTGGGCCCAATTTTTAGTTATGCATCCAATTGAAAGGTTGTTGCCAGTTCTACGAGTAGGAGGAGCGTTCAATACGGATTGCCACACTTTTTTCTGAAAACAGGTTGGTCTTATTCAGCAGTCCAATACACAACATTAGTCCTCACTCTTGTGGCTACAGAACTCTCTTGTCCGTTCAATGCGGTAGTCTCACGCCACGTTCCTGTACGGCCCGTATGTCCGCATAGCTGCACTCTACTGCATGACGATGGAGCCAACGTTTCGCTGCCCCAATTACCTTACATACTGCTTCTCTTCACTGGGCCAAAGAGATGGAAGATGAGAGTTTTGGCCTTAGGGCTGATGAGGAAGAACAGTCCATTGAAGTTTTGTGAGCTCCTCTTGGGTGCACAGATTTGTGCGAGGCCTTGCATTGTCGTGGGGGAGAAGTTGGTTTGCATTATCGTGTCGACGAACGCGCTGAATCCTTTTCTACAGTTTCCCGAGGGTAGCGCATTACGATTCAGAGTTGATCGTTGCACTATGAGGGAGGACATCAAACAGAATAACCTCTTCAGAGTCTCAGAAGACCGTCGCCATGACTTTACCGGCTGACTGTGCGACTTTGAACTTTTCCTTCGGAGGAGAGTTGATGTGTCGCTTCTCCGCGGACTGCCGTTTTATTTCCGGCTAGAAGTGATGAACACATGTTTCATCGCCTGTGACGATGATCAACAAAAATTTTCACCATCAGCCTCGTAATGCGCAAGCAATCCCTGACAGATTGTGCTTCTTTGGTCAATAAAATCTTCTGCGAGGCGGTAAGGGACCTAGTGGGCACACACCTTTGAGTACCACAACTGGCAGACAAATGTGTCAGCACAACCGAAAGAGACGTCCAGTTGTGAAGCGAGGTGTTTGATTCTCGTTCGTCGATCGCCCCGAATGAGAGTGTCCACACGTTCCAACACTGCAGGAGTCACAGCTGTGTGCGGCCGGCCGGCACTGGGGAGATTGGACAGGTGTCCACGCCCATGTTGCAACGATGACAGAAACCTCTCCCAACGGCTCAGCTTGCTTTTGTTCACTGCCCAGTCTCCGTAGACAGTCAGCATGCGGTTATGAATATCTGCGATGCTCTGCTTTTCCGCCAAAGGAAACTCAATGACGGCGCTCTGCTTGGAACGCACCTCCACCACGGACACCATTTTGAAGGGTATGTATAGCGCCCCACCTATCGGAACTTCATTGAAGTGTGGGGGCTGAAGCGGGGACATTTCACGATGTCCCAGAACCAATTCCGCATTTTTCAAAGAAAGTTGGTCGCGAAAAAAATGCATTGAATTTCGTACTGACCTCTACTTGTAATTTTCGGTTCTTGCCGTTCTACATCTATATTTACATTTCGCAAGCCCCCTTACGGTGTGTGGCGGAGGGTACATTGTGTACCATTGCCCCTTCCCACCTTTCGTGTTCCAGTAACGAATGGTTCGCGGTAAGACAATTGTTGATAAGCCTTCATGTGAGGTCGAATCTCTTACATTTTATCCACATGATTATTTTTGCGTGATATACAGGGCGTAAATTTTAAGTTAACAAACCAGAATAACTCGAAAAATAAACTTCACACGAAAATCTGTGTAGAATCCAAAGTTGATTATTTTCGAGGGGGACATGTTCTGGTTGTAAAATTAGCCCACTACCCTAGCCCCCTCGGGGTGGGGCCGGAGGCAATTTTAAAATTTCAAATGGGAACTCCCATTTCTTATTGCAGAATCAGATTCTATATAAAAAACTTCGTACATTGCGTCTCAAACATTTGTTTCGGTTCTTGGTAGTTGGCGCTGTAATTCAAGAAGATCCATGTTTTCATTTTTGTGTGGAAAATGGTTACGGATAAATAAAAAATACTTATTTACTTCGTAAAGTTTGATTAGCTAAAACTAAAACTCTCGCTGTCTCCCCATAGGGTGGGGTTTGAGTGAGAGGAATTAGAGTTTTACAAACGTTGACCCAAATATTAATTTTTTCCGCAGATTCGGATAAGTTTTGTTTGTTTTGTGGCCAACATTTGTGAAACTCTAATTTCTCTCCCTCAAATCCCACCCTATGGGGAGACAGGGAGAGTTTTAGTTAAAACGAATCAAAATTTACGAAGGAAATAAGTATTTTTTATTTATCCGTAACCATTTTCCACGCAAAAATGAGAACATGGATTTGACATAGATCGGAATTCATGTAATAAGACACGAGTCTTGAAATTGTTTGCGAATTCTATCTAAATGGTAGTAACCGCAAGTAATATTAGTAGTAACTAGATTAATATTTATAAATTGTTCTAATGTGTACTGAGTTTAGTGCAGTAATTTGGTGTCTTTCGTTGTAGGGTATATCACCAATCGATAACAATTATTTCCGATAAAAGAGCACTAGCCGAAGTTATCTCGCACAGAGACGATAAGAAATATCTTAACGTATTGGAAACTTCAGTTGTCCTGTTTGATAGTGTCATAGAGTGCATAATATTGCGTGAAGATAATTCCAGTGCGATTTGTTGATATAATGATTATCGTAGCATCGCCCTGTACAATAGAATTATGTACTTATATGCATACACACATATTACCCCAACTCTTACGGTACTTGGTAAGAATGTCTTCCACGAGTAATAAGTGTGTTGGGTAGGGACACTACGAATGTAGTGTGCCGTCATATCAGGTAAGAATGTGGGTCTCGTTGGAGGCGTGAGCGAGATAGTCCCTGCAGTCGCAGTATCCTCTGTGCCCTCGGTGGCTCAGATAGATAGTGCGTTTGCCATGTAAGCAGGAGACCCCGGCTTCGAGTCCCGGTCGGGACACACATTTTCACCTGTCCCCGTAGATACATATCAACGCCCGTCAGTAGCTGAAGGTATTAATGCATAATTCTAGTAGAATTATAGTTCGAGATTAAGACTCATTTAACAAGATCTAGGGGGCAAGGTTTATTTAATTCTTATTTATTATCAGAGAATATACTAGTTCCGACGCGTAATACCCACGTACCACTTCCAACGCTCCTCAATTTTACTGGCAGTAACAGTTAATTGCATTCATAGTAGTTTGACGTTTCATACACGCGCCGGTGACCTACGACTGTTTTCTTATCTACTACTACAGCAGATGCGTTAATTTCGATCAGCCACGATGACATAAACATCATAAACAATCCTGGATTAAAATTTATCTTTCTATTCGTACTGGGGGTGAGGTGTTGCTAATCATAAAGGCAGGGCTAGAGTGTTATCGCGATATTTGCGTAGCATCTCGCCACGATAATAGACCACGTACTAGGCTCACGGTCAGAACTTAAGTTACCGGCGCACGTACCTGGGGAGTAAGTCTGTTCTCTTAAACTGACTACTCACGGATGTCGGATCCCTAATTTTCCAAGTAATAATCTAGTGTAACTCAATAAATAGTACGGTGTGGTGTCTTACAGCCTGCACCTATTTCATTTATTACATTTCCCCAGTTTCGTTCGATACACTACATATTTTCCCCACGGATGGAAGGTGGGAACTTAAGTCTGTTTGTGCTACCTACATATCGACATTACCTCTCCATTCCACGCTTACGAAAGACGCGGCCACGCTGTCAGCTATCCTAAATTACAGGTTTTTCATTAGTGTTGTTACTTGAGTGCACCCTTCAGCTTCTTTACAATTTTGGCAAGAACGTCACAACTGATCTGAGAATAGCTCATAAATACAAGTCTTCTTAGCTTAGAGCTGGCATTCGTCTTTTTCCACGGTGGCGTGATGCTAAAGGGATGGTGTAGTATGATGATACTGGGTTACACGCGATGCCTAAAACAGCTATACCACTGCTTCTGCTGTTTTAAAGTTTTTCACCTTGAGTGTCTCGAGCTATATTGTGTAGCATCAATTGCCTAAAGCTACATAGTGTCGTAACTGACGTTTAGCCTCCATCTATTGAGACATAATGATCCGACCCATGCCGTATTCAGTCCGAACTTGACCAGTACTCGACAACTGCTTTCCAACTTTGGCTCGTGTCTAAGCAGTTTTCACAGCTAATTACATAACGAGCCGCCATTACCTTTTTCTCTACTGGAGCTTCTACTATTTTTGAGCCTAACAATATTTGCATTCTCCGCTCCATTTCAGCAATACAAAGACATAAAAAAGTACGAACTTCTTCCTTACACACCATTAATAATTTTATTTCTCGTACAATAACATATAGGAGTTACCAATTTGTGCACTTACGAATCTATTTAGATTCTTGTCTGCCAATCAGGGGAAGATTATGCAACCCGTCTCAGGCCGCGTCGAACAGATAAAACTTCCTGTGAACTCGAGCCTATCTTACAAGTCTCCTAGAAACACCCTTAATATTGCAACCCGTATCACTACCCGTGTGATGACGCTCACAGGATTTTAAACCAGGTTGATATACGATCTGCAGTTTCTCCGACGGCCGTAAAATCTTCCAGATCCACACCTGGCTTGGACTTTTATAGCTGCTAGCATATTTACACCTTGTCAGAGATATCTAACCCCTGTATAGAGTCGTGAAAGTGCTGTAACTGTAAAATACACCCCACTTGTAATTAAACGACTCGATTCCATTTTTATTTCCAATCGTTCGCTAAAGCAATTAGACAAGCAATTCGCAGGCTCTTTCGCAACCCTAAGGCACGCTACTCTGTCGCCTCAGGAAATTACGATCAGTGTACCATATTTACCGAGAAACTGTCACTCGAGTAATAAAATTCTTTCCAAATTACACTGGCGTACGGCCTCCCTAGAAAAGGGTCTTGATCGGACATTATCACCGACACACATGCTTCTTCTTCGGCGTTTCATCTTAGAAATTATCCGTTTTCCATCTCCACAGGCCTATTTCGTTCCAATTAAGTCCGCTGCTCGTGGTCTCGCGGTAGCGTTCTCGCTTCCCGAGCACGGGGTCCCGGGTTAGATTCCCGGCGGGGTCAGGAATTTTTCCTGCCTCGAGGTGACTGGGTGTTGTAGTGTCGTCTTCATCATAATCATTCATTCCCTTTACGGTCGGAGGACGGCAATGGCAAACCACCTCCACTAGGACCTTGCCTAGTAAAGCGGTGCGGGTCTCCCGCATCGTTCCCCTACGCTCTGTAAAGAGGCATGGGACTTCATTTCATTCCCATTTATCTTGGTCTATAATTATGCCCTCCATTGCTTCCTGTATGTATTTGTCCCCTCTTAGTACTGGCCTTCCTCTCCTTCTTCAATGTTGCTCCCGTTTCAAAATCTTCCTAGTCGACTAACTGTTAAGCGTTCTCTGTACGTTTCCATACCACTGACGTGCTCTATTCTCGAAAGCATTGGTTATGGAGCACATTACTCCAGTCGCGGCCATGTCACCTCGTGTAGTATCCTATCTTGTTTCGTTAACTGTTGACATTTTCCCATATAATCGGTTTCCACTGTAATAATTTTCCACCCTAACTTTCGTTGGCTGAGGGCACATCTCAGCTCCAAGTAGAACTACATTCTAAACCACAGTGTGAAATATTCTTTTCTTAGTGAGATACCAAATATTACGAAGGACGTTACAAATTAAGTTTCGTCATTGTTTTTGAATTGAAGATGATAATCAGGTGACATAACAAACATCGTATGAATCCTCACACGTTGCTGGTCCAACGACGGAAGGGGCGTCGGAGAAGGACGAGGAGGAACGAAGCATGTATACAGTGTCTAAGAAGAGAGACTAGCAGCAGACCAGCGTGCCAAAGGTTATGCGAGTAAGCACCACGATACGTGCACCGACAACACAGTCGCCAGTGGAAGTGTGTGCTGTTACAAGTGGGATTAGTGTCCATCATCGGTGAACGGCTACAGACCACGTGTGATGGAGAGGTCATGCTTCATCAAATGGTTGGGTGCTGGTATTGTGTGGTCACAGAAGGACTGCAGAGTGTGGACGGTGAAGGTCGAAGTGGGCATCCCTCCACAGTCACGAGTGAAGACGACATTGCTGGAGTACATGACATGGAGCCGGCCGGAGTGGCCCAAGCGGTTCTCGGCGCAACAGTCTGGAGCCGCGCAACCGGTACGTCGCAGGTTCGAATCCTGCCTCGGGCATGGATGTGTGTGTTGTCCTTAGGTTAGTTAGGGTTTAAGTAGATCTAAGTTCTAGGGGACTGATGACCACAGCAGTTAAGTCCCATAGTGCTTATGGACCTAAGGACATCACACACATCCATGCCCGAGGCAGGATTCGAACCTGCGACCGTAGCAGTCGCGGGGTTCCGGACTGCGCGCCTAGAACCGCTAGACCACCGCGGCCGGCGCAATGTTCATGTCATGGGAGTTTTTTGACCAGCGAAGTATTTAAACTCAGAAGAGTGTTCCTGTAGCCATTCGGTAGCAATTCAGTGCGTGCGGAGTATCGCATTGTCGTGTTGGATTTTCCCAAGTCTGTCGGAATCTACAATGGAAATAAATGGATGCAAGTGATCAGACCGGATGCTTAAGTACGTGTCAGCTGTCAGAGTTGAATCTAGAGGTATCATGGGTCACATATCACTCCAACTCCATACGCCCCACACCATTACAGAGCCTCCACCAGCTTGGAAGGTGCCCAGTTGACATGCGGGGTCCATGTATTTACAAGGTTCTCTCCATACCTGTACACATCCATCCGCTCGATACAATTTGAAACGAGACTCGTCCGACCAGACAACATGTTTCCTGTTGTGACTTTTCAGGCTTTCCAGGCGGAAATGTTGTAAATAGTATTTACGGGTGTGCCGCCGGATGACGTTGTGCAAATCCCACAATATTTCCTCGGAGCAACTGTCCGACATCATCAGGTGGTTGAACCTCGCTGGTGGCTAGGTACGACTGACAAGATACGCATGTCGACGCCGCTGTATACAGGGTGTTACAAAAAGGTCCGGCCAAACTTTCAGGAAACATTCCTCACACACAAATAAAGAAAAGATGTTATGTGGACATGTGTCCGGAAACGCTTAATTTCCATGTTAGAGCTCATTTTAGTTTCGTCAGTATGTACTGTACTTCCTCGATTCACCGCCAGTTGGCCCAATTGAAGGAAGGTAATGTTGACTTCGGTGCTTGTGTTAACATGCGACTCATTGCTCTACAGTACTAGCATCAAGCACATCAGTACGTAGCATCAACAGGTTAGTGTTCATCACGAACGTGGTTTTGCAGTCAGTGCAATGTTTACAAATGCGGAGTTGGCAGATGCTCGTTTGATGTATGGATTAGCACGGGGCAATAGCCGTGGCGCCGTACGTTTGTATCGAGACAGATTTCTAGAACGAAGGTGTCCCGACAGGAAGACGTTCGAAGCAATTGATCGGCGTCTTAGGGAGCACGGAATATTCCAGCCTATGACTCGCGACTGGGGAAGACCTAGAACGACGAGGACACCTGCAATGGACGAGGCAATTCTTCGTGCAGTTGACGATAACCCTAATGTCAGCGTCAGAGAAGTTGCTGCTGTACAAGGTAACGTTGACCATGTCACTGTATGGAGAGTGCTACGGGAGAACCAGTTGTTTCCGTACCATGTACAACGTGTGCAGGCACTATAGCAGCTGATTGGCCTCCACGGGTACACTTCTGCGAATGGTTCATCCAACAATGCGGCAATCCTCATTTCAGTGCAAATGTTCTCTTTACGGATGAGGCTTCATTCCCACGTGATCGAACTGTAAATTTTCACAATCAACATGTGTGAGCTGACGAGAATCCGCACGCAATTCTGCAATCACGTCATCAACATAGATTTTCTGTGAACATTTGGGAAGGCAATGTTGGCGATGTCTTGATCGGGCCCCATGTTCTTCCACCTGCGCTCAATGGAGCACGTTACCATGATTTCATACGGGATACTCTACCTGTGCTGCTAGAACATGTGCCTTTACAAGTACGACACAACGTGTGGTTCATGCACGATGGAGCTCCTGCACATTTCAGTCGAAGTGTTCGTACGCATCTCAACAACAGATTCGGTGACCGATGGATTGGTAGAGGCGGACCAATTCCATGGCCTCCACGCTCTCGTGACCTCAACCCTCTCGACTTTCATTTATGGGGGCATTGGAAAGCTCTTGTCTACGCAACCCCGGTACCAAATGTAGAGACTCTTTGTGATCGTATTGTGGACGGCTGTGATACAATACGCCATTCTCCGGGGCTGCATCAGCGCATCAGGGAATCCATGCGACGGAGTGTGGATGCATGTATCCTCGCTGACGGAGGACATTTTGAACATTTCCTGTAACAAAGTGTTTGAAGTCACGCTGGTACGTTCTGTTGCTTTGTGTTTCCATTCCATGATTAATGTGATTTGAAGAGAAGTAATAAAATGAGCTCTAACATGGAAATTATGCGTTTCCGGACACATGTCCAAATAACATATTTTCTTTCTTTGCGGGACCCACGCATGCGCAAAAATTTGCAGATAGATGGCGCCAGACTCAAACGCCCGCTGCCGGGAAACGCAGAGCGGCCGCCCTGCGCGTGCGCTGACGCTGTGTTTACTATCATGCTGCCGAAGTTATGACGAGTCTGTTATCGAAAGCTCTTTGCTTTCTCGTCGTGATTTAACAGCAGCCAATGCAGGGTTCCAGGCTGTACCTAATTGAAATCCCGCATCCCTGTTGATAAGGTTGTCAGCTGTACGGATATGTATTGCTTCCTTAACGACGCAATCCCAGAAAGAGGATACTCGGGCATAAAACTTCCGTCTTTTCATAAATCATGTGATGTCCTGTGTTCAGACAGTGTTCTGCAATTGCCGACTTCTCCGGTCGGCGTAGGCGTGTATGACGCTGATGTTCATCGCCCTCTTTCTCCTGTGGTGGCCAATTATTTTATGGAGGGCTTTGAAGATAAAGCACTACAGTCAGCCACTCTCACACCCTCTTATTTTCTGAGGTGTGTTGACGATACGTTTGTGGTGTGGCCACACGGACTGGATACTCTACCTTCGCTTCTTCAACATTTAAATTCGCTCCATCCGAATATTAACTTCACTATGTAAGTGGAAAAAGATGGCACTTTACCTTTCCTTGATGTTTTGGTACGAAGGAAAGCAGATGGAACCTTGGGACACAGCGTATACCGCAAGGCAACGCATACAGATCTATATTTGCAGCCCACAATCTGCCATCATCCAGCACAATGCGTTAGTGCATTACGTACGCTAGTTCATAGAGCGCGTGGGGTATCTGACTCTGAAAGCCTGCCGAGTGAGATGCAACATTTGAAGACAGTCTTCCGTCAAAACGGTTATTCTGAGGGACAGATACGTAATGCATTCAGGCCCAAGCGAGTTCAATCTATGGAGCAGAATGAAGATACGAAGACACCCACCACCTTGGCCTTCTTGCCGTACTTTGGTGCCATGTCGTCAAGAATCAGAAGAGTCCTCGAAAGATATGACATCAAGTGTGTTTCCCGACCATCTGCAAAACTGAGGAACCTGTTACGTTCGGTTAAGGATGATCTCGGTCTGAGGAAACGTGGTGTGTACAAGATTCCTTATCAGTGTGGGGCGCCATATATAGGTCAGACATGTCGCACGGTACAGGAACGTTGCGATGAACATCAGCATCATACACGCCTACGCCAACTGGAGAAGTCGGCAATTGCAGAACACTGTCTGAACACAGGACATCACATGATTTATGAAAAGACGGAAGTTTTTCTTTCTCTTTCTGGGATTGCGTCATTAAGGAAGCAATACATATCCGCACAGCCTGGAACCCTGCATTGGCTGCTGTTAAATCACGACGAGAAAGCAAAGAGCTTTCGATAGTAGACCCGTCATAACTTTAGCAGCATGTTAGTAAACACAGTGTCAGCGCACGCGCAGAACGGCCGCTCTGCGTTTCCCGGCAGAGGGCGTTTGAGTCTGGCGCCATCTATCTGCAAATTTTTGCGCATGCGTGGTTCCCGCGCCTGCGCAATCTTCACGCGCGTGCTCTATATACAGCGGCGTCAACATGCGCATCTTGTCAGTCGTACCTAGCCACCAGCGAGGTTGAACCACCTAATGATGTCGGACAGTTGCTCCGAGGAAATATTGTGGAATTTGCACAACGTTATCCGGCGGCACACCCGTGAAGACTATGTACATGTTTCCTGTTATCAACAGGAAAGGGATAGTGTAGTATGATGATACTGGGTTACACGCGATGCCTAAAGTTTTTCACCTTGAGTGTCTCGAGGTATATTGTGTAGCATCAATTGCCTAAAGCTATATAGTGTCGTAACTGACGTTTAGCCTCCATCTATTGAGACATAATGATCCGACCCATGCCGTATTCAGTCCGAACTTGACCAGTACTCGACAACTGCTTTCCAACTTTGGCTCGTGTCTAAGCAGTTTTCACAGCTAATTACATAACGAGTCGCCATTACCTTTTTCTCTACTGGAGCTTCTACTATTTTTGAGCCTAACAATATTTGCATTCTCCGCTCCATTTCAGCAATACAAAGACATAAAAAAGTACGAACTTCTTCCTTACACACCATTAATAATTTTATTTCTCGTAGAATAACATAAAGGAGTTACCAATTTGTGTACTTACGAATCTATTTAGATTCTTGTCTGCCAATCAGGGGAAGCTTATGCAACCCGTCTCAAGCCTCGTCGAACAGGTAAAACTTCCTGTGAACTCGAGCCTATCTTACAAGTCTCCTAGAAACACCCTTAATATTGCAACCCGTATCACTACCCATGTGATGACGCTCACAGGATTTTAAATCAGTTTGATATACGCTCTGCAGTTTCTCCAACGGCCGTAAAATCTTCCAGATCCACACCTGGCTTGGAGTTTTATAGCTGCTAGCATATTTACACCTTGTCAGAGATATCTAACCCCTGTATAGAGTCGTGAAAGTGCTGTAACTGTAAAATACACCCCACTTGTAATTAAACGACTCGATTCCATTTTTATTTCCAATCGTTCGCTAAAGCAATTAGACAAGCAATTCGCAGGCTCTTTCGCAACCCTAAGGCACGCTACTCTGTCGCTTCAGGAAATTACGATCAGTGTACCATATTTACCGAGAAACTGTCACTCGAGTAATAAAATTCTTTCCAAATTACACTGGCGTACGGCCTCCCTAGAAAAGGGTCTTGATCGGACATTATCACCGACACACATGCTTCTTCTTCGGCGTTTCATCTTAGAAATTACCCGTTTTCCACCTCCACAGGCCTATTTCGTTCCAGTTAAGTCCGCTGCTCGTGGTCTCGCGGTAGCGTTCTCGCTTCCCGAGCACGGGGTCCCGGGTTAGATTCCCGGCGGGGTCAGGAATTTTTCCTGCCTCGAGATGACTGGGTGTTGTAGTGTCGTCTTCATCATCATCATTCATTCCCATTACGGTCGGAGGAAGGCAATGGCAAACCACCTCCACTAGGACGTTGCCTAGTAAAGCGGTGCGGGTCTCCCGCATCGTTCCCCTACGCTCTGTAAAGAGGCATGGGACTTCATTTCATTTCCATTTATCTTGGTCTATAATTATTCCCTCCATTGCTTCCTGTATGTATTTGTCCCCTCTTAGTACTGGCCTTCCTCTCCTTCTTCAAGGTTGCTCCCGTTTCAAAATCTTCCTAGTCGACCAACTGTTAAGCGTTCTCTGTACGTTTCCATACCACTGACGTGCTCTATTCTCGAAAGCATTTGTTATGGAGCACATTACTCCAGTCGCGGACAAGTCACCTCGTGTAGTACCTTATCTTATCTCGTTAACTGTTGACATTTTCCCATATAATCGATTTCCACTGTAATAATTTTCCACCCTAACTTTCGTTGGCTGAGGGCACATCTCAGCTCCAAGTAGAACTACGTTCTAAACCACAGTGTGAAATATTCTTTTCTTAGTGTGATACCGAATATTACGAAGGACGTTACGAAAGTAAGTTTCGTCATTGTTTTTGAATTGAAGATGATAATCAGGTGACATAACAAACATCATATCAATCCTCACACGTTGCTGGTCCAACGACGGAAGGGGCGTCGGAGAAGGAAGAGGAGGAACGACGCATGTATAGAGTGTCTAAGAAGAGAGACTAGCAGCAGACAAGCGTGCCAAAGGTTATGCGAGTAAGCACCACGATACGTGCACCGACAACACAGTCGCCAGTGGAAGTGTGTGCTGTTACAAGTGGGATTAGTGTCCATCATTGGTGAACGGCTACAGACCACGTATGATGGAGAGGTAATGGTTGGTTGCTGGTATTGTGTGGTCACAGAAGGACTGTAGAGTGTGGACGGTGAAGGTCGAAGTGGGCATCCCTCCACAGTCACGAGTGAAGACGACATTGCTGGAGTACATGACATGGTGTTAGCGGACAGACGCATAACGGTGTCAGACATGGCGTTCACATTGCGAGTTTGCCGTTTTCAGGCCCATCTCAAGCTCCATAATGTGTTGGTTTCCGAAAAGTGTCTGCTAGATGGGTGCCAAGAAACCTGACCCCCATCTCACAAGAGTGCAAGAATGGGAATCAGTCTCCATCACTTGGTGCAGTGCGCACGAGGGGGAAATGAGTTTCTGTTCAGAACCATCATAGGCGATGAGACATGGGTGGACCACTTTTGCCAGTATCCAAGGCCACCTCAGAGATGTGCAAGAATCCCATTTCACTAGCCACGAAAAACCTGAAAGTGTCACCTTACATTATAGGGCTACGAATTTTACCAGAGTGGTTTCTTCAAACTGACAGCAGGCTATGACAAATGTACTAACGTCGGTGGCAATTATATTGAAAAACAGTTGTAAGTTATAGTTCATGCTACCACGATGTATTTGTTTTGGACAGTAAAGTTTCCGTGTGAAAAACCATGACAAATCTTACTTTCGGAGAGCCCCCGTATTATTCCATGTCATCCTATGCGAAGCATTAGTAACAGTTTTCTCCACTGATATTTTGAAACTAATATACCTGTCACATGTACCAGAGTTATTCCAAAATATCTGTAGCTTCTGCAGGCTTTTATTTATCCTTTCCCTTCGTCAATAAAGAGTTCTCAGCATGTCTGCCATATTTTCCTCATTTTCAGAAAATATTGCTTTGTCACGCTCAAATAAAACAGAATGAAGAGTATCGTCATCAATCTTTATTCCCTTGCCTAATCATTTCCTGTACCAAGCATTCAGTGCCAGATCCAAATAAAAGTTGAAAAGAATAGGTGACTTTCAACAACTTTGTTTCAATGAAAATACTTCCGATAGCCTTGTTTCCCATTTTAATCGTTTCTTTTGTGCTCTTGTATAACTTTTTAGCTATGTTAAACCGTTTTTATTTCACATTAATCATTCTCAATGCTTTCATAAGTTTATTCGAGGGACATTGTACCGCTCCTTCTGCAGGTCCACAAAGATCATGTATCAATCAGCTTTTGTTTTCATTTCTGCATTTTTCCAATAACTGCCTAATACAATGAATGTTGTCAACAAATTATTATCCTATCGTAAAACCGTGATGCGCTTCTCTTAAGGCTCATACATCCTATTCTATTTTCTTACTCAAAATACTGGAGAAAAGCTTAGCTGTAGCTGGGATGATACTTATTCTTCTATAATTCTTGCATGCCCTCTCCTCAGCTTTCTTGTACATCGAGGACATGTATAACAAATTCGATCCCATAGGTGGATCTTCTCCCGCGTCTATTTTCCCAAAAAGATACTGTACATTAAGATATATACACTTCCTCCATGGCTGGATCTGAGCACTATGGGACTTAACTGCTGTGGTCATCAGTCCCCTAGAACTTAGAACTACTTAAACCTAACTAACCTAAGGACATCACACACATCCATGCCCGAGGCAGGATTCGAACCTGCGACCGTAGCGGTCGCGCGGTTCCAGACTGTAACGCCTAGAACCGCTCGGCCACTCCGGCCGGCACTTCCTCCATACTACGGAAGTTTCATTCGTATATATCCTGATCGTGGGGATTTATTCACTCTTGACTTAGACAGCTCTGCTTTCACAGTTTCTTCCTTTATTTCTATATTGTTTTCTTCTGAGATCTTAACTTCTTCTTCTCTCCCATAGTTGAACCCGTTTTCCTGCAGTAGTGTCGAATAATGTCCTATTCACTCTTGAGTGTTCTTACACTTACTGTTATTTCTCATTTTTTAATAACCTTCTATTGTGCAGTAGACTTATTACATTCTATTCTCTCATCTATGTTCCTGTACAGCCTATCCTAAGCCATGATTTAAAATTTATAATTCTGGCACTTCAGTATTTCACTATAGGCGCTCACATCTTTGGTAGACTGTTTCCATGACTGTTCTAGACCAAAACAAAAGTAAATTTAGCGACTGGTTACGTTGTGTTTTTACTGATATTTGAGGCTTTTAATTAGCATTGAAATTAAATTCAGATGTTTTGAATTAATAGTGTGTTATGTTGGAGCTCCACCACTTTCCACTTCCCACCAGTCACATTCCTTCGCACTCCTGAGTTCAAGTTGCTAATTTTCACTCCTAGCCCTCTAAGGACCATTCTGTCAACTCAATACCTCACACTCAACTTAGAGAGTTGCATGACATTTCCAACATAAACTGTACACTAACTCCGTGATTCACCTTACAATGTGTGGGTGATTTCGAACACTTAACTAAGACTGTTGCACTGCCAGACTTCACTTTCAGTTTATTAGTAAAAGTAACATGTGACTCCATCATACAAGGTGCATTCAAGTTCCAAGGCCTCCGATTTTTTTTCTCCGGACTGGAAAGAGATAGAAACATGCACATTGTTTTAAAATGAGGCCGCGTTCATTGTCAATACATCCCAGAGATGGCAGCACCGTACGGCAGATGGAATTTTACCGCCAGCGGCGAGAATTAGAACTGTTTTAAATACTTAAAATGGCGACGTTTTCCTTACTTGAACAGAGTGCAATCATTCGTTTTCTGAATTTGCGTGGTGTGAAACCAATTGAAATTCATCGACAGTTGAAGGAGACATGTGGTGATGGAGTTTTGGATGTGTCGAAAGTGCGTTCGTAGGTGCGACAGTTTAATGAAGGGAGAATATCGTGTAACAACAAACCAAAACAACCTCGGGCTCGCACAAGCCGGTCTGACGACATGATCGAGAAAGTGGAGAGAATTGTTTTGGGGGATCACCGAATGACTGTTGAACAGATCGCCTCCAGAGTTGGCATTTCTGTGGGTTCTGTGCACACAATCCTGCATGACGACCTAAAAATGCGAAAAGTGTCATCCAGGTGGGTGCCACGAATGCTGACGGACGACCACATGGCTGCCCGTGTGGCATGTTGCCAAGCAATGTTGACGCGCAACGACAGCATGAATGGGACTTTCTTTTCGTCGGTTGTGACAATGGATGAGACGTGGATGCCATTTTTCAATCCAGAAACAAAGCGACAGTCAGCTCAATGGAAGTACACAGATTCACCACGATCAAAAAAGTTTTGGGTAACCGCCAGTGCTGAAAAAATGATGGTGTCCATGTTCTGGGACAGCGAGGGCGTAATCCTTACCCATTGCGTTCCAAAGGGCACTACGCACTACGAAAATGTTCTGAAGAACAAATTCCTTCCTGCACTGCAACAAAAACGTCCGGGAAGGGCTGCGCGTGTGCTGTTTCACCAAGACAACGCACCCGCACATCGAGCTAACGTTACGCAACAGTTTCTTCGTGATAACAACTTTGAAGTGATTCCTCATGCTCCCTACTCCCCTGACCTGGCTCTTAGTGACTTTTGGCTTTTTCCAACAATTAAAGACACACTCCGTGGCCGCAGATTGACCAGCCGTGCTGCCATTGCCTCAGCGATTTTCCAGTGGTCAAAACAGATTCCTAAAGAAGCCTTCGCCACTGCCATGGAATCATGGCGTCAGCGTTGTGAAAAATGTGTACGTCTGCAGGGCGATTACGTAGAGAAGTAACGCCAATTTCATCGATTTCGGGTGAGTACTTAATTAAAAAAAATTGGAGGCCTTAGTACTTGAATGCACCTCGTACATTGTCACTGGCTGCACTCCCACTTAGAATTGCACTAGGCGTTACGCTACGGTTCTCACCGTATTTGGAGTTCTTTTTTCAAGGTGTATTTCTTTATTTATCTCTTTATTTGTTGCTGTTGGTGTTTTCTGTCAGCGTCCATGTAGCCTCTCTTTAGCTTTTGAAGAAAATAATTTAGAGAACACTAATACACTAACTGGAAGAGAAACGATTATCTGCTTGAAGAGAAGGTGATGCATGTGGTCTTATGACTGCACGCAAGACGATAGATCGGCTCCTATCCACATAATGTAGGAGAAGGATTTTCCCTCGGGCATGGATGTATGTGATGTCCTTCGGTTAGGTAGTTTTAAGTAGTCCTAAGTTCTAGGGGACTGATGACCTCAGATGTTAAGTCCCATAGTGCTCAGAGCCATTTTTTGAAGGATTTTCATGCAGATGGGACAAAAATTTGTCCTTTGTCAAAGTCGCTTATTCCAGTGGGTTTCTCCCATTTGTGAGTAGTATCAGCACTAGAAGGTTTCCTAGTTCGTTTCTGCTCGGATGATATACTTTCCCTACTGGGCCACGTGCCCGCAAAGCTAGCAGGTAGAGTTGCGCTCTATCAAAACTACGGCTCGGTAGTTTTGGTACTCTACATAAATGACTTAGCAAATACTAGGACTGCCGATAGTACTGGTTAGCATCGGTAGGGAAAGAGACATAAATGAATGTGTAAGAGAGAAACTGGGACCTGACCACTTCTCTTTGTTTTTGTTTGTTTGTTATACACATAATTATAACCGCACATCATTCAATATTTGTCCATTGTGTATTTTACTTCTTCACAGAATATAAATTGCATTTTATAAGTAATAAGAATTAGGTGATCGCGTAACGACTGCGCTTTTATATAACCAAAGCAAATTACTTTCGATGCAAGTACAGTTTACATGCACATACATAAACATATATGTAATTGTGATTGCCATTTTGCACTCTGTAGAACGCTCCTCATCATGATCAAAGACAAGAGTTTCCCATTGATACTGACAAATGCGAGAGATATTAATGTATAACAGAAACATGTTTTATATAATATTGACGAAGTGTTGAAGTACGTTTCATATATTGATGTTTTGCATTTCTCTTATTCTACCTTTTTGTTGAGGAAATATCGTTTTCTAATTTTGCTATAAATCCTGTTTATTTTTAACTAATAAACAGGATAACTTTGTAGAACAAAAGTTTTCTTTAGTTTACCCAACCCATTACATGTCCTCACTCAGTTTTTAGACGGATCATTGCTTCCCATTTTTAGTGTGACTCTTACACTGATCACATATGTAAAGAAAGAGATTTTTATGAGATAACGCCTGGTAGGTATACAACACACCTAATGCAGTAGTTGCGATATGTGACCTTAATTGACCCAGGCTCCCAGGAAAAATACCGTAGTCTAGGTTTACTTATGATAGACTAAGTACTGGTATAAGGCCTTAGTGTCGCCTGTGAACGATTAGGTAAGTCTAAACCATTAATTTCAACTCTTTTGATTAAGATCTTATTACAAACAATCGCTCTATTTCTAAGGGACAATGAATCTAAAATCGTTATCATAAACAAGAAATATCCCATTTCTCCCCCAGTAGCGTCTGGACGCTGAACTCCGCTACTGGTATATTTTCGGGCTTCGAAATTCCGGATACTATTCAGAAGCTGTGATGTGGCTTCAACATTGTTCAAAGGAACCTCTAGTTTTTTTTTTCTTCTTTTCGAGCAGCTTTGGAGTAGACAGTCGTAAACGTGAGCGATGTCGCAGTGGCGGAAGCTGCGCTCTGCCTGATGGTTGACGGGCGTTGGGCGGACTTTCTGACACTGACACCTGTCCGCCAGAGATGCGCCTCCCTCCGACTGTTTCGACAAGCTTCGCCGTCCTTTATTGTATATTCTTTTTCTCTTTTTTTGCGTAACGAGATATACACGCACTGGACTACGAATCAACCGACGACAGGTCTTCCCCCGCTGCTGTCACGGCGCAAAATACCAGCTTCAAACGCATCTGGAAGTGGCTTTTTGCTCCTGTAAGTGAAACAAGGGTCAAGATGACTCACTGACAGAAAAGCTATTATTCGCTCGTCAGACGGAATTACTGGGTTGTGGTTTAATTCGGGAATCAATTCCGCTCCGACGTCTCTGCACTGTCGGTCTGATCGGTCGCGCTCTGTGGTGGGGTCGGAGTTTTGGTGGGAGGAGACGGGGAGGGGGGGGGGGGGTGGGGGGGGGGTCAGGGCGCTGCTTTCAATGCGGAAGCACTCGCGAATGTCACAGGCGTAGGCTTGCGATGCTGCTACCGTCCGGTCCACGGTATCAGTCCACAGTTGCGATACAAAATTTGGCCTGTCCGTGGGCGGAATCGCTGCTACCGGCAAGAGAAACACTGTAGCATTCATCAGTTAATCATTTGTAAACACATCGTCATGTTAGAGCAATAAATAATACGTCAGTTATTATTCTCGAATGCTTCTCAGATAGCTAGATGTTTAGAAATTTCAGTAGCCGTTTTTGCGTTATTTTTTGTTACCTTTCGTTGTGTGAAAGATGAAACATCGCAACCCTACGCCTGTCTCTAGAGTAGACGACATTCTAGCAGTAATACGGAGAACTTTGGGAGAGCCTGCCATGAAAAACAATACCACATGGTGTGAGCGAGTGGGTGCTGTTCTGTCATTCTGCGCAACGGATTAATCTGAAATGTACCCTTTACCCTGTGGTTCCTGCAAGATGCAATTTCCACCCCCACACTACTACAGAAGTCAGACAGATGCTCCTAACGCTCTAATGAGAAATGCCTGAAAATCTTTCAGCAATAAATATCTTCTGGAGTCGTCCGCTGTAAGGAAATGACACAAAAATTCACAAAATTTCTTACGTAACTAGTGGGATACTTGGGTACTGGAGTAGTGCTAGTTAGTGTAAGAAAAACATGAAACTAATGAAAATTATTATTTGTTTTGCAAAAATTCTGAGAAATCACAATGGCACTTTTAGTTATGAACTGAACAAGTTATTTCCGGGTTCTTTTCGGAATGTGATAGGATTCGCTAATGAAATTTCTATACAAAGTTTAAAATTATTATTGACTTGGCAGAATGGATGAGAGCCGCGCCTATTCCACTTGAATAATTATCCGTTAGAATGTTGCTAGGTACAGTCGAGACTGTCGCGTGTGAAATGCAGTGAAGTGTACTGTTGTGGAGAAAATATGGGGCTCGCAAGAGCTGTAGCGCACAATACCGTAAGCTGCGATGACTGCTGTCTGCGCCGCTCGCTGCTGACAAAGAAGATAACTCTCGTTCTATCTGGATTGACCTTTGCCAATCAAACTCTCCCTACGCCTTGATGAAGTCAAGGACTCCTATTAGCCCCTAGTCTAACTATTGGCGTGGTACACCGGTCACATAACCAGTCCACCACGATGCCACTCAAAAATCGCTCGCAGGAGTTTAACTATAACTCTGACCGTTCACACCGCACAATAAGTGTGGCGGCCAACACAGTGAACAACGCTTAATCGCAAGGACTCAGTATAGAGTCGCATTCCGATTCGCTCTCGACAGAGGTGCTCTCCCAGTGACGTACTGAGGAGAGACTTGTTCCTCGCTCTTTGAGTACATGTACGAGCGCACACGCTCTCGTTACGTGTTCTCGCTCCAAGAGCGACAACGGAATGGCCCCTCTCCACGCCAGACGTGAAGGGGTATATCTTTCGGTCTCTTCCATTACTCCTTCAGCTCAAGGCGTCAGGAATATCGTCTGCCAGTCAGCATTGCTCTTCTAAAATGGGAGAATGACGTTTCGTTTAAGGTGACCAATCTAGAAATCTGTAGCATCGGCGTTTGGTGTTTGCTGTCTCCCTGTGAAAACCTCTGAAACTGCATGCAATGTTTGTAAAGAATACCTAGGTAGGGGGCTCCCACACAATGTAGCGGAATTTGCTTTTAAGCTGAACACGGGGTCGTTTTCCCCTTTCACTCGGGCAAATGCTGTCCACTCCACGGGCGGTCGCCGTCCAACGTACATAGGCTGAATTGTCCTCTGAAGGAACTGGCCTCTCAGCGTGCAGTCCGCCTCTCCCGAACTAAAAGCTCTTGTGGCCGTCATGTCTTGAATCTGTGTGTGTACGCCAGCCTCGAGTATCTCAACCCCGATGTGCACATGTTATTTGTGTATCATTTACATGAATTCATACAACATTGACTTCATCGTATCGATTTTGGGTTAGAATGAAGCGTCTTGATGTGCAGAATATGATTGTGAGGGCAAAATATGTAAGCAATGAAGGTCAGGAGAACACGACGGCTTACAATGGTCTGAAAGATGTATGAGACAAGCGAAGCACCCTCAGACTTCAAGAAAAATGTAACGACACCATTTCCAAGAAAGATAGATGCTGACAGCTATGAATGTGACTGAACTATAAATTCGGTATGTTGTTGTTGCAAAATACTTACAGAGGAATGGAAGAACTTCTAGAAGCCAACATTTGAGGATACAGTTTGGGTCCCGGAAAAGTGCAGGAACATGTGAGGAAATACCAACCCTATGACTTACATTAGAGATAGCTTATAGAAGGGCGAAGCAACGTTTGTAACATTTGTAGATTTGAAGAAAGCTTTTGGCAATATTGACTGGAAATCATTCTCCGAAATTCCGAAGGGATAAAACACAGGGAGCGAAAGGTTATTTACAACCTGTACCGAAACCAGGTAGCACCTTTTAGAGACATGAAAGGGAATCAGTAGCTGAGAAAGGGTAGCTCCATCCTTGTAGCCTATCCTTGGACAGGGAAATTTGTGGTAAGTGCCTATGGGACCACACTACTGAGATCATCTGTCCCCAGGCGTACGCACTACTTAATCTAATTAAAACTAATCAAAATATCCAAGGGTGTATTGCCGGTCTACAGTGTCCAACGGACACAATATTTCGGCAATCATACATGTCGCCATCATCAGGAGAACTGACGGAGTGAGCTCCTGTGAACGTCCCGGCACGGAGATCCGTACGCTATGGCTGCTCAGAGAGAACTGGGTTCGGTCGCGGCCGATTTAAATACCCTCCGCCCGCGGCGCGCTCCCTCCGCTGTCCACGCCCCGCGCCATGGTCGCGCGGTGGAACAGATTGCGACGGGGTCTGAGATGACGCCGTGGTCGTCACAACTATACGTTTGCTCGATTTACTCTTGATTAACCCAATCGCTGGTTCCCAAGCCTTGCTAAGATTATAGCCACAGTCACGGTTTATGAGGTCGTCATTGGTGCGAATTTCGATGGCCTCTCTAACAACGCTGTCGTCTGTACCAGAATCCTCGTGCGTTATGCTCCATGGCGTGATTTTCCGACAAACAATGTTAAGCGACCGCCGACTTGGTCGGATACATCAGTCGAGTGTGCCTCTGGTGTTCACGACATCGATCCTCGACGGTACGCATCGTCTGAGCAATATACGACTTGCCACATTGACACGGAATCTGGTACACGCCGGCCTTCCTCAAACCGAGGTCATCTTTGGCGCTCCCCACCAGTGCACGAGTTTTATTCGGAGGACAAAACACAGTTCCGACCCGGTGTTTCTTCAAAATGCGGGCGATTTTCCCCGAGAGTGCGCCTGTATATGGAATAAACGCAGCGCCTACCTCCTCCCTCGTGATTTCATCCATCTCCACAGGTTGTGCTGTAGTGGTTGGGCGGAGAGCACGTTAAATCTGCCACTCTGAGTACCCATTTTTTATAAATACAGTTTTCAGATGTTCCAATTCCTGGGGTAGACTCTCTGCGTCAGAGATAGTGCGCGCCCTAGTACATAGTGCGCGCCCCTTCATGGAGTTGACGGAATCATTTCTTCAGATATAGTTCCTTTCGTTCTATTTACTCAGTTAACTGATCTTGGTATACTAGTGCAGACTAATGCAGATGTCCTTTGACCTGGCTAAAGGATGTAAATGATGTGCATATCCCTACATTAGCACAATTTCCCAGTAATCTATCACGAAACATAGCAAAAGTCTTCTCATGACTCGCTGACTTTCTAAATTTTCCACTTTTCTTTTCCATTTTAATTTTTCCATGTTTTTCCTTTCTTTTATTTCCAGAGGCAACTTATCCTCGCTCGTTCCAGTTCACTCACGCCTCTGTTATTACCTCTGGACACTTGCCGTAACTGTGTGGTGATCGCTTTCCGCATATCCTATCAGCGTAAACAACAAACACATCACGACGCGATGCAGATCTTAACAATACGGAGGCCTCTGCAGCGAGCCATGCCGTTGCTTAGCAACAGTTTTAGAAAAGACGAATAACGAGCAACATGGGTGTGTCCGCCTCCAGACAGCAAAATCATAAGGAAACTGTGAATTGCGGTAGAAACATGAGCAATGACAGCAGTCACAAGGTAAGTTGTCAACAAACATCTAAGTTCCGCCAATCCTTGACACTCAAAACGGATAGCAGCTTTCTGCGGTCGGATAACTAGAGTTCTCACAAACATGTGTATGTAATGAGTATCGATAACATTGACACTACACATGTATTTAAGGTAATGTCCTTTGCAAAACAGTCATCCAGACTTGTCTGAGGCAGTTTGTGTTGGATGTGCATTAATTTCATAAATGTTGTAATTTAAGGAAAATCGGAATACTCCAAATTATACATTTTCATACACAATTTCTGTTCCAACACATCTTCCTTCGTTTGCATGGATGTTGTTCAACATAATGTTTTCTATACATGTATCACAAGGAATTTCTAAAGACTATACACGAATTTCAAATTTTATGCAGTATATTTCTCAGAAAACTAATATTCCGTAAATCATATTTGTGTCTCATGAATGGAATGAAATTTCCATTGGAAATGTTGCTTGTGCGTACATATAATTAAATAAGGTGAGCCTGATTTCGCCTTTGTGGCAGGGCAGTTCCCATCCTCACTCTCAGAAAAGTACGACCACATTTTCTTGGCTACTCTTCTCCCTGGTACAGATTGGTAGGTGTTGCTGAAATTCGAGCCGCTAATATTTTTATTCTTCTCGCTGCCGATTCAGATCTGACATTACAGTTGTCATTGTTTAATGCTGAACTTCATTTCGATGATGAGTAATTTGTAGCAATGAGTATCATTTGTATATGACCTCTTACACCATCATATACTTGCTGATCTGACACAACTGAGAAAACTCTAGTAGTTATGGCTGCCGAAATGATTCGCGTTTCTCTACTTGAGAACCATTTACGAAAGCAAATGATTATCTTAACATAGGTAAAGATTTCATTTTACTGATAGATTTAACTACTTTTTTCCATTTTAATTTTTCCTTGTGTCTTTTTTTTATTATTTCTTTCTTTCGAGAGCCAGGTACTTCAACTATTGGAGGCCCAGTTTAAAACCTAAGAAAAGTGTGTCATTCTCCCAATTTTCACTCTGCCTGTCCAAGCTATTATCTCAAACTTTCACCATACTCACAGATTTACGGCCGTAGTCATGCATCCCTTCGTTGGCGCAAGAGGCACAGCTACTATTATAATCAGGTAAATCAGAATCGACAATTTACACTGTATCGTCTGTTTTACACTCCGATTTAGGCCGTAGCCATGCATCCCTTCGTTGGCCTATGATACCCCGCAACCAGTACAATTAGGTAATTCAGAATCAACAATGCACATTGTATAGTGTCTTACCAAACGAATTTACTGCATGACGCTGTTTTTTATTTTTTAAAAATGGACTTGTAGTCCGGGGTGATATGTTGCAATACAGCATCACCGGTCTATTGCGGTCTAACTGTGTTGGTGAGGCAGTAAATTTCCACTGGGCAGTGACTGCGTCACTGCAATTCACTTTGGAGGTGTGGCGGTGGGACTTGTAGTCCCGTACCACCCTCTGACGGTGATAGTATTACATGAGTCAGGCAGAAAATTTTGCCTAACATGGACAGGATGTAGGTGTGGCGGTGGGACTTGTGGTGATGACGCTGTTGCTGGTGAAAGGCTATTAATATAAACGAGGAAAAGTAACAGCTGCGAGATGGACCAGACATAGTTACTTCTCCACTGCAATACCACTACGACATTATTCTTAATTTGCAATATACAAACTGCTCTGTCCACAGAGCTGCTAAACAGTTGATTGGAAATAAACGACTGAGGATGACTTTCAGCTGAAGGATATTTAATTTGGCATTTTTTCCTTCTTTAGCTTTCCACCGTTTCGCCAATATTGATGATGTAGACAAAAAAGATTAAAAGTCGTCCTGACGACTCATAATGTATTTTCTTTGTAATCTGTCGGAACCCGTCTGTCAGAGTTTGATGGACATAAAATATCTCAAACACCTGAATATGAAACTACTAAGTAAAAAGATTCCATAAATTTCTCTCAGCAAAGTAACCACCTTTCATGAATAGCAACTGAAGTTCGTTGAATTTGTTTTCGTTCGATGTATTGCTCCTCATACGTTTGATACTAAGTAATGAAAGGGCCCTAGTGTCCCTATATGACATCCTGAATTTCAAATGGTTCAAATGGCTCTGAGCACTATGGGACTTAACATCTGAGGTCATCTGTCCCCTAGAACTTAGAACTACTTAAACCTAACTAACCTAAGGACATCACACACATCCATGCCCGAGGCAGGATTCGAACCTGCGACCGTAGCGGTCGCGCGGTTCCAGACTGAAGCGCCTAGAACCGCTCGGCCACACCGGCCGGCTCCTGAACGTCCAGACTGCTTCTAAGCTGATACTATTATTTCCGTGGCGACGCCTACAACGTGCTGACATGAAAGCTTCCAACCGATTTCTCATACGCAAACAGCAGTTGACCGGCGTTGCCTGGTGAAACGTTGTTGTGATGCCTCGCGTAAGGAGAAATGCGTACCATCACGTTTCCGACTTTGATTGAGACAGTGTCGAAGACAGGCCAACAGGAAAAGTGTGGCGTCATCTCTGAATCAGCTGAGCAATTAGCTTAGGTCTATCTGGTGTTCGTCACAAAAATAGGTCTGTCTCTTATTCAAACATCACCGGTTGCGAAGTACTGTAAACATTTAGAGCGTCTTATAATGTATGCTGCTTGCTGTACGGTGCACAAACCATGACAGATGAGGATATAATTTACTCATGATACGCCTATAACTCAGTGGATATATCGCAGGACCTCTGACATGGCATCGAGGCAGAATGTGTTACAAATACTGGAGAAATATCTAGGGGCAGCAGCGTGAGGGGGTTGCAAATTCCAGTTTCATACCACGCTCCTTAGCCAAGTCACTTTCAAAATTCGGTAATTTTATTATGAGGGTGCACCGTCGGCGACGTGTAACCGTACAGCTGATTTGATCACCAGCTGTATTCAGTGTCACGGTATTTGTCTGGAAAAACCACGTCTTTCGTATGTAGTGCCGTACGTGGATCTGTAAAGCTAGTACAGCTTTTAACATGGATACTTGTGTACACCTGTAGAACCTAGACTGCTTCTGATGGTAATATGGTTGTGCTTTTTTTTTTTTTTTTTTTGACATATGGGCGTTTGCAAGACGATTACGCCTCTCTTTCTAAGATACGGTAGTAGCACTCGCAAGAAAAACTTATGAGACATGCCCTCTATTTTCTGGGGTAGGGGAGGGGAGGGGGTATTAGGTTATTGGAGGTAGCCCAATTGACCTATCTTCCCGCCAAATTCCTCCATCTTGGATGACATCATCGGATGGCGTCACAGCCACCATCTTGGATGACGTCTTCGACGCCATATTGATACTTTGGGTGACGCCGCCTTTGTCCTCCTACTGAATACATCTAGCAAATAATTGAGGACTTAGGTTGCAAGTGCTACAATGAGATGAAGTGGTTAGCACAGGAGTGGAATTCGTGGCGTACTGCATCAGACCAGTCAGGGGACCGATAAAAAAAACTCAATAACATAAATGTTGCGTCAATGGTCATTGACTGAGAGTGTGACAGAAATGCTGAAAAATCTTAACTGGCAGAATTCGAAACAATACGCCGTGCGTCTCTCAAGAAGGTGCTTGGAAAATTCGAAACCCTTTTCTCAGTGTAGATACCACGAATGTTCTGCAGTCTTCTAAGTGTCTACCCCGTAAAGATCGTGCCGTTAAGTTATGGATGCAACAGCTGACCCAGAGTAGCACAAGCGGTCACTCTTCACATGCCGTATCGACAACTGCAGCAGCAACAGATTGTAACGTTGTTACTTTAATTTTGGTATGCTGAAATCGGAGCTAATAGACAATGAAAGTGGGTTAAAAGCCGTGATCTGTCTGGGGACGTTAACCGTGGATTACTGGGCAACTGTTTCATCAGATATTTAGTCTAGGTTTACCAAGCAGACTAACATTAATAATAATCTTTTAATAGTCATACAAAACCGGTAAAATATATATATAAAAAGGAGAATTTAAATAAAAAGAAAGAAATCAGTTTATATTTGGAAATTTATTTTAAGATTGTTCATTGAAATTTCAGCATATTATACGTGAGTTATAACTGAGCTGGTGCCTTATTTACGATTGAAAAGAATGTGAGATTGTAATCTTACGGAACACATAAAATATGGAGCCAAGATTGGGAGTCCGCATACAACACTGCATTCATAAAATAACACACGAAGAACATTGAAACATAAGCGAGGAGAAATTAACCACAACCAACAGATTCAGTTTTTACCCAAAGAAATTACGTTCATACCACAATCCTGTCCGTCATGTAATTACCACACACTGGTATACTAAATTCATATTAACTCTTTGTGAAGACTTCGCAAAAAGAATAGCTGAGGGCTACTTTGATGATTACACCACATGCTTCACGCGGTCAACTTGGTTTACACAAAGCGTACAACTCCACAATAATTTTGATAATTAAAATAAATTAGATCGAAAAGCAATTGACAAAAGAAAAACCTTGAACTGGTTACTAACGTCTTACTATTAACCTGATGGGTCAAACAGTTACATAAGCACGTGGTACTGGTCTCGCAAAGTACACCCCACGTGGGTTGAACATAAAGAAAAGCATAAAGAAAAGTTGCTATATTAAAAAAATATTCTCAAGACGAGACGTTATAATCTCACGCACATTCGGATTTAGGATTGATGAACTTAGTTAGGGTTACTGATCAACACGTGGTTCCACTTTACTCACAAAGTAGTAACAAAGCAACTACCGGAAAATAATCTGAACTTCACACGATAATTACACTGCGCTGCAATTTAAGATAACATCAGATATTTTAGACCTAAACCCGAAATAAAGGTGATTAAATTTTCAGTTTGGCTGAACTTAAGAAATCCATTGTCCTACGGACTTAACAGACACGCGCTTAGCTGGAGATCTTACCACTTCAGACGCTCGCCACGGCCACACTGCAACTCTCTACTGCCGAGCGTGCTTCCTGAGGGTGGCTCACAAAGACCAACGGAAGTGGCCAGAGGGGCAGCTTCCTATACCAACATGACAACGGACGGACAGGACCATACTAAGGATAGAAACCTCTTTGCTTTTAGGAAACGTAGCTACCTGTTCCGACGTTGGTCCTACTGCTCTCTAGCAGACAGCCTTGTCTGCCACCCACAAGCATGCAACTAGAAATACATATGCTCATTCATCCTCTCACACAAAAGGGAAGGGTGATGACAGTATCTTATCATATACAGTATATAAAAGAAAGCGGATGTAGGTTCCGTATGAGACTGTGTGACATGAATTACATATAAGAATTACATATAAACTGTGCTTTAAAGTGTAGTAGTGTGACAGATCGTTCTTGTTTATGTGTAAAAGTAACACGTTCGACTGCTCAGTCTCCTCCCAGATAGTCAGAAACGCCACAGTACATTTAGAAGAGGAATTTATTCCATAAATGGCAACAGATTTAAGAAATTAAACATGAAAGGAATCCAACAGAGACCTTTCATAACCCCAACGCTCCGGGAAAAGACTGTGCAGGGAATTTTCTGGCCATGCTAGGACATTCCCAAGCAGGCTTCTCACACCCTACTTAAACCAAAAGTGTAAAAGAAAAGGCAAAAGGACACCAGCTACTTGCTAAAACACAATAATTTCAACACATCTTTAGAATCTACCAATTTCAAACAGAAAAAAAAGAACACAATCTGTGATACCTATTTAAAAGGTAGTGTAGACCTAATTCGGTCAGCAAGTAAAAACAATGGTTCCTGTGTCATTAATATGAAAACAATTTCTGGTTGTTACCCTTATGGAGTTCACCAGTATTTGCTCATTGCATGAGCCAACTGATCACAGGAAAATTTATGACTGTTTATTAACAAGCAAAATTTATGAAAATAGCAAAGGTGCCACAGCAATTAAAAAAAGAACATCAAATAACATCGGTATTAAAAAGCAGAACATAACAATGCACAATCTGCAAAAGCAACAAAATGATAAGAGAAAAAACATGTTTTACAAAGTGGTTATCGCAAAAAATTCTATATCGTATAAAACTAATAATTTGTAGAATTAAAATAACTACGTGGCACTCATTTAATCACTCTACTATATTTCAATTAGCTAGCAAACAATGAGCACTGTGTCATTATACTGAAACTACAATAATTATGTGATTGTTACCCTTAAGGGGTTCCTCACAATAAATATGCCCCATGCAAAGGCTAATTGATCACAGTTCAATGAGAATAAAAAGCTATCTGACTGACAAACGAAGCAATGTCACAGCAATGAATTTACGAAACAAAATATCACAAATCTAATACATCACACAAAAACAAACATTGATAAATAAAACAGTACAATAGTCAACATCTAAAACAAACAAAAACACCTATAAATAAAACACCTGCAAAATACAAGAGTCAAAGTCTAAAAAAGATAAATAGAACACCTGCAAAATACAAGAGTCAGTCTAATAAACACCAATAAATCGAACTCCTGTAAAACACACAAGTCAGAGTTTCTCTGACAGAAACACACGTATATGCACTGGACTAAGAACCGTATAATCACTGTTCACTGACACACTCAGTACTTCCACTGTTCCGAGGCACAATATAGGGGAAAGAGGGGGGGGGGGTTCGTTGCTGCAGCTGTCAGTAGGGATTTTTTTTGTCCATCTGTTGCGTACGATCCCGCCGTCTCTGCCCTCTCATGAAGTTTCTCCCGTGTCACGTCATCTCGATTTGGTTCCATGTTTGTGTTGTCAAATTCGTGCGGTATCCTCGTTTGACACGCCAGGTTGATATTCCTGTGCAAGGATGACACTTAATGGCTCTTCTTTTGTGCCACCCTTAGCGACCAGAGAACATCGAACCATGATTTACTGTCGCTTGACAGTGGGCATCCGTTAGGAGATGTTGATAGGCGTCATTGAAGTCTGCCAGTTACTCTGGACAGTATGTGTCAAAAGGCTCCACGCCCTTTGTGTTGTTACATTCTTGGGTTATCCTCAATTGGCTCGCCGGTTTGATATTCCTGGGCAAGGATGACACTTAATGGCTCTTCTTTTGTGCCACCCTTAGCGACCAGAGAACATTGAACCATGATTTACTGTCGCTTGACAGTAGGCATCCATCATGAAATGTCGATAGGTGTCGTTGACGTCTGCAAGTTTCTCTGGGCAGTACCTGTCAAAAGGCTCCACACCCCTTGTGTTGTTTCACCGTGGCCGTCTCGTCACGGTCGCGTGCGTGTGGTGCGTTGCCAGCAGACGGATTTCCGTGCGGTGGACCGCTCGCCCATCTCAGGTCATCGCCTCGAGGAAGGGTCGCCCGGGGCGGTCGCCCATTAGCTCCAGGTACAAGGGAAAGTGTTTGCCGCGTACCTTCTTTTGTTGTCGGCCGCGCTCCCAAAGTGGCCTGGCTGACAGCGTGTCCTGCTGGGAAACCCGCCAGTTTACAACTAGTCCGGCTGCTCCCGCTGTCTCTGAAGAGTTTTGCCGGTTCACTTTCACGTTCTCAACTGCATTCACAGAAATTTTTCATCATCCTTATGTGATTACACAATGTCATACATAATACCACTTAGTATTGTCTTTCACAATTTTTAAGAACAAAGTGAGACTTAATATTTTTTTAAATAAAAAAATTAGATGAATCGACAATATAAAATAAAATTTAAATGACTTGACAATGTAAAAAAAAATAAAAGTGAAATGACTTGACAGTATAAAAATAAAAATTTAAATGAACTGACAATATAATATTTAAATCCACATCACTAATGTGGTTCACTTACGTTTTAATAAATCAAATGCTATTTATTAATTCACTAAAATGAATAGGATTATGCTTTGTGCAAGTATAGGTCAGGACAGCATAGGGTTCACATGTTATTTACACACACATACATGCACACCTGTTGTCTATTCTACAAACTAACTACCCATAAACATGCATTACTCAATATTCTACTTCTATCCACTACTAGTTAAGCCCATAAGCTACTTCAATGCTATTTCAACACCGTGTATATACCACTACAACATTGTTCTAATTCATCCTCTTCTTGACGCTCGCGGCATACGTCTTGTCACATGATAAATATGGAGAACTTTCCTTAAACATACACATTAAAAAGAACAATGGTTATTTACACGCCAAAACATTTATACCAGTTCGCACACCTGAAAAGAGACTCACAATTATACATTTATCATACTCATATATTCACACATAAAACAGTAAGAAAATTTCACCTAAAATTACGTTATCACAACAATTAATCACGCAGATGACTCTGAGAAGGTTAAAAATCTTTGCATTATACAGGTTATATTACATTTTCTTACCCATTTTGCTGCGATTTCGTTCCTTCTTTACGTTACCTTTCGCTTCCAAATCAGTTATTTCGCCTGTGGTGGTTATTCTGGATTCATTTCTCATGAATGGCAAAATTGTGGTCACCTCTATTCTGTAAAACAGTATCATCTTAACATATTGAACTTACAACAGACACAAAAGATCCGAATCCTCCTGTAGTTTAAATGACAAATGTTTTGCTTTATCCTTATTACCTTAAACCAAGCTTTCCTTCGTTCCCATAATCAAAATTATTTAATCATCCTCTACCTTCAAGAGGGAAATTTCCTCAGTACAAATCATATAGGCTGCAGTGCATCCCGCACCAGCGAAAACAGTAAGCTGTAATGCTCACAGCATCAGCAAAACACATAAACGTCGCTTTTCTAGGACAAGTATTAACGCAGAATAATTTTTTTTTTAGGCTTTGGCTCAACATCAATCAAGACTACAAAAAGGATCCATATTTCCGTTCCATTCTCCATTTGCTGAAAAGCTGCTCGTATTTGAATACCACAATAATATTTCAGAGCCACGTAAATTACACAAACCACAATTCTTCTTTCACCTTGAAGGGAATCAATATACTTACGAAATCCACAGACAGCACTTTACGTACTCAGCTATAAAGAACAAAAAAAAGACATATATCATCAATATTAACATATCATCGCATATTGGAAGCCAATGGTTCAACAATCGTATTATCGCATCCTGTTTTCAAGATTCCAAACTTACTCATTCCTTTCTCAGAGTTCTCCTATCTTAAAATATTCATACAGCACGCATACTATAGTAAGAGATCCTCATTTATACTGACAGATATAGAATAGTAATAGATAGATAGTAGCACTGAAAGCAGAAAATCGGAAACAAGGCTACTAACAGCTGGGGACCTGGGTTTGCCAGACCCATAATACCCACAGATCGGATATTCCCCTGAGTTTATGCACTAATTCAGCAACGATCTTGCTTTCCTCAGGAGTGACTCTTTTCAATTTACACACAAAAAAAACATAAACAGCATTTTCCTCGTTCACAAAGAAACCTTTTATCTTCACGTTTGAATCAAACTAAATCCTAATTGCACAAGGAGAGAAAAAAAATTAAAACATCACTTGAATACATCACACAGAAACATCTTTATCATTAATTTTTACCAACATATTATTCAAAATGCATTCGTCACAAATTTAAACTAATCAATTCTTTCTCCTCACCGTCCTCTCTACTTCTCACTGTCCTTTCTAGTCATTTGCCATGTCGCTCATTTGTTCCGATTGGGCGCCTTCTGCGCTGATCGTTTGTCATTGCCGGTTTCTTTCATTTCCATTTGCTGGATTATGTCTAGGGTTAGCCGGCCGAATTTCCACATCATGAGGTGCTCCGCCTACAGTCCTATTCCCACCGTATTCATCATAGTGTCGATTCTGGTTGCCGTACCTGTAGCGTTCACGATTCTGTCTACGTCCTCGATCATTTCTGTTGTTCCACCTGTGTTCGCGACTGTCACCCCAGTATCTATACGGCCTGTCCCGATTATTGTTCCGTTCGCGTCGCGACGACCAGTCACGCCGTTCATTAGTAATACGGCCACGACTGCGGTCGCGCTGCTGTGCCCCGTAATAACTTTGTGCCTGATTAGGCGGGCATTCTCCTGTATTGTATTCCAACTCTTGGAGAAGCGTCTTAAACGTTTCCACGTCCTCTTTGCATCGTCCCGCAAGAATGACGTGCCGCAAGTGCATCGGCAATTTGGTGATGCATATCCTAATTAGTTCCGCAGGCCCGTATGGGTCGTATAAAAATTGATTTGCCTGCAGCATGTGGTCGAATAGGCGTGCAGGGCTGCCGAAACCAGACTGGTTCAAATTTGGCAGCATAATTATGCCATGTTTGACCCTATCTTGTGCCGCTTCCGACCAATAGGCGGACAGAAAGGCTTGTCGAAACTCCCGAGTGGAGTTGCAGTGACGCGCTGCCGACCTCATGCGAATCGCCGGTTCGCCTTCCAAATAGCCACACATATATTCTATCTTATGTGAACTTGCCCAGTCGGGAGGAAGACAGAACTCAAATTGCTCGAGCCATGCTCGTGGATGTATTCCTTTTTGCGAATTTCGGAATACCTCAAACTTTCTCACCGTAAGGAAATGTTTGAAATCAAATCCCCGCATTTCCTCCTGGCGAGGCCCTTGAATGTTTCTATTATTCTCATGTCTGCCCCTCAAATTACATTCTTCCCTGTCGTCATAATCTCCCTCATGGCCGGAGTCCCTCTCTGCACTGTTCGTACGGCAATTTTTAGTGCTATTGGCGAGTTCGGAATCACATGCCATGCGGTTTTCCAGATGCGCCACGCGTTCTTGTAATTCGCCTGTTACAGCTTTGTGTTGTCTGTTCACTTCAAACCGTCCCTTCTGAAATCTAAGAAGCGAACGCACTTCTTCGGTCTCTGTGGCCGCTACCGGTGTAGTATTGTTCTCGCTTTCCGTCAGCTTCATCGTGCCTACAGTGTCCGCTAATGCCGCAATCTTATCATCAATTTGTCTCTTGTCCTCCGCCCCAGTCTGCTTCAATTGTTCTATTTGCTGTTCCAACGCGTGGATCGCTAAACTGTTGTCCGCTATTGTGTTGCTAACGGACGTGGGACAATGCGTTTCCGCCTCTTGGACCCTCGAGATTACCTGCTGGTGTTCCCTTTGGCATTCTTCCCTCAGCTCTTGGAAATTCCTAAGTAGCCGTTCTTCGCTTTCTTTAGATTCGGTATCGCCCCTCCGCTTGCTCTGTTCTAAAGCTTGCAGACGATCATCGATTTGTTCAAATGTACGGCCTAATTCTTTCATAATATCACTTTTTATCTCACTTGCCAGATTGTTTATTCTTTGTGAGATATCATCGGACACTCTCTGCATCGACTTGTCGACTTTATTTGTCTGCTGGATTAGTTTTTCGTCTATTTGTTCGCCTAGCTCCCGGATCGATTTTTCAGATTTCTGCGTCATTTGTTCCCCTAGCTCTCGGATCGATTTTTCAGATTTATGCGTTATTTGTTCGCCTAGCTCGCGGATCGATTTTTCGGATGATTCTTTTTGTTCTCGGAACGATTTTTCTGATGATTCTTTTTGTTCTCGGAACGATTTTTCAAATGATTCTTTATTTTGTTGCAATAAGGCTTTCATGAGTTCTGCCAAATCAATTTGGTTAGTTGGAGGCAAATTAATTTGTGGCTCTGATGTGAGCCCATTCGTCCTGTCTTGCATTTCGTCTGAAGTATTCCCCATTACATTTTAGGAACCGCCCGACACGTTAACATTCGAAATTAAATTATCCCCTTGGTCATGTTGGTTAGGTTGTCGGACCGCTTACTTTTAGTTTGGTTACGTGTCTGCATTAGTGCAATTTATAACCGGTATGCGACACACTAATCAAAATAAATGTGTCCCACAAAAATTACGACAGTCACACGAAAGATACCCAACCTAGTACGCACTTTTTCACACGCAAAACAAATTTTTATCTTAGATCGAAACAGTGGAATTTACAAGCGAGAATAAAAAAACACACAGACATATAAAACACACAAATATAAAAAAACACAACAAGACAAACAACGCAACGCCGATCAACAACGCCGTGAATCTTTTGAAAGTCTGCTCGGAAACAACGCAGAAGTTGTTTGAGCGCTGTAGGGAAAAAAAATTAAGATTATAACACGCTCGCAATCTAACATTTCAGAGATTCCAGAGTCTAGCGGAATCACAGAACAGGGTCGCCATGTGTAATATTGTTACTTTAATTTGGTATGCCGCAATCGGTGCTAATTGATAATGAAACTGGGTTAAAAGCCGTGATCTGTCTGGGGACGTTAACAGTGGATTACTGGGAAACTGTTTCATCAGATATTTAGTCTAGGTTTACCAAGCAGACTAACATTAATGATAATCTTTTAATAGTCATACAAAACCGGTAAAATATATATATAAAAAGGAGAATTTAAATAAAAAGAAAGAAATCAGTTTATATTTGGAAATATATTTTAAGATTGTTCATTGAAATTTCAGCATATTATACGTGAGTTATAACTGAGCTGGTGCCTTATTTACGATTGAAAAGAATGTGAGATTGTAATCTTACAGAACACATAAAATATGGAGCCAAGATTGGGAGTCCGCATACAACACTGCATTCATAAAATAACACACGAAGAACATTGAAACATAAGCGAGGAGAAATTAACCACAACCAACAGATTCAGTTTTTACCCAAAGAAATTACGTTCATACAACAATCCTGTCCGTCATGTAATTACCACACACTGGTATACTAAATTCATATTAACTCTTTGTGAAGACTTCGCAAAAAGAATAGCTGAGGGCTACTTTGATGATTACACCACATGCTTCACGCGGTCAACTTGGTTTACACAAAGCGTACAACTCCACAATAATTTTGATAATTAAAATAAATTAGATTGAAAAGCAATTGACAAAAGAAAAACCTTGAACTGGTTACTAACATCTTACTATTAAGCTGATGGGTCAAACAGTTATATAAGCACGTGGTACTGGTCTCGCAAAGTACACCCCACGTGGGTTGAACATAAAGAAAAGCATAAAGAAAAGTTGCTATATTAAAAAAATATTCTCAAGACGAGACGTTATAATCTCACGCACATTCGGATTTAGGATTGATGAACTTAGTTAGAGTTACTGATCAACACGTGGTTCCACTTTACTCACAAAGTAGTAACAAAGCAACTACCGGAAAATAATCTGAACTTCACACGATAGTTACACTGCGCTGCAATTTAAGATAACATCGGATATATTGGACCTAACCCGAAATAAAGGTGATTAAATTTTCAGTTTGGCTGAACTTAAGAAATCCATTGTCCTACGGACTTAACAGACACGCGCTTAGCCGGAGATCTTACCACTTCAGACGCTCGCCACGGCCACACTGCAACTCCCTACTGCCGAGCGTGCTTCCTGAGGGTGGCTCACAAAGACCAACGGAAGTGGGCAGAGGGGCAGCTTCCTATACCAACATGACAACGGACGGACAGGACCATACTAAGGATAGAAACCTCTTTGCTTTTAGGAAGCGTAGCTACCTGTTCCGACGTTGGTCCTACTGTTCTCTAGCAGACAGCCTTGTCTGCTACCCACAAGCATGCAACTAGAAATACATATGCTCATTCATCCTCTCACACAAAAGGGAAGGGGGATGACAGTATCTTATCATATACAGTATATAAAAGAAAGCGGATGTAGGTTCCGTATGAGACTGTGTGACATGAATTACATATAAGAATTACATATAAACTGTGCTTTAAAGTGTAGTAGTGTGACAGATCGTTCTTGTTTATGTGTAAAAGTAACACGTTCGACTGCTCAGTCTCCTCCCAGATAGTCAGAAACGCCACAGTACATTTAGAAGAGGAATTTATTCCATAAATGGCAACAGATTTAAGAAATTAAACATGAAAGGAATCCAACAGAGACCTTTCAAGATTTTAATGCATGCTTCAACAGAAAATATCCTCTACCACTGGAAGAGCGTGGAATAGCGATTTTCATACAGTAATGGCCATTTTGCACATACAAGAACGAGGAATTGCGCTTTTGAGTAGCTCAAGAATTTAGGTTCAAAGCATTTACAGAGATATGATATTGCAGTGTCTGCGATATTAAGAAGTACGAGGCAATGTTTCTTCGGACAAACATACATGTGTGAAGGAACAGATATTGCGGCGACTGCAGCTGTCCTGAAATACAGGAAACGTATTAGCGGCTGCGAATACAGACAACCATCACCTGTATAATGGAACTCGAATCCGGATGTCCAGCCTAATGCGTGCGGTCGCGTTAAACGCTTTGGCTATCCTTGCACGACTCACGGCCAGACTCTGACTTCCGTATGTCGTCGTTCGTGCGTCATAACCTCCACTCGTAAGCATTGTGAAATACCGTGCGTGGGGTGTACGGGTTCGAGTCCCGATCCAGCAACACTTTTCACTGTCGTCATTCCATTATACAGCTGATGGTTGTCCATATTCGCAGTTGCGAGTACATTTTATGCGTATGCAAAGGGTAGGCAAAAATATGAAAACACCACAAACAGACAAAATATTCCACGCCTTATACCGTGTAGGAAAACTGCTTGCATTCAAAACAGCTTCCAGTCATCTCAGAACGGATAAACACAGTTCCTGTATGGTTTTGAAGGGAATCTTATACCATTCTTCCTACAAAATAGTGGTAACGACGATGGAGGTTGATAGCGATCACGTGTCCTTCTCTCCAATGCAGACCACAAAGGCTCAGTGACATTGGGATCTGGAGACTGGTGGCCAGGGGAGAGGCGACAACGCGTTCTCGTTCTCACAAAGCAAGTGACGCACGATGCGAGCTATATGAACAGGGGCCCAGTCGTCTTGGAACAGCACCACCAGCGGGGAACAAATATTCTACCACGGGATGCACCTGATTAGCCAAGATGGTCTCATAATTCTTGGCAGTAACGCAACATTAGAGAGTAACAATGAGTTCCACGACATACATGGCTGCCCAGATCATTAATGCCATGTTTCTCTCTCATGACGTAAACTCGGGTAGAAGTTGCAAACAGTGTGAAACAAGACTCATCCGACCCAGTGACATTCTTCCGGTGCTCCGTTGTTCAGGCTTTATACCGTGTAGGCTTTGGCACCACGTTTACATGCTACGGGCAGCTGCATCATTGATGAGTGGTATCGGAACTCCAGCTAGCCCTGCAATTCTGGCTTAAGGAACTCCTTTTATGTTGTTTTGGCACTGACCGGGTTCGTGAGTATGACATCAAGTTTTCTAGTGACTTTTACAGCTGGCATCCTCTTATTTTTCAGCACAATCCTCGTCAATGACCGCTTTCACAATCATTCGCCACGTCGCATTTTCGTCCGCATTGTAGTTAAGCGGGCAATGTTTTCTCACTTTCCCCGTATGCGATATAAATCTCAATCCGATGATTCTTCAAACACCAAAAACTTCAACTACCTTCATTACGGAAGCATCCACCATATGAGCGCCAACAGTTTTCCCACATTCGAATTCAGTGAGTTTCGACATAATGCGCTCATACCTGCCGAGAACACTGGGATTGTAATGATGAACGATACGACCATATTGACGCAGCTGTCAGTATTAGAGATTTAATCAGTTTACTAACACTGACATTTATTACAGGAAATAATAGGGAGATACAGCTGATTGGGAAACTAATTACGTTGGAAACTCCTACTAAGACATGCACTGTAGGAAGCAGTGAATGGATAAAGAACAGAGAGGGAATAAATATGACATAAGAGGTAACATGAAGCAGTGAAGTTGTTCGATAATGGAAATAGAGCGCCTGAGAAAGATGGAGAACAAATATTGTTTTAAGTCGTTTTCTATGGAACGGAAGGTGTAGAAAGACCCTTAAAATCTAACAAAGACCTACTTCGGATATCAGAAGAACCAGTTTTCAGACTTCAAATTGCATATACTCTTGATTCTGTGTACGTGCTTAAGCAGATCTAGAAGAAACAGAGGAACATTAGTGATGCTCTCTGATCCGTCACTCTGTTCTCTGGAGGCAGCAGAGTATAGCTGGACACAACGTGGTGGCCGATCTGGTATGAAATGTAGAGAGAAAAAATACATACATTCCTGTAGTAGTAAATTGTGTGTTTGTATGCATGTCCATCTCAGACCACAGCAAATAGAAATAAAGATGCTGTACGTGACAATATATTACTTAGTTGTTCTCTGAAGATCTGTGACACTAAAATTAACGTATTTAATCGTAAGAAGTATTAATACCCTATACGCAGGGCTTCCCAACCTTTTCAGCTGGTGGACCCCTTCTTCAATCGAAAATCCATGGCGGACCTCTAGTCAGTCAAGAGCACAGTAACTTTAAATTTCAGAGCGAATACCATGGGAACTGAAAGCTTCTTAATGCAAGTTCCATGTTCCCAATGACCCCCCACCTCCCCCCCCCCCCCCCCGCCCGAAGTATCAATAGTCTTTGGTTTAGAATGAACGTAGTGCACTGACGTAGCAAGTTTAACATTTAATGATGCCTGGGGCCGCATAGGTGCCAGCGAGCGCTGTGACTGGTCGACAAAGCTCGCTCCGCCCATGCGTAAAATGTTTCAGTGCATCTACCGCCGTGAGCCAGCGTCCAAACGACCCCCATATTGTATGCGTACTCACTTAGGAACCGCAAAGGCTGCTTGGGAATACGACCTGAAGTACGCATGTTTTTCATACGAAAAAAAAAAAAAAATAGTGATGAATTTGATTTTCACATTTTTATTCAATAATTGTACTCATTATTTTACACGATTTGGTGAATGGTGGCTGCGGACCCCCTAGAAAGAAACGGCGGACACCTAAGGAGTCCACGGACCACACGTTGGGAGGCCCTGCCCTATAGTATTTGTTGTGGGCTCGGTGTGTCGTGGTCATTTAAAAAGAAGTGTTAGTATTAGTAATACGAGTGTTGTACAGAAAGTAAGTTACGATCGGTCGTTAAATGGGAACCACAGTGAAAATAAGAAACATTTTATTTGCAAGAGTTAGCTACACTTTCCAGATACTTCTTTACATAGTCGCCGGAGCGTTATACCAAATTTCCAACACCATCGTCATAGAAGGCAGTCACCTGTGCTTTCCGATAATTCTCTACGCTTGTCTATAGCGCGTAGCCTGCGCCCAAGTGTTGTCTTCGTATCCAGCGTTTCATGTGAACAGAGATGGTACTCAGGACTAGCAAGTTAGGGCTCTGTTGTGGGTGATCGAACACTTCCCATCGAAAAGGCTGCAGGAGCGTCTTCACTGCCCCTGCAGAGTGCGGCTGAGAACTGCCATGAAGAAGGAAGTGCGTGTCAGTTGTGTTAGGTGGGCTGCATTCATTAAGGCGAAGTCTCTCAGCAGGACCTCATACTTTGCGGGAGACATCGTTGTTCTAGGCACCTTTACTTGAACGCAGTGCGTTTACAGCCGAAAAGAGCGCCTTGATGCGGTAATACTAGACATTACCCAACATATCTGTGAAAAGCTTCATCGGGTTTTCACTGTGGGGTCCATTTTGCGACCGATCGGAACTTACTTTCTGAACAACCCTCGTATAATTTTCGGTAGTGTAGTAATTGTTACTGAAAGAAAATCAAGACAGATGTAATAGTAGTAGGGACTGCACCACTTCTGTTGTTTGTTGTTGTAGTACCAGCATATTCTTTTTTAACACTAGTAATAAATGTTTGTATGATGGGTACAACTGTAAAATTAATCCAGATAATCTGAAATAACGGAAAGCTATCTCTCTTATTCTGTCACATGAAAGGAGGATCCGACTGGAAGCGGAAGAGTATAGGCAGCCCTCTAACTTTTAGATTGATAGGAGCAGGAATAGATACCAAAAAATTGTTCCGGGTGATTATAATTAAAAGGCAGCTACTGACGGAGTTCCAGTGTGGTCTGTAATTATGGTAAGAAAACACATTAGTTCCAATTATGACCACAGTGCAAATCTGGCCCTATACACTGTTTATATGACGGTATGGCACCCACGCTGTCATTTGACAAGCCATAAAAGTGAACAGTATGGCTAACACCCCGCGGTGTTAGTGAAACTGTTTTATGCGAACGGCAACGATTGCAGTGCCGCATTGGGAGAGTATCGTCGACTGAAATGTCTGACGATAAGCCCAATGTCATTAAATGGTTTAAAGAAGATGATAATGAAATTCGAAAATACAGGTGAGCTTGGTGTGACTCATAAAGGCGTCCTGTCACAGTGGAAGCTATTGGCGAGGTTACTGTTGCTGTGACTGACAATGCAGTACGTTCTCCGCGTAATGCTAGTGCTGGTGCAGTGTTGCAAGAATTGTTCGCCTCATGTTCAACAGTATGGAAAGCGTTGCGGTCTATTTTACTCTGGGATTCGTACAAGATCCATACGCTGTAGCAACTGAAACCTGATGATCTGCAACAAAGTTCTGAATTTGTTCTTCAGTTTCTGGCACGGATCGAAGGTGATGACATTTGGTCGGGTAATATTCTATATATTGACGAGGCACATTTTACACTACAGGATGCAGTGGATACACAGAACTGCCGTATCTGGGGTACTATAAAATCAGGTGGTGTGCGCCAACAGCCATTGCACTCGCCGTGTGTGTCTGTGTGGTGTGGGTTCACAAGCACTTTTCCTCTCAACCCGTTCTTCATTAAAGACAATACATCCAGAGGGCCTCTCAGGTATACCGTGGTATTACGGAGACCTCCTTGTACTGCATGCGACTCCTGCTTTGGAGGAGCGCAGCTGCGTGGAAACCGCTGTTGAAAGGTCTCTGTTGGATTCCTTTCATGTTAATTTCTTAAATCTGTTGTCATTTACGGCATAAATTTCTCTTCTAAATTTACTGTGGCGTTTCTGACTATCTGGGAGGAGACTGAGTAGTGGAACGTGTTACTTTCACACATAAACAAGAACGACCTGTCACACTACTACACTTTAAAACACAGTTTATATGTAATTCATATCACACAGTCTCATACGGAACTTACATCCGCTTTCTTTTATATACTGTATATGATAAGATACTGTCATCCCCTTTCCCTTCTGTGTGAGAGGATGAATGAGCAAATGTATATCTAGTTGCATGCTTGAGGGTAGCAGACAAGCCTGTCTGCTAGAGAACAGTAGGACCAACGTCGGAATAGGTAGCTACGCTTTCTAAAAGCAAAGAGGTTTCTATCCTTAGTATGGTCCTGTCCGTCCCTTGTCATGTTGGTATAGGAAGCTGCCCCTCTGGCCACTTCCGTTTGTATTTGTGAGCCACCCTCAGGAAGGGACCACGTCAGCCTGTCCGTGGCGAGCGTCTGAAGTGGTAAGATCTCCGGCTAAGCGCGTGTCTGCTAAGTCCGTAGGACAATGGATTTCTTAAGTGCAGCCTAACTGAAAATTTAATCACCTTTATTTCAGGTTTAGCTCTAAAATATCTAATGTTATCTTAAATTGCAACGCAGTGTAGTTCGAGTGTGAAGTTCAGAATATATTCCGGTAGTTGCTTTGTCACTACTTTGTGAGTGAAGTGGAACCACGTGTTGATCAGTAACTCTATCTAGCATCATCAATCTTCAATGCGAATGTGCGTGAGATTATAACGTCTCGTCTTGACAATATTTTTCAATATAGCAACTTTTCTTTATGTTCAACCCACGTGGGGTGTACTTTGTGAGACCAGTACCATGTGCTTATACAATTGTTTGACCCATCAGGTTAATAGTAAGACGATAGTAACCAGTTCGAGGTTTTTCTTTTGTAAATTGCTTTTCGATCTAATTTATTTTAATTATCAAAATTATTGTGGAGTTACACGCTTTTTGTAAACCAAGTTGACCACGTGAAGCATGTGGTGTAATCATCAAAGTAGCCCTCAGCTATTCTTTTTGGGATGATTTCACAGAGAGTTAGTATCAATTTAGTATACCAGTGTGTGGTAATTACATGACGTTCTTCGTGTGTTATTTTATGAATGCAGTGTTGTATGCAGTCTCCCAATCTTGGCTCCATATTTGATGTGTTCCGTAAGATTACAATCTCACATTTTCACAATCCTAAATAAGGCACCAGCTTGGTTACAACTCAAGTTTAATATGCTGAAATTTCAATGATCAATGTTAAAATAAATTTCCAAATATAATATTCCTTTTTATTTAAATTCTCTTTTTTTATATACATATCACCGGTTGTCGTATGACTATTAAAAGATTATAATTAATGTTAGTCTGGTTGGGAATTTGGTAAGCTAGACTGGATACCTGGTGAAACAGTTGCTCAGTAATGCAAGGTTAACTTCCCCAGACAGCTCACAGCTTTTAACCCACTTTTATTGTCTATCAGTACCGCTTTCATAGCAAATTAAACCAACAACGTTACACATGGCGACCCTGTTCTGTGATTCCGCTAGATTCTGGAATTTCTGAAACGTTAGATTGCGAGCGTTGTATAATCTTAATTTTTTTTCCCTGCAGCGCTCAAACAACTTCTGCGTTGTTTCCGAGCAGACTTTCAAAAGATTCACGGCGTTGTTGATCGGCGTTGTGTTGTTTGTCTTGTTTTGTTTTCTGTATTTGTGTGTTTTATATGTATGTGTTTTTTTTCCTCTCTTGTAAACTGCACTTACTTCGATCAAAGATATAAATTTGTTTTGCGTTGCGTACCGGGTATAAATTGAACTAATGCAGACACGTAACCAAGCTAAAAGTAGGCGGTCCAACAACTTAAGCAACATGGACCAAGGGGGTAATTTGATTTCAAATATTAACGCGTCAGACGGTTCCGAAAATGCATTGGGGAATACTTCAGAGGAAATGCAAAACAGGACGAACGGGCTCACATCAGAGCCAGAAATTAATTTGCCTCCAACTAACCAAGGTTAACTTCCCCAGACAGCTCACAGCTTTTAACCCGCTTTTATTGTCTATCAGCACCGCTTACACCACAAATTAAAGTAACAACGTTACACTGTTCCCATGCAAAATGTGCCGCTTGCCGAGTGAAATATCTGCTTAATTAAACCTACCACGAACTTGTTATCGCCAGAGATTTTCCAGATGCATGGCCTGCGAAATCATCTGATCTGAATCCATGTGACTCATGGCTCTGGGGATGCCTAAAATAAGGCGTTTTCCTGGGACACGTTCAGTCTCTACCTGATCTGAAGGCCAATATACGCGAACACGTTGCTTAAATTCCACCGGAACTGCTCCGAGCAACTGTTGATCACGTCGTTTTACGGATGGAGCATCTCTTCCACGTCTCTGGTGCACATATCGAAAAAACTGTATGAGCAGTGGTTAACAATAAAATCTGCCTTTCTCACTTGTTTGACCTTTCCCGCCCACGTTTCGTTTCTAATCCATTAGGTAAGGTAACATTTCTACACTTCTTCTTTTGCATTCACTGCGCCAGATTTGCAGTTGGTGGCCAAAATCGGAAGTAAGTTTTTGTCCAGTGTAAATCAGTTCCGCATTAACGCATTAGAATGTGCACCAAGTTTCTCTGCCATGTGGTAATTACAGACCGCATTGGACCTCTGTCAGTCACTCCAATTTAATTACAACCACTCGGTTTTATAACAATGTATAGTTAATTAAATGTTTAGAATAGAAAAAAGGGGAAGTAAAATAAACAGATTATCATGAAAAATCACATATTTCAAATGTTCAAATGTGTGTGAATTCCTAAGGGACCAAACTGCTGAGGTCATCGGTCCCTAGACTTAAACACTACTTAAACTAACTTGTGCTAAGAACAACATACGCACCCCTGCGCGAGGAACGGCTCGAACCTCCGGCGGGAGGGGCCGCGCAATCCGTGACATGGCGCCTCTAACCGCGTGGCCACTCCGCGGGGCTCACATATTTGTAAATGTAAATGCAACGGTACATTGCTGTGATAAAAAACGTGGGCCTTGATATGCACATAAATATCTCTTGTGGGGAACACACGAGGATAAAATCTGACAAACAGAAGCTGTCAAGGAGGTACCTGGTCAATCAGTGTATACTTGCTCCCTCCATGAATGAAAACATAATGTATGACACTTTGTAACCTACTCACTGCCATGTAGTTTATAATAATTCGCAGTCTTGACGTGGATACAGAAAACACTATCGCATCCGTTTATCAGTGACTAATAAACCCATGTCTTCCTCCCTCTCTAAAGTCACCATATCTTTTGAGACAGCGGCAAGAGTAAAAGCTTTCTTCCGTTCGTGTTTTGAAATGTAGTTCCATTAAATCAAGTTGATACTCGGTGCCGTTTACAGCTGTGAGTGTCTAACGGATTTAGGAGACATAAACACGCACTGAGGTAAGGGGATCCCATTTGGGATGGAATTTCTACCGCCAGAGGGACCCACATTCGGTGCAGGTGCGCCGTGCCCATTCCTTCTCACGACCGACCCGACTGGCAGCAGACGGATCAGGTGTGACTGGTCGCGCTATCCGGACTCTCAGGAAGACAGCGGTAATTGGGGAGCGTTACAGTGCGTCGGGTCGCAAGCCGTTAATGCCTTTCCGGCCTCGGGGGACTACTTGGCCTTCTGGGTGGGGAGCCACCTGTCCCTCCGATGACGCCACCTTGACGTTAAGTGGGCTGAAATATACCAGAGAGATGCGGGCAAGTGTACCGGTTAATTACTGAGCGCGAAGGCCACCGTTTTCTCACCTGGTCGCTATTGTTAAGCCTGAGATAATTTCGTGGAAGACTCATTACATGTCAAGAGTTCCATGCAGTCTTTTGACTGTACTCTGAGTTTGGCGTGTCCCACTTCTCTGTACTTCTTTCACTTATCACCTCTGAAAAAATGAAGTTACGTAATTAATTGTTTTCGTTCATCTACAGTTGTGTTACACACTGAAATCCCTGCGCAACAGCACTAGCATGCCTCTTCACGAGCCTTTAACTCTTAACTGGAGAGTTAAGCTGGCGATCAATAGAAACTTATTTCAGGACTAAATGTTGTGAGTTTCGGGAATAACTGACTAGGTTTCGCATTTTGACGACCATGTCAGCTTAGAATCTCTCAAGTGCGGCAATATTGTTCGCAGTAGCAAATCGGGCATCGTAAATTAAGAATCTGGTAGGTTCTGAGTAATTACTGCAATTCGTAGAGATCTCAGTGAGACAGCAGTAATGGTGCCTAAACAGATGTCGTGCAAGACTGTTATTCGCGTTCATACAGTCATGCACATTTCCACTGTAAAACCCGTCAATAATGTACCAACAGTATTAGTTGTACAAAGTAAAATAACATGATACAAGGTTTAAGAAAAAATAAGTATTATTCCCAGTTAAAGAAATTTACGTTGGTCGCGCGGGACTAGCCGAGCGGTCTCATGCGCTGCAGACATGGACTGTGCGCCTGATCCCGGTGGAGGTTCGAGTCCTCCCTCGGGCATGGGTGTGTATGTTTGTCCTTATGGTAATTTAGGTTGAGTAGTGTGTAAGCTTAGGGACTGATGACCTTAGCAGTTAAGTCCCATAAGATTTCACACACATCTGAACATTTTTGAACTTACGGTGATACATGCATCTTAACAGACCGCAGCTAGGAGGAGGAAAGTTGAAGAGGGAAGTAACAAGTGAAGCATGTCAGACAAAAGACGGATATTGTTTTACAACGATAAGATCTTGCAAACTGATTACTCCAGACTTTACACATTTTGACTGCACGTGTCATATACAACTGTTTTTTCTTCATCACAAATAATACATTTACAGTCATACTATTTGCTCTCAAATAAAACATTTTTATTAAAACAAACAATTCCTAGGATGTCGTTATAAGCCAAAAGAAAATATGCAGCCTACTGATAAAGTGGAATACCGTGCGGAAATCCCTTTTTTTCTCTTTTGAATGTAAACAATGTCGCAACAATCCACACAGAGTTGGTACAATTATCTCTACCAATATCACAGTCTAATACATACAGTCTCGACACTCGCTGCTGTGAAAGTTGTTGTTGTCTGACAGTTGGGACGACAGCCGCCAGATAAACGTCGGCTTTTAATCATTTTTCTACTTAATTAACGAAATATCTACTATATTTTTCCGTTCCAAACATTAGTTAATGATCAAGAGACCCGACCAATCGTGAAATAAATACCACTGAATCAATGACATAAACTCCGCCCCGATAGCTGGGTGGTCAGCGTGACGGACAGCCGCCCTAAGGGGTCCGGCTTCGATTCCAGTCTGGGTCGGGGATTTTCTCCGCTCAGACAGTGGGTGTTGTGTTGTCTTCATCATTATTTCATCCCCATCCGGCTCGCAAGTCGCCCCATGTGGCGTCGAATGTAAAAAGACCTGCACCAAGGCGGCCGGAGCTGCCCCGTAAGGGGTCCCCCTCCCAGTGACGCCAAACGCTCGTTTCCACCTGCAATGACATAAACTACAACTTATTCACGAAAAAAATACTGTGCTTTAGGAGCAGGAGAATATAAACAAAACATATATTTCATAAATGAGAAGCATATTTTACTGTTGAAATGAAATGAAATGATCGTATGGCATTGTTGGTCGGGAGGCCCCATGCGGGGAAGTTCGGCAGCCGTATTGCAAGTTCTTTTTAGTTGACGTCACTTCGGCGACTTGCGTGCGTCAATGATGATGAAATGGTGATGAAGAACACACAACACCCAGTTATCACAAGGCAGAGAAAATCCCTGACCCCGCCGGGAATTGAATCCGGGACCCCGTGGGGGGGGGGGGGGGAGAAGCGAGAACACTACCGCAAGACCACGTGCTGCGGACATTGTCGTATTACGATAGGCATTTTCCTTGACTCATAATACGCCGTCTGTTAACATTAACGTGACCACCTCTCAGAAGCCTGAATGTGCCACCTTTTCACCACGAGACGTGCATGAAGGGAGTCAGTGAGGTTCTGGAAGGCACCGACAGTGATGAGGAGCCACGCTGACTCCAGTTCCGTGGCCAGCTGCGCTCGCTTTGAAGATTGAGGACCCACGACGTCAACAGTTCGAGCGAGGTGATCCCACACATTTTTAATTGGGTATAAATCCGAGGAGTTCCGTGGCTAGGGAAGTACGTCAACCTCATCCTGTTACCCTTAGAACCACGCACGTACACTGCGAGCTGTGGAACACACTGCGTTGTCCTGCTTTTAGATGCCGTCGTGCCGAGAAAATGGTTGGTTGGTTGCGTTGGGGAAGGAGACCAGACAGCGTGGTCACCGGTCTCATCGGATTAGGGAAGGATGGGGAAGGAACTCGGCCGTGCCCTTTCAGAGGAACCATCCCGGCATTTGCCTGGAGTGATTTAGGGAAAGCACGGAAAACCTAAATCAGGATGGCCGGACGCGGCATTGAACCGTCGTCCTTCCGAATGCGAGTCAAGTGTCTAACCACTGCGCCACCTCGCTCGGTATGCCGAAAAAACAAAACAAAAAAAAATTGCCTTATGGGTGGCCATGTTCCCCAAAGATAGATGTGAACCGTGATTTATTTTCAAAGAATATTCTTAAGAATTTATTTTATTTACTAGTGATTCATCAAGAACATTAACACATTTAATCACACTATGTAAGCATGAAAGTAGTTGCCAGGGAGTAACTGATGAAATCATACCAAAATTCCTTTTAACAAATGGGAATTTTATTCACTTTAATAGTGCCTAAAAACGTTTTTGAAAGAAACAGATTTAAAATTATAATCAGAAATCACCCTCTACATATCAAAGTTACAGTTTATTCAGGGGCAGAAAAAAACAAGTTTTGACTGTATGAGCTTTCGGGCAGAGAACCTTGCCGCTTCCTTTTGACACGCCCGTAGTTACGACCGCTCACAACAGCCTCTGAAAGACTACACTGGTGCAAATCTGCAACACACCAGATTACTTTAAACTAAGAATTTCAACAATTTACACAAGCACACAAACTATGCACCACCCGTAGGAGGGATGGAAATGGTACAAAACACTAACAATTAAAATATTAACCTTGCCACCGAAGGTGCAACTTGATTTTAACTTCTAAGAAAAGTCTTAAGGTAAAAGGGTGGCAACGTTATATACTAACATGATCATTTAAATAAAAGCCCATGAAATGCAATCTTATATAAAATTCTACAAGGTTGGCCAAACAATAGTTAAAATGCTCTACAGTACACAGATACCGCCTCTCAAGGTCATAGGGAACAATATCAAAATATATTTCAGGTGTTAGGCCGTTACACTCCAAGCAATGAATTCGTTAACACACCAAATCCGACAAACATGACAGAGGCAGCTACTAACGTACGGTAGATTGATAGGGAGATTACCGAACAACCCGAACCGCAGGTTGCTCTAACCAGCCCCTACTCCACAAGGGAAAAACTGACCACCCAATTTATAAACAACCGCCTTCCAGCGGGTGGGCAAACGGAGAAGAATGGTGGGACGACCCCAAAGCAAAACGGCTGGCGACCTCACCAAGAAAACAAGTAGAATTTAACAAGAGTAAATCAAACAACATATCACCAATCACTTAACTTCTAAGAAACTGCGATTTCTCGAGAAGACCTGGCGCAGCACCCCCAAATCGCTCTCCCGAACCGTCCGCCGCCAGCCGCTTCAGCGGACGCAGGAAGGCGCGTCGATCTCCCGTCTCACGGCGTCGCAGCTCGCACCGACCAGACTGATGTCGTGGGTTGACCCCTGTTGCTTTCGTGTCGACCGCGAAGCCACTACCCCTCGCTATACGCCGCGGCCCACTAGACTCACGTGGCGAACTCACATGCGCCGACGCTCAAGACGGACAAGTCATATTGTGTCTCAGTGCACGACCGACCAAGCGATCAATCCAGCCGCCAATGACCGTTGCCTGAGCAAATTCAAGCAGACTGGCGGCCTAACGCGCAGACTCAGATGCAGGAACTAAGCCCCGACCGGGCGACCACTCGCTGAGTTCTCATACTGGCGGAGTGGAAAGACTCTCATTTGGCCGGCTTTAAAGGTTAATCCGAACGACAGACACTAACTGCCTAACAATGGGGACGAGAGACGGACTAGCAAGCTGGGGACGAGAGACTGACTCAGACTGACTGACTGGCGAGTTCATAGCGCCCCTTAAATGCACGTGAACAGGCAACATTTCCCCTTTCCCACCAGAGGGAGACACCAAAGCTGCGATTGCCACAGCAGCGCCACCGCCAGAAACGTAGGGCGACTGCTTCACACTACGCGCTCAGGCGCGCCCTTCAAAACAGTAGTTTTTACGACGGCTCAAGATGCTTACTTCAGGTAATCCATTGTGCCTTCCTGAACGACTTGATCACCTATGCTACGCCTGCCCTCCTGAACCCTACTGACGATATTTCCAGGAAGTTTGCTTTCAGACGTTTCATGTCGTTCTCGCCGATGGCTACCAGTCCGATGGAGCATCCGAAAATGACAGCCCCCAAGGCTCCGTCCTCTCCCCCCTTCTGTACCTTTTGTATACGGCGGACATGCCGCCGCCGTCAACCCCCGTCCACCTTCTCCAGTTGGCAGTGACACCGCCTTCCTTGCCCTTGCCCCCACCCTGCAGCGCTCCCACTACCTTCTCCAATCCCATCTTGACCGGTTCACCACTTGGTGCAACCAGTGGTTGCTCAAGGTCAATCCCTCCAAAACCCAGGCAATCATTGTAGGCAAAACCACCCCTTCCTTCCGCCTCCTTGATTTCTATCTCACCATCTACGGCCGTCCTATCGCCCTCACTCCCACCCTTAAGTACCTTGGCGTCACCTCGACCGTCGCCTCTCCTGGACTCCCCATCTCCAGACAATCCAAGCCAAGGCACGCTCCTAACTCCGTCTCCTCAAGCTCCTCTCCGGCCGTACATAGGGTCTGGACCCCTCTACCATCCTCTGCACCTATAAATCCCACATCCGCCCTATCCTTTGTTACGCCCATCTGGCCTGGATCTCTGCCCCCCCCCCCCTAGCTTTTATGAATCCCTCCAAATCCTTGAACGCCATGCTCTCCGCCTCGCCTATCGCATACGTCTCCCCTCCCACACACGGATCCTGTACGATCTCATATCTCATACCCTTCCCCCACCTCCTTCTTTTCCTTGAAAGGATACGGATCCTGTACACCTCCCGCAAACTCGATCCTCCTCATCCGCTTGTCTCGCCCATCCTCTCCCACCCCCGCCCACTGCCACGCCTGTATTCCCACGTCCCACCCGCTCTCCATCTCTCAACCCTCCTTACCCTCTCCCAAGGTGGCTTCCGCCAGCTCCCCCTCACTGATGATGTCCTCCTCCCCTCCATCTACCCCTCCTATCAACTTTGATCCTCCCCCCCACTTCCTGTGTCCTTTCCTTTAGGCACCCTCCCTCCCTTCTCTTTCCTTTTCCCCCGTCACCTCCCTCCACCCCTCTTCCTCCGGGCTTCCCCTCCCCCTTCCTCCCTTCCCCCTATCTCCCCTGCCCGTGGCATCTGCTCTCCCTTCTCACTCTCCCACCCCCCCCCCCTTCTCCTCTCTTGACAGGTCCCCGGACTCGTACACGATTAGTGAACATTCGCGCGCCGGAGATCAACGCCTCGTGTTCTGTGTGTGCCGTCGTTTTGTGCTTAAGTGGTTCAGTGTTTTTCGTTTTGTGCACCTACGTTCACGTGTGACAATTTTCGTCTATGTATGTGTCGAAGTGTCTGAACAAATTTTATCTTGGTCTCTACGCCCGTGAACGGCTCCATGTATTTTAAGAAGTGTTTGTCTCCGTTTATATGTCCACCGTATTTTTTTCTCTAAATGTCTTCATTTGTATCTTTTGTGTTTCTCTGAGGCCCAAGAGCGGCGTAGTATGCTGCTGCTGGCCTGCCTGTACACAGGTTTCAAAATAACAATAAAGAAAAAAATGACAGCTGTCACCACTTAGTGGACTTCCAGTGGCGGTATTAATGCTCTTTCGATAAACAGAAGTCCGCATGGGTGCAGGAACCAGGTGCCTGCTACGGAGACCCATACGGAGAAACGTTCGCTAAACGGTCGTTGAGAAGACACTATTGGTAATCTCTTGATTCGTCTGAGCAATCAGATGCTCAACAATTGCACGTCTCTTCGCCCGTACACACCTCCGCAGGCGTCGTTCACCCTTGTCATCTATGGCGCGTGGTGCGCCGCAATTCCCTTGCCGCGTGATTTGGATAGCGCCATTTTGCCACGCAGAGTGTACTTTAACCATGGTAATTTGCAAACTGTTTACAAATTTAGCCGTTTCAAAAGTGCTTCCATCCTTGGCCCGAAAGCCAAAGATAACGTCCTTTTGGACGTCAGACAAATTGCCCCGCTTCCGCATTACGACGATTGCACTATTCTCCCGCGTCCTCCCGACACGCTTTATGTATCCTCCACTGCTAGTGCTGCCACCTACCATCTGTGGTTTTCGTACCTTGACGTCGAACACAGGCTGTGATCACATTAATGTGACTGGGCCGCGTATCCTTCTATGGAGTGTAATGATTAAGAGAAGTAATTCGCACTTACTTACAATTCACACTCGACTTTCTGATATACGAATATTTTTTTTAAAATGTAGTTACTTTTGCTTCAGAATTGAATGAGTTGAAAATTCTTGCCTTTATTGGCTCAGATGTGACAACAACCCTGGAAATAGTTTCTCGTGTGCTGGGAAACAGTTCTATTGCTTCTGACGTTTTATTATCATGCCTATGTACTTTTCCCTTCTGCTACAGTTGTAGCGGCTTATTTGGCACCTTAAATAAAGTAAGTATTGCATTCAATGCAAGTTTCCCTCGTTCCATGTTCACTACTTTGAGTGGAAGTGTTGTGAAGAAAAATTCTGTGTTGAGTAGATATACGACGTCTTTCTGCCGATGGTCGCATAGTCTGTTATTTATTAGCCATTTTTTTCCTTAAAAGTAAACGACATACTTCACTTAAAGTAGTAAAGGAGTTTTGCTATTTGGGGAGCAAAATAACTGATGATGGTCGAAGTAGAGAGGATATAAAATGTAGACTGGCAATGGCAAGGAAAGCGTTTCTGAAGAAGAGAAATTTGTTAACATCGAGTATAGATTTAAGTGTCAGGAAGTTGTTTCTGAAAGTATTTGTATGGAGTGTAGCCATGTATGGAAGTGAAACATGGGCGATAAATAGTTTGGACAAGAAGAGAATAGAAGCTTTCGAAATGTGGTGCTACAGAAGAATGCTGAAGGTTAGATGGGTACATCACATAACTAATAGTGAGGTATTGAATATAATTGGGGAGAAGAGCAGTTTGTGGCACAACTTGACAAGAAGAAGGGACCAGTTGGTAGGACATGTTCTGAGGCATCAAGGGATCACCAATTTAGTATTGGAGGGCAGCGTGGAGGGTAAAAATCGTAGAGGGAGACCAGGAGATGAATACACTAAGCAGATTCAGAAGGATGTAGGTTGCAGTAAGTACTGGGAGATGAAGCAGCTTGCACAGGATAGAGTAGCATGGAGAGCTGCATCAAACCAGTCTCAAGACTGAAGACCACAACAACAACAACAACAACAACAACATGCTTCATTAGAAGCCTTTTGGTTTCGAGAGAATCATAAGTAGACTCATAACGTGGCAAGTTATTCCTTGTTATCATACGTCCAGCAAAGTATGGAGTGTAGCTCCAGAAGATTCGTTCGTTCTTTTTTCTTTACTCAGAATGCAACTGATGCCCCTAAATCAGAGACCGCCTGTTTCAGTGACTCAGGCTGCCAGTAGAACGCTACAAAATTTATACTCCCCATGTGTCTAAATAAACTACATTACTTATTCTCCGATTTTGTCCAAACTTTGCACGTTGCGTTTTGTTAATTCTAAAATTGTACAGTCCAGATTTATTGTCTTTATTTACCAAAGTTTCAAAGAAAGAAAATTTTACCTAAAACATTATAACAATTTCAATTTTTATTTGACGTCTACTGAAAGCATTTAAAATTATTATTCAGTTATATTTTGTTACGTGAGTGCGTGGGAATGATTAAAAGAGTAAATGAGGGACATATGAGATTCGAAATGTTTCATTTTGTGACGAACTACGTGAAATCCAAAACAGTGAGGAAAATTCCTGGGAAGAGCAACGAGTGACGTGACATATGTCTGAGTGAGCATGCTTTTGCAAAAGGCAGCCAGAAAAGAAGTTAATAACGGAATAAGTTTGTCATTTTATTTTGGAATTATTTCATACTTTATTTGGTTTATAATTAAATCTGATGTAAAAACCTGAAGTTATGCTTACGTAAAATTATTTTCTAAATTGTGATTCGATAAGGCGAGGCTTTTGCCGCTGGAATAAACTAGAAAGAAAGTTCCTATTAATCATTAGATTACAGCAAATCAGAATCGCGAGCCTCCCACGCGGAGACAGGGGTGCTATCTGCATGAGGACACTGCCTAGGAAGTTGCTTCTGAACCATTCTACCCAATACATCATGTTAGATTGCTCTTCGCAAAAAAGTATGTAGAAAGCAGAATTAGAGATGTAAATTCGGTTCGGCTATCGCCAGCAGGGAGCGACCTGAATGGGAAGCATTTTAGTGAACGCTTGATAATTTTATATGCTCCTGTGTGAAAGACAACCGTGTGTGAAATATCCTACTCTAATTCAGAAAATCCACGTGGCATGTTTCGCGTTCGTGACGGAAGAGTAAGGCGCGTTCTCCTGTAACGGAAGATCACTGAATCGACTGAATGTTAAACTCGCATGATGACTGAAAATCGTTCAACGGCTCTGAGCACTCCCCTAGAACTTAGAACTACTTAAACCTAACTAACCTAAGGACATCACACACGTCCATGCCCGAGGCAGGATTCGAACCTGCGACCGTAGCAGCCGCGTGGTTCCGGACTGAAGTGCCTAGAACCACTCGGCCACAGCGGCCGGCACTCGAGTGATATTGTGATTCAGTGACCGATTATATCATGCATAATATTCTGGTCTAATTTAGAAAATTTTTGGCTGTTTTCATGTGGCTGTGTGTAGAACATCTTTATAACTGTAAACTTGCAGAGAAAATATTAGTGCAGACATAAATAGGGACTTGATAGCCATTTCATGAACCTTAGTAGCAATAAATAGTCAGCAGAACTTTAAATATCTCGCTACAAGAAGGTAAAACCCGAATGCCCGATAATTATCATGGACTTTCAGGGACTGATTTTTAACTAGAATTTTTAGGCCTCCATCTGGTAGGTAACAGGTGGTGATTTCTTTAATCCTGCTTTGCAGCACCTAGATAGTACCTGCTACGACAGAGTGAAGGGACAACAAGCAGACAAGAAGTGGTTCGAGGTAAGTGCACTGAACTGTGTGAATGTGATAACGGTACGAACAGTACCGAGACCCGCCCAGCCGCAGACTGCTCCGTAATATATCGTTCCATACGTCCCTGCGTCCTCAGAAAACTAAATAAAGACAAATATGTTGTAATTTTTTAGATGTTGCGGATTTTCGTGGCACTGCATATGCTCCACATTCTAAAAAACAAATCAATATAAGTAATAGCATTCCCACTCACTTGGTATCCAGAAGAGCAGCTTTTTGTCCGCTTGATGCGCTGCTATCACACTGTACAAGAAAAATGAGCAGGATAGTCGTGACTGAATGTGTTATACTTTGATAATATTATAAATGCGATAGTGTGTTTGTCTGTTACCTTCTCACGACTAAACCGCTCAACTGATTTACGAGGGGGGTTCTTCTTCTTCTTTCGTTTCGCCCTCTTTGGGGCACGCTGGAGCAATCACTTCTTTGTGCATTGCTCTTTTCTTAGGGCCCAGTATTTCTTCATTCTTTCTGATCTTCTTTTCCTCTCTTCTTTCTGCTTGGGACCGGCAATGGTGGAGTTTGAGGGGCGTTCAATAAATAATACAACACATATATTTCTCAACAAGAAAAAAAGTTCAAATGTGTGTGAAATCTTATGAGACTTAACTGCTGTCATCAGTCCCTAAGCTTACACACTACTTAACCTAAATTATCCTAAGGACAAACACACACACCCATGCTCGAGGGAGGTCTCGAACCTCCGCCGGGACCAGCCGCACAGTCCATGGCTGCAGCGCCTGAGACCGCTCGGCGAATCCTGCGGCGGCTTATGTTTCTCAACCAATTCGATAGAAAAAAAATGAGAAATCTATTGTGGAACGTCGCGCAACATTCCCGCTTCAGCCTCTAAAGTTTCGTGAAGTTCCCACAAGTGGTGGCTCTACATACAGCCTTCAAAATAACGTCTGTAACGGAGGCGTGTTCCAAGCAGAGAGCTATCATTGAGTTCTTTTTGGCTAAGAATGAGAGGATCACAGATACTCATAGGCGCTTACAGAATGTCTACGGAGACCTGACAGAGAACAAAACCACTGCGAGTCGTTGTTCGAGCCGTTTGTCATCATCACGAGAAGGTCGTGCAAACCTGTACGATATCTCGCGTGCCGGCCGGCTGCACACAGCTGTGACTCCTGCATTGTTGGAACGTGAGGACACTCTCATTCGAGGTGATCGACGGATCGCAATCAAATACCTCATTGTACAACAGAACGTCTCTGTTGTCAGTGCTGACATACTCAATACCATTTGGAGTACTCAAAGATGTGTGCCGACTGACTTCCTCGCCGCCTATCAGAAGACCACAAAGAGCAACGAAGGACGATCTGAGCAAAGTTGCTTGCCCGTTTCGAGGCTGATCGTGACAGTTTTTGTCGTACATCCTCTCAGGCGATGAAACATGAGTTCATCATTCCAAATTGGACACATAACAGCAATGCATGGAATGGCGCCACATCGTGTCTCCTCCGAAGAATAAGATCAAAGCCGCACCCTCTGCCGGTAAAGTCATGACGACGGTCTTCTGGGACTGTCAAGGGGTTACTCTGTTTGATGTCCTACTTCCTGGTGTAATGATCAACTCGAAAGTGCAATGTGCTCACCTCAGAGAATTGAAGAAATGACTTCAGCGCGGCACAACAAAAATACAAACTTCTCCTTCTCCACGACAACGCAAGGCCTCATACAACTATGCGCGCCCGAGAGGAACTCACAAAACTTCATTCGACTGTTCTTAGCCGGCCGCTGTGGCCGAGCGATTCTAGGCGCTTCAGTCCGGAACCACACTGCTGCTACGGTCGCAGGTTCGAATCCTGCCTCGGTCATGGATGTATTGTAAGTAGTCTGTTTAGGTTTTTATGTTGGTAACGCCACGTAGCGCTTTGTATGAAAATAACTGACTGTGCTGTGTGCAGTCTGTGGCTGATTGTCATTGTTGAAATATTCTCTGTTGTAGTGTTGGGCAGTTGGAGGTGAGCCGCCAGCATTGGTGGACGTGTCAGTTTAGTGTTGATCAGAATAAGTAAAGAGCGAAAAGTCTAAGTACGCTCAGTTTTGTTCAGCAGTTTGAAAATCAAATAACGTAAGCACAGAAATTCATTAATTTTTCTAAGGGGACGTTTCAGTGTGTGATGTCCTTACGTTAGTTAGGTTTAAGTAGTTCTAAGTCTAGGGGACTGATGACCTCAGACGTTAAGTCCCATAGTGCTCAGAGCCATTTGAACCATTTGATTGTTCTTCCTCATCCACCATACAGCTTGGATAACTCATACAAAAAGTGGCGGGGAAAGTAAAGCACGAAGAGAGACGTGCTCAAATTACAAATGGGGTAAAACAGAGATGCACATTTTCTCCTCTGGCGTTCTCGTCGAAGAAATAATGAAATTAATGGATGAAAGTTTCCGAGGTGGGGAAAATTCAGGGTGAAAAATATTAATGATAACATTCGCCGATAACGTTGCTATTCCTATGTAAGTGAGGAAGAATTAGAGGATCTGTTGAATAAAACGAACTGCTGAGCACAGAATAGGGACAGAGAATAACAGAAAAAAACGAAAGCTTTAAGCAGCAGCAGAAATGAGGTTAATGAGAAACTGCTAATCAAAATGGACACCTTTTCTCTTCACTTTAAGATTTTCTAGTTTCCCTATCACATTCAGGCTGCTGATGTTTCTCTCTGTGACTGGTAAATTGTTGCCCTTCCGTAGTTTTATGATCTTTTTCCCATGGATATATCCCCTTCCCGGAGATCAGAATGGAAAACTAACCCGTAGTCTTCTGCCAATGGAGAGAACTTTTCCTGTGGATCGATATTTTTTGTGTGTGTAATACAGTGTTTCTATTGTCTGCTCCACTCTTTTGCCTTTGATCATTCAGGTTTCTTTGATCTTACGGCGTAGTTTGCCATTCCAAAGGCAAGATGGTGTCCTAAAATTCAATACGCTACTCCACCCTCTATCGACAAAGTCATTGGTAGAATGAGGGTACCACATAATAATAGAAGACTTCGGCCAACATAGATGGTGATTTGTATTTAAAATCTAAGCATCAGCTGAGACATTTGGATTAATAGTTAAGGTATTAACCCCTAGAGATCTACTGGTATTATTTTTAAATTATGATGATGTTAGACTAATATAATCTTAAATGAGGTTAAAGATTTAAAAACTGAAGTCACATGAGACTTTTGTAGTTGAAGGTACAATAATTTCGATCTGACTTAAGTTCTTTTTACTGTGACCTGTAAGTCTAAGAGATAACTGGGGACTTAATGACAGAATTAACGAGTGAATTTCAATTTGATCAACTTGTATAGTGCCTCCAGATCTAGTACAGCATAACGTATGCGTTCATCAGTGTACTGGATATCCATAATTTAATTTTGGGCGCCTTCCATTTTTGAACTCAGTATCAGGGATTTTTACTAGTTTTATTCAGTCCTTTGCGCTAGCACAACCTGCACTGAGCCAGTAATCTCCCATCAAATTATCCCAATTGAATCCGTATTGAAAATTTTTCCACTAGGGGTTTGACTTTAGCATATGGGCCTGATGAATGATACTTGGAGATGAAGGTAGGACAGTGCTGCTGAATATCAGAATAGATTGAAAAAAGTGGTTTTCTAAATATTACTTTTAATTAATATCTTATTATCCGTGGCATGATAACATAATAAATACTAAAGTAAATGTAATAATGATACGACGGCATATGTGAACCCGAAAGCCGGATTATGTGGAACGACGTACTTGAAGGGTTTTGCTTTTATTTGATATTAACAGAAAAGCTGTACTGGTGGGAAAAATCCGAACTTCTCTCTTCTCATGGCACAGTAACAGCAACCGAGAAAGTAACTTTCTCGCCCTGTCGACTTACCACGGAGGCAGTGGATGAGATAGGGCGCTGTCTACGCGTGGTTAAAATTCAGGACGCTGCTCCACCTCAAGATTAACATCGAGGCTGAGCGTACAGCGAGCCGTGCGTCGCCCTTAGAATTTCGTGCTCGTGACGAGATCATGCGAAGGAAAGGGGCAGTTAATTACTCGTTGCGTCTCGTGGCTTCGAGGGTAGAAATGTGCCCAAGTTGGCTTGGCAGGTTTGTTCAGTCTGGACCCCAATACAGAAACCAGTACATCACACGTACAGACGTCCTTGCAAGAAGCATCTTCGTTGATTGCCACGTTCCAGTATACGAACTTGTTTCGTTTTGATTTCCTTCACAGTAAATATGAAACCGATTTCGTACAGTTCATTGTCTCCAGGAGGACAGTGAAACAGTAAAGTTCGTTTCGCACTCTGCGATTCAGAATTATGCTTTCCTCCAAAGCGAAAAGTTTGAAATCCAAATACAGTCAGCAGTTTATCTACACATTCCGTTGAAAAGTATGGAGACACTTACTAGTGGGTATAACTATAGGTTCTGTGCACCTGTCGGCTTTGTGATGGCTTGGACGGTGCTGAAGACGCCTTCATTGAGCTGTCTGAATGCCTGTGGGAGAATGGCAGTCCATTCTTCCTCAAGAGCTAAAACCAGGGAAGATAGTGATGTTGGAAGCTGAGGTACTTACCGAAGTCGACGTTCTAATTCATTCCAAAGGCGTTCCAGGAGGGGACTTTGGGCAGGACAGCACATTTCAGGATTGGTATTGTCTGTAAAACATTGCCTCGCAGATACTGCTTTATGACAGGATGCATTTTCAAGATGATACGGTCGCCCTCACCGAACCGTTTCTCTGTTGTACGCAATACACAATGCTGTCAAATGTGTTCACATCCTTCCGCATTTAGCGCTTCCTTCAACACAATAAAAGGACACAACTCTAACCGTGAAAAAATACCTTGGTATCGTAACACTACCTCCTTCGTGTTTCACTGTTGGCGCTACACAAGGCAGGTAACATTCTACAGGCATTCGCCAAATTCAACCCATTCCTTCGGATTACGACAGGTTATTATGTGACTCGTCACTACAAATCACTAGTTTCCTGTCATCCACCGTCCTGTAGTGTGGCCCTTTGAACTACCACAAGCGTCGCTTAGCACTGACTAAACAAATAAACTGAGGTGACAAAAGTCATGGGATGCCGGTATACACATATACAGATGGCGGTAGTGCCACATAGACAAGATATAAAAGAACAGTGAATTGGCGGCGCTGAATTTCTACTCAGGGTCAAAAAATGGTTCAAATGGCTCTGAGCACTATGGGACTTAACATCTATGGTCATCAGTCCCCTAGAACTTAGAACTACTTAAACCTAACTAACCTAAGGACATCACACACATCCATACCCGAGGCAGGATTCGAACCTGCGACCGCCGGCCGCGGTGGTCTAGCGGTTCTAGGCGCTCAGTCCGGAGCCGCGCGACTGCTACGGTCGCAGGTTCGAATCCTGCCTCGGGCATGGATGTGTGTGATGTCCTTAGGTTAGTTAGGTTTAATTAGTTCTAAGTTCTAGGGGACTGATGACCATAGATGTTAAGTCCCATAGTGCTCAGAGCCATTTGAACCATTTGAACCTGCGACCGTGCGGTCGCGCTGTTCCAGACTGTAGCGCCTAGAACCGCTCGGCCACTCGGGTCGGCGAAAATATTTCTAATGTGATTATGACTACGCGACACGAATTAATAGACGCCTATGTTTGAAGGAGGTAGAAGCATGGGATATTCCATTTCGAAAATTGTTAGGAAATTCAATATTCCGAGGTCCACATTTTCAAGAATGTGCCGAGAATACCCAATTTCAGGCATCACGAGGGACAATGCAATGACCGACGGCTTTCACTTAACGGCCGCGAGCAGCGGCGTTTGCGTAGAGTTGTTACTGCTGACAAACAAGCAACGCTGAGTGAAATTACCGCTGAAATCTATGAGGGAAGTATGACGAACGTATCCGTTAGAAACGCGCGGCGAAATTTGGCGTTAATAGGTTTTTGCAACAGATGACCCACGCGACTGCCTTTGCTTACAGCACGACATCGCCTGCAGTGCCTCTCCTGGGCTCGTGACCACATCGATTGGACCCTAGCCGACTCGAAATCGTGTCCTGGTCAGTTGAGTCCCAATTTAAGTTGGTAAGAGGTGATGATACGGTTTGTGTGTGGCGCAGTCCCCCCAAAGCGATGGATCCAAGTTCTCAACTAGGCACTGTGGAAGCTGGTGGTGGTTAAATAATGGTGTGGACTGTGTTTACATGAATGGTCTGGGTCCTTTGGTCCAACTGAACAGATTATTGACTACAAATGGTTATGTTCGGTTACCTGGAGACCATTTTCAGCGATTCATGGACTTCACGTTCCCAAACAAAGATGTGTCATGTCACCAGGCCACAATTGTTCACGGTTGGTTTGAAGAACATTCTAGACAGTTCGAACGAATGATCTGACCACCTAGATCCTCCAACATGGTTTTCAAGGAATATTTATGTCACAAAATCGAGAGGTCAGTTCGTGCACAAAATCCTGCACCGGCAGCACTTTCGTCGGGCAAAAGGAAGTCTGATACGACATTAAGAGGTATCTAATGACCTTCATCACGTCAGTGTATGAGCAACTGCTCGACCATCGTACCCCATTCTCTAGCTGGACTGCAGGTAATACTTCGGGCTCACTGGTGATTCTTCCCTCTGATTTCGTGCTATTTTTTATAACCACCTCCGCAATGGTCGACGGTCCCCGTCCGTGAGTATATGAAGTGCCCTGTGTTGGTTAGTTGTGGTTGTTCCTTCGCATTTCAATTCCACAACGATATCACCAATGGTCACCTTGGGCAGCTCTAAAAGGGTTGAAATGTTCCTGATGGATCTGTTACACAGGTGATATCCAATGACGAGTCCACGTTCGAAGTCACCCATTTCCCTAGTGATGGAACAATACTCCCGACCTCCATTTATACTGTTGACTCAGCCTCTCGTGACATATAGTGTGGTTATTTCCGCATTTTATCAAGGTGGACGAATACTTTTGATTAAACACTGTAGCAGAAATGTACTTTTGATAATTTAAAATCATACTTCCAAAATGAATCTTTCCCTCTGGAGCGGAGTGTGAGCAATATTGACACTTTGTGACAGGTTGAAACTTTGTGTCGAACCGGTATTTGAACCCAGAATGATGCCTCTCCGGAAAATGTTCTTATTGACTCAGCTATTCAGGCACGACTCACAACTCGTCCTCACAGCTTCGCTTCTACCAGAACTTCTCTCCCACCTTCAAAACTTTATTACTACGGTATTTCTTCCGAGGGATCTCGTCCAATAAGGTATGCATGATAACTTCTGCGAAGTTTTGAAATCGTAATGGCGGCAGATTCAGACACACTGGTAACCAGCTCGCCCTAGAGAATCTGTCGGTGTCTCTAACACTAAACACTTCATCTCCCGGCGCAAAAAGAAATTTCCCGCATTGCCGAGAAAATTCTCTGACAATTGGAGTAAATGTTGTTGAATTACGAGGGGTAAGATAGTACCAGCCAGCACGTTCTCCGAACTCACTGTTATGGACTTATGCTACGGGCGCAGGTTCGAATCCTGTCTCGGGCATGGATGTGTGTTATGTCCTTAGCTTAGTTAGGTTTAAGTAGTTCTAAGTTCTAGGCGACTGATGACCTCAGAAGTTAAGTCGCATAGTGCTCAGAGCCATTTGAACCATAGTGCTCAGAGCCATTTGAACCATTTTATTACGGATTTATTTCCGTGAGGGGAGATGAAACGTTTGGATTATTAAATACTGAATGATTCTCAAAACGACTGATAGCTCGTTTTGCTGCAGCTGTTGCTATTATTAGTAAAGCAGTTGGCTCTTTTGAGCGTCCTAGAAAATCATTTACACGCCGATTCCAATTGAGCATTAATGTAAGTGGACGAAATTTTCAGCAAATACCCATCACTCTGCAGTCTGAGGTCGATCTCTGACGTTCAATAGCGTCAAAACCTTCATATAGGAACCTTTGACATTCATGACACACACAAAAATTTGTTTTTTTATCTCCTCTGGACGCTTGAAAACATTTTATACGTAGATTTTTATACCCTATGCGTAATATGCAACCAGAAAATAAGCAGTCTTCCTAATCACTGCAAAGTCACGCAAAAGACAGTACGTTTGACTGAGCCCCTGTGCTGTTCGAGATGGGAAAGTTACGTTTCAGCTTACTACATTCCCGTTTCACAATAATACGTAGCAAGACAAAAGTAACGCAGCACTTCGTAAGTTGTTCACTACTGTAATTTTCAGAATACAATTGGCAAACCAGCACCTCACAAACAGTCATGATGGTAATGGCAAACACCACTATTACATGTAAGAGACAAGGATACAGGCCTCTCCGTTCTTCCAAGGAGCTGGTTAATATGTATTAGATATGGACTGAGAGCCCACAGAAAGCATCCCCATTTGTCTGTCTATAGCGCCATTTGCACGGCACAATATCTTAAAGAATAGATCAAAATTCCCTACTCAGCTGCATTATGCAAGCGAACTTTATCGCCAGCTTGATTTTATTCGCGTCTGTTACACAAACAGAACTCGGAAATTTCGAGCTGCAAAAGTTTTAACCGACTGCATTTCCCATTGTGCAGATGATATGCTGATGCAGTTAGCAGTATCAGCTGACAAATGTGCGGACACGTTTATTCGCTCTGGTACGGAATTCTACTGGCATATTTATGCAGCTCCACCAGTATTTAACTGGGAATTTGTTGCAGAGATGTAAGTTCCAAACGACCAGTCCGCTTTTCATTCTGAATAGTACGCCCCGTTCTCTTACTGTCGAAATGTGTCGTCGATGGCACTAGATCTGAATAAATGTCCTGAAATAGTGCAGTCGCTACCTCCTTCGAGTAATGGTCAGTCCTCGGTCGGGGCACCAGAACTTTAGTCTGGCTGTCAGCACAAGTCAAGTTTGAAACTGCTATCGGCGTAGTTTCCTTAAGAGGTCACTGCGTTCTATACATTACCTTTGGATACTCATATATTAGCTGTAAACTGACTCGGGCTGCACGCCCACACAAACCAGATAATTTTTGTTGAATTATAATCGTGAAACGAACAATACATTTTACTCTTTCGACTGCTTACATAGCAGAGTTTTGAGAAATATCGTATTATATTACGCGTCACAGGAAGTTAGGAGTTGTTTATCCGTATCTAGAATATTTCTGGATATTTAATAGATTTCATCAGTTGTAGTCACACACTTCATAAACGATCTAGTCACGCTATTGTTATTACCGCCTCTCTTCGAAATCAGCTGTTCATAGACTATGAACTACTTTCCGTTTTGATACTAAAAGTTGTTTGAGTGTTCGATGTTATTCTTCTTAGCACCCGTAATAAAATACTGAAAAAACGAATGTTTTAAAAAAATGATTACACTTTATTATTTCTCTCTTTCCCTCTCTCTCTCTGTCTGTCTCTCTCTCTCTCTCTCTCTCTCTCTCTCTCTCTCTCTCTCTCTCTCTCTCTCTCTCACACACACACACACACACACACACACACATTCATCCACGCATATGTGCACCGAAGGCAACATTTTGAAAATTCGACACTCGTCTCGTCGTAATTTAAAAATACAAGGAAAATTCCCATTTGTGTTATTGGAGGATGGCTCTTACAGATTAGATTGAAACCGACTCAGAAATAATAGGAGCGGCGAGAACTTTCCGTACTTCTTAACAGTTATTCGAAGATGCTGCTCAGATAACACAATAAAAATCAAAACTGTAAGCAGCACAAGCAGACCGCCAGAAATAAATTAAGAAGTCAAACATGGACGTCCACTTTCACCCGCCCTTTTTAATAAATATACCGACGCATGTTCAGACATTATTAACCAATAAAATAACGATTTACAGAATGTCATTTCCAAGCTGAATGAAACATCTAAGGAGTAAAACACCAACATTTCTTTTGTTCACGCAACGGCTGTGATTTTTACGACCTAAAAACCAATAGTTTGAAGTAAGTAATTATAACATAGTAGGGTCGAGAACTGTACCTGGCGGAGAGTCTACCTAGTAACACTTGACGTTACCTGGTCAGTGTTTCAATCTAGTGAGAGACAGTACAATCACACGAGGGAATGCGAACTACGGGTCGCTATAAACAGTTCTCAATAACTCCTTCTGTTTTGGGTGATGTGAGACATTAGATTCTGTTTTGTGCAGAATTTGCAAATATTTTTAGTTCTACATATTTATGTAGTGTATAGCATTTTAAAGCTATTTGGAAGAAATGGTCAATTCTTCCGTTACAATATTTTATGGTGATCAAAATTCTCCATATTTTATAAATTACTTATATTACGGGTTGACGGTGAAGACATACTTGCTCAACCGTGCACCATCTTGTACCCTGAAACAGGAGAAGGCCTTCTATCTCGAAATTAATATTTGCAAATGAACTAAGTTTCTTTAACGTGTTATCAATTTTATCTGTGTTCAGAATGGAAATTTTTGTTGGATTCCAATAGTTTCTATTTCAAAATGTATTGTAACTTATTTTCGATAACACTTAAGTTGTATTAAACTATTACACTAGCCCCTCTCCTCACGTTCGGTCTGTGGAATCGGTTCGTCAGTGTTTGATGTGGTTTACTAAATATATCCAGCGGTAACGTTAGGTGACTCACCCTGTATGTATGTGTGTGTGTGTGTGTGTGTGTGTGTGTGTGTGTATGTGTGTGTCTATGAGAGAGAGAGAGAGAGAGAGAGCGAGAGAGAGAGAGAGAGAGTTGCGTTTGTGTGAAAGCAACAATCCCGCACTGTGTTACAAAAAGGTACGGCCAAACTTTCAGGAAACATTCCTCACACAAAAAAATGGTTCAAATGGCTCTGAGCACTATGCGACTTAACTTCTGAGGTCATCAGTCGCCTAGAACTTAGAACTAATTAAACCTAACTAACCTAAGGACATCAACACATCCATGCCCGAGGCAGGATTCGAAACTGCGACCGTAGCGGTCGCTCGGCTCCAGACTGTACCGCCTAGAACCGCTCGGTCACTCTGGCCGGACTTCCTCACACACAAATAAAGAAAAGATGTTATGTGGACATGTGTCCGGAAACGCTTAATTTCCATGTTAGAGCTCATTTTAGTTTCGTCAGTATGTACTGTACTTCCTCGATTCACCGCCAGTTGGCCCAATTGAAGGAAGGTAATGTTGACTTCAGTGCTTGTGTTGACATGCGACTCATTGCTCGACAGTACTAGCATCAAGCACAACAGTACGTAGCATCAACAGGTTAGTGTTCATCACGAACTTGGTTTTGCAGTCAGTGCAATGTTTACAAATGCGGAGTTGGCAGATGGCCATTTGATGTATGGATTAGCACGGGGAAATAGCCGTGGCGCGGTACGTTTGTATCGAGAGATATTTCCAGAACGAAGGTGTCCCGACAGGAAGACGCTCGAAGCAATTGATCGGCGTCTTAGGGAGCACGGAACATTCCAGCCTATGGCTCGCGACTGGGGAAGACCTAGAACGACGAGGACACCTGCAATGGACGAGGCAATTCTTCGTGCAGTTGACGATAACCCTAATGTCAGCGTCAGAGAAGTTGCTGCTGTACAAGGTAACGTTGACCACGTCACTGTATGGAGAGTGCTACGGGAGAACCAGTTGTTTCCATACCATGTACAGCGTGTGCAGGCACTATCAGCAGCTGATTGGCCCCACGGGTACACTTCTGCGAGTGGTTCATCCAACAATGTGCCAATCCTCATTTCAGTGCAAATGTTCTCTTTAGGGATGAGGCTTCATTCCAACGTGATAAAATTGTAAAGTTTCACAATCAACATGTATGGGCCGATGAGAATCCGCACGCAATTCTGCAATCACGTCATCAACACAGATTTTCTGTGAACGTTTGGGAAGGCATTGTTGGTGATGTCTTGATTGGGCCCCATGTTCTTCCACCTACGCTCAATGGAGCACGTTACCATGATTTCATACGGGATACTCTACCTGTGCTGCTAGAACATGTGCCTTTACAAGTACGACACAACATGTGGTTTATGCACGATGGAGCTCCTGCACATTTCAGTCGAAGTGTTCGTACGCTTCCCAACAACAGATTCGGTGACCGATGGATTGGTAGAGGCGGACCAATTCTATGGCCTCCACGCGCTCCTGACCTCAACCCTCTTGACTTTCATTTATGGGGGCATTTGAAAGCTCTTGTCTACGCAACCCCGGTACCAAATGTAGAGACTCTTCGTACTCGTGTTGTGGACGGCTGTGATACAATACGCCATTCGCCAGGGCTGCATCAGCGCATCAGGGATTCCATGCGACGGAGGGTGGATGCATGTATCCTCGCTAACGGAGGACATTTTGAACATTTCCTGTAACAGAGTGTTTGAAGTCACGCTGGTACGTTCTGTTGCTGTGTGTTTCCATTCTATGATTAATGTGATTTGAAGAGAAGTAATAAAATGAGCTCTAACATGGAAAGTAAGCGTTTCCGGACACATGTCCACATAACATATTTTCTTTCTTTGTGTGTGAGGAATGTTTCCTGCAAGTTTGGCCGTACCTTTTTGTAACACCCCAGTTTCACCTTGCGTACAAAATAAGTGTATTGATAAAATTGAGACAAATAACTTTTTTCGTCTATTCCCATGTTAGGGGTGTGAAGGTGAAATTGAAGAGTCAGCTTATCTTTCATTTCAGTACGTGTGAATATTATCCCAAGGTCCACCAAGGACTGGTTCATTTCTCCGTCGGGAGGCTATTGCTCCCCAAATTGAGATATAAACGTTGGTCCCACTATCAAATCGTCACGCGACCGTTTCGAGCCGCTTCTCACAAGACCAGATTCACGAGTGCAGCCCATTGTTTGGCAGAAAGTGGAAAACGGGACTCATTGAGGGAATCAGATCGCTTGCAGAGATCGGAAAAAAAGACGGCGACGTGTTCTCATAATTAGAGAATGAGATTTTTACTGAGATTTTTACGGATAATTCAGCGAGTGTAATGAGACAAATTTGTACATTAAGGGTCACGTTAGAATTTTCTGAGATATGAGGAAATTAAATTTAACCGTCTCAGCTTAAAGGTTCGTGTATTCGCGGGTTTATATCTTACCTTACGTAATAGCATGAGCATATTATTTATCCTGTTATCTTCGTTGTTGGGTTTTCAGTGTTAATCAGTTGCCTCTGGAGCGCTAGTTTCTCCTGCGCGTTTCACAAAAGACTATTACTGCATAATAAGTAATGTTCAGAAAACTGTTGCAGTATCATCAGCTGATGAGCTAATTCGTTCTGGTAGGGAGAACGCTTTCAGTAAAATGTTCTCGAGCTCACTGCCACGGTAACATGTTAGAACGGCACTAGCTTCGACCAAGTAGTCCTTGGCCATTAAGAAGTGGAATAACAGCTGACTGGTTGCTAGCATTATTTTCTGCCTCCGCCATTAATCGGTCCTTTCTTCACCCTGTGTAGCAGCTGTGACTTTAATGCATCTGTAATTATTATTTTGGTTGCGTTTTTAATGATGCTGCCGCCATTAAGCCGCAATAAATTTTATTTTAATGTTAAACGACCCAGATTTCGGTCTTAGACCACTTCCGAGTACAAAAACTAGAATAAACAATAGTAATATAAATCACAAAAACAAGATCAGGGTAACCACGAAAAATACTTTATAAATACCATGGTTCTTTACTTTTTTATATGTAAAAGACATCAGACTGGTATAAAATACTTGTTGAAAAAGCATATCTGGTCACGAAGTCCAGATCTGTCACTAGTAAAAGTGAGAACATCTCCAAAATGACTAAATACATAGCAGACTTCCATTTCTGGAACGCGTAGCACAATTGTTGTATGAAACTGTAAACCAATACACAGGTATACGCCACACTATTGTGTCTGAACAAAAAAAATGGTTCATATGGCTCTGAGCGCTATGGGACTCAACTGCTGTGGCCATCAGTCCCCTAGAACTTAGAACTACTTAAACCTAACTAACCTAAGGACATCACACACACCCATGCCCGAGGCAGGATTCGAACCTGCGACCGTAGCAGCAGCGCGGCTCCGGACTGGAGCGCCTAGAACCGCACGGCCACCGCGGCGGGCTGTGTCTGAACAACTGACATGTACACAGATGAAACGATCTTACAAAGATCGCCTGAGAGAAGTCTGTAGCGTGTTAGCTGAACTGTTCATTTTGCGTGATAATTACATTACCTTTGCATACATTTCCACATAACAGTGCTTACAGTATGTTACATGGAATTTCACTATTAAAGTTCACATGCAAACATCGTGAAGGATCTTAACATAATATATTTGTAACAAACATAGAATTTCTACCTTATAATACAGTGAACTATGTGAAACATGGTGTACTATATGAGCAAGTAGTAATATGCATCGTCAAAAACTACAACAGTGCTACACAAATGCTCCCAAAAGTCCCTCATAGCAGCACAACCAAGAAAACCACAACACAATGGTGACAAAACGAAGAGACGGGAGAAGGACCACGGATGCTGCCATTATGTAACAGCCACAGAAAATCTACAATTATTCCACTACACACTATGTTTCATATTGTTCCTGTTTAAAGAATATCTTACTATTTCAACAACTAAGGTTTCTATATTTCGTTTTTATTTTTATTTTTACATGAGAATAAAGGTAAGCGTTACACATGTGGATACGGATGGTATTATACCAAATGTTAAATTGCTATCCATTATTATTAGTAGCGTTAGTCACCTTGCCCCATTTTTCAGAGTACCCCGTCGTTCCTCGATTCCAACCGTTCCTTGCCACCCACACCTCTACCACCCCTATCCAGTTCAAATAATGTCTCAGGTTCTAAATGTTCAGATGTGTGTGAATTCCTAAGGCACCAAACTGCTGAGGTCTTACACACTACTTAAACTAACGTATGTGAAGAACAACACACACACACACACACCGATGCCCGAGGGAGGACTCGAACCTCCGGAGAGAGGTGCCGCGCAGTCCGTGACATAGCGCCTTAAATCGCGCGGCCACTCTGCGCGGCCCCGAGTTTCTGCTGGCTCCACAGCTGGATTCATGTTCCTTCCCCCTCCCCACCATTTCGTCACCACTGTGTTGTGGTTTTCTTGACTGTGCTGGTATGAGGAGCTTTTAGGAGAATTTGTGTGCTTCTGTTGCCATTTGTAACGATACATATTACTACTGGCTTGTATAGTGCACCATGTTTCACATAATTCACTGTGTTACAACGTAGAAATTTCATGTTTCTTACAAGTATATTACGGTAAGACCGTTGACGATGTTTACATGTGAACTTTATTTGGGGACCTGAATGTAATACACTTTACACTCTGTCTTGTAAGAATGTTTGCAGATATAGTGTAATTATCACGCCAAATGAACAGTTCAGCTACCTTGTTCCCATACACATCACAGATTGCATTGTGCAGACTCTGTTGTCTCTCAGGCGATATCTGGAAGATCGCTTCATCCGTGTCCATGTCAGTTGTTGTTCAGACACAATAGTGTGGTGTGTATCTGTTTATTGAGTAACAGTTTCATATAACAGTTGTGCAACAAGGTCCAGAAATGCAAGTCTGCTATAAATTTAGCCGTTGTGGAGATGTGTTCATTTTTGCTAGTGACATACAGGGCTATTACAAATGATTGAAGTGATTTCATAAATTCACTGTAGCTCCATTCATTGACATATGGTCACGACACACTACAGATACGTAGAAAAACTCATAAAGTTTTGTTCGGCTGAAGCCGCACTTCAGTTTTCTGCCGCCAGAGCGCTCGAGAGCGCAGTGAGACAAAATGGCGACAGGAGCCGAGAAAGCGTATGTCGTGCTTGAAATGCACTCACATCAGTCAGTCATAACAGTGCAACGACACTTCAGGACGAAGTTCAACAAAGATCCCCCAACTGCTGACTCCAGCAATTCGCAATTCACCAAAAGTTAACGTGTTTTGTGCAATCTCACGGTTTAAAGTTTACGGCCCCTTTTTCTTCTGCGAAAAAAAACGTTAAAGGACACGTGTATCTGGACATGCTGGAAAATTGGCTCATGCCACAACTGGAGACCGACAGCGCCGACTTCATCTTTCAACAGGATGGTGCTCCACCGCACTTCCATCATGATGTTCGGCATTTCTTAAACAGGAGATTGGAAAACCGATGGATCGGTCGTGGTGGAGATCATGATCAGCAATTCATGTCATGGCCTCCACGCTCTCCCGACTTAACCCCTTCCGATTTCTTTCAGTGGGGTTATGTGAAAGATTCAGTGTTTAAACCTCCTCTACCAAGAAACGTGCCAGAACTGCGAGCTCGCATCAGCGATGCTTTCGAACTCATTGATGGGGACATGCTGCGCCGAGTGTGGGAGGAACTTGATTATCGGCTTGATGTCTGCCGAATCACTAAAGGGGCACATATCGAACATTTGTGAATGCCTAAAAAAACTTTTTGAGTTTTTGTATGTGTGTGCAAAGCATTGTAAAAATATCTCAAATAATAAAGTTATTGTAGAGTTGTGAAATCGCTTCAATCATTTGTAATAACACTGTATATGGTGTGTATGACCAGATATGCCCCGGCCGCGGTGGACGAGCGGTTCTAGGCCCTCCAGTCTGGAACCGTGCGACTGCTATGGTTGCAGGTTCGAATCGTGCCTCGGGCATGGATGTGTGTGATGTCCTTAGGTTAGTTAGGTTTAAGTAATTTTAAGTTCTAGGGGACTCATGACCTCAGATGTTAAGTCCCACAGTGCTCAGAGCCATTTGAACCAGATACGCTTTATCGACAAGGACTTTTATTTCGCACCAAGCTGATGTCTTTTGACATACAAATAGGGTAAAGAAGCGGTAAAGAAGCGTTGTATTTATACACTATTTTTCACGGTTACCCTTCATCTTGGCCGGTCGCGGTGGGCGAGCGGTTTTAGGCGCTACAGTCTGGAACCGCGCGACCGCTACGGTCGCAGGTTCGAATCCTGCCTCGGGCATGGATGTGTGTGATGTCCTTAGGTTAGTTAGGTTTAAGTGGTTTTAAGTTCTAGGGGACTGATGGCCTCAGAAGTTAAGTCCCATACTGTTCAGAGCCATTTTAGCCTTCGTCTTGTCTGTGATTCATGCTTCTATTGTTTAATCCATTTTTTGGACTAGAAAATGCTTTAAGGCCGGAATCTGGATTGTATAACAATAAAATAAAAATTATTACAGTCAAACGGCGGCAGCATCATTAACAAAAAAAAAGAGAAACAATAGCACCAAGTGACCGCCAGGTTTAAAGCCCCACCCGATGTACAGATCATCATCAGTAGTGTCCCTCAGTTTATGTAACACTGAGAAGATATTTGGAATCTGAAACAGGACGTTAACGTCAAGCCTGAAGATCACAAACTGTAAACAACGCCCTTCCTGCTCTTTTCGACCAAATGCTGATGGTAAAATTTCTTCCACCACCACGAATCGAAACCGCAACCTGGACCGCGCAGTCGTGCGTTCGCAACGTCGTCGACTGGGAAAAAGGTTTCAGGTGTGTACTAAGGAGTAGTAATAATATTGCTTCTAATGCGTCATAGCTAAACGGAACGTGAGACGTGAAAAGCCAGCCGCCGTGTCCGAACGGTTCTAGACGCTTCAGTCTGGAGCTGCGCGACCGCTAAGGTCGCAGGTTCGAATCCTGCCTCGGGCATTGATGTGTGTGATGTCCTTAGGTTAGTTAGGTTTAAGTAGTTCTAAGTTCTAGGGGACTGATGACCTCAGATGTTAACTTCCATAGTGCTCAGAGCCATTTGAACCATTTAGACTCGAAAATTTAAAAGTAACTAATCTTTGGTAGACAAAATGAAACTGAACGAAGCCAACATTTGTGTAAATTGGGTCATACCTGAAGCATTCAACGGATTCGAAAGTAAAATTGTGTTTAACGATGTGACAGAAAATCCTAAATAAGTAATGGTTTTGTATTAAGCCATCTGTCTAGACTCTCATCGATCATAGTGGTATCGAAACGAAGGATGAAAGAGAAAAGGAATAACTACGAAATTAATTTATCTGAAATTGTTTTACTCAGGAAGATCATACTGCTGTTCTTCCTTTTAATTGTCACGCGAACGTCAGTAACGCAAGTATCGATGTAAGGGACCGCTGTCCCGGCGGAGTTTCGAGTCCTCCCTCGGGCATGGGTGTGTGTGTTTGTCCTTAGGATAATTTTGGTTAAGTAGTGTGTAAGCTTAGGGACTGATGACCTTAGCAGTTAAGTCCCATAAAATTTCACTCGCATTTGAACATTTGAAGGGACCGCTGGAGAGATAATCCACTAAACCACTCAACAGAGGCAAAGCGAGTGGACCTGATGAGATATCTGCATCTGCATGATTATTCTGCAGTTCACAATTAAGTTCTGGTAGAGGGTTCATCGAACCATCTTCAAGACATTTCTTCATCGTTCCATAATACACTCCTGGAAATGGAAAAAAGAACACATGGACACCGGTGTGTCAGACCCACCATACTTGCTCCGGACACTGCGAGAGGGCTGTACAAGCAATGATCACACGCACGGCACAGCGGACACACCAGGAACCGCGGTGTTGGCCGTCGAATGGCGATAGCTGCGCAGTATTTCTGCACCGCCGCCGTCAGTGTCAGCCAGTTTGCCGTGGCATACGGAGCTCCATCGCAGTCTTTAACACTGGTAGTATGCCGCGACAGCGTGGACGTGAACCGTATGTGCAGTTGACGGACTTTGAGTGAGGGCGTATAGTGGGCATGCGGGAGGCCGGGTGGACGTACCGCCGAATTGCTCAACACGTGGGGCGTGAGGTCTCCACAGTACATCGATGTTGTCGCCAGTGGTCGGCGGAAGGTGCACGTACCCATCGACCTGGGACCGGACCGCAGCGACGCACGGGTGCACGCCAAGACCGTAGGATCCTACGCAGTGCCGTAGGGGACCGCACCGCCACTTCCCAGCAAATTAGGGACACTGTTGCTCCTGGGGTATCGGCGAGGACCATTCGCAACCGTCTCCATGAAGCTGGGCTACGGTCCCGCACACCGTTAGGCCGTCTTCCGCTCACGCCCCAACATCGTGCAGCCCGCCTCCAGTGGTGTCGCGACAGGCGTGAATGGAGGGACGAATGGAGACGTGTCGTCTTCAGCGATGAGAGTCGCTTCTGCCTTGGTGCCAATGATGGTCGTATGCGTGTTTGGCGCCGTGAAGGTGAGTGCCACAATCAGGACTGCATACGACCGAGGCACACAGGGCCAACACCCGGCATCATGGTGTGGGGAGCGATCTCCTACACTGGCCGTACACCACTGGTGATCGTCGAGGGGACACTGAATAGTGCACGGTACATCCAAACCGCCATCGAACCCATCGTTCTACCATTCCTAGACCGGCAAGGGAACTTGCTGTTCCAACAGGACAATGCACGTCCGCATGTATCCCGTGCCACCCAACGTGCTCTAGAAGGTGTAAGTCAACTACCCTGGCCTGCAAGATCTCCGGATCTGTCCCCCATTGAGCATGTTTGGGACTGGATGAAGCGTCGTCTCACGCGGTCTGCACGTCCAGCACGAACGCTGGTCCAACTGAGGCGCCAGGTGGAAATGGCATGGCAAGCCGATCCACAGGACTACATCCAGCATCTCTACGATCGTCTCCACGAGAGAATAGCAGCCTGCATTGCTGCGAAAGGTTGATATACACTGTACTAGTGCCGACATTGTGCATGCTCTGTTGCCTGTGTCTATGTGCCTGTGGTTCTGTCATTGTGATCATGTGATGTATCTGACCCCAGGAATGTGTCAATAAAGTTTCCCCTTCCTGGGACAATGAATTCACGGTGTTGTTATTTCAATTTCCAGGAGTGTAGAACAGTGAACGGGAAAAACGAACGCTTAAATTTTTCCGTACTAGCTCTGATTTTTCTTATCTTCTCATGTTGGTGACTTCTGCCTATGTAGGTGGATGTCAACAAAAGATTTTCGCATTCGTATCAGAACACCGGAGATTTAAATTTCGTGAAGAGATCTCACCGCTATGAAAAACGCTTTCTTTGTATTGGTTGCCACCCCAATTCGCGTACCATATCTGTGGCATTCGCTCCCCAATATCGCGGTATTACAAAACTAGAGGACGTTCTGTGAACTTCTTCGATGTCCTTCGTCGATCCTATCTGGTGCGGATCCCACACTGCGTAGCAGTACTCGAGAGGAGGGAAGAGAAGCATCGTGTAAGCACTCTCTTTAGCAGTCCTGTTGCATTTTCTAAGTGTTCTGCCAATAAATCGCAGTCGTTGGTTTGGTTTACTCACAACGTTATTTACGTGAGAATTCCAATTGAAGGCATTCCTAATTGTGATCCCTAAGAATTTAGTTGAATTTACAGACTTTCGATTTGTCTTTTTTTTACCATGCAACCGAAATTTAGCGGATTCCATTTGGTACTCATGTGTATGACTTCACACTTTTCATTATATAAAGTAAATTGCCACTTTTTGCACCATATGCGTATGAGTCCACAAAATGCGAAAGAAACCTTCTATGTCAGGCACACCGTATATCGATGGAAGAACTAACCATTTATAGTGATTGAAAAATGCGCGGTAAGCCTATTTTCAAAAAGATCTCCGATCAGGAAACCCACCACAGCACCTACGAGTATGTTATGCCTATATCAGTAACACCAGTACTGGAAAAGTTTTATACTTGTATGTTATATCGTATCTGCTTTGTTGGAATTACCATGGATTCTACAAACAAAGATCATTTTAAACCAAGCTAGGTCTTCTAAGTTTGTAGGCTTGCACGGCCAGTATCAGTTTGAATAAAGTCGTTCTGGGTGTTGGGCCGCGTAGTACTAAACACGAAAACAACTAAAACACCGATGTTTCGGTGCAGCTGTCAATTTGAGAGCGACTAACTGCTGGATAAAGGAGGCTGTATACATGGAAGAAGCCTGGAGATACTGACAGGTTTCAGATAGATTATATAATGGTAAGACAGAGATTTAGGAACCAGGTTTTAAATTGTAAGACATTTCCTGGGGCAGATGTAGATTCTGACCACAATCTATTGGTTATGAACTGCAGATTGAAACTGAAGAAACTGCAAAAAGGTGGGAAGTTAAGGAGATGGGACCTGGATAAACTGAAAGAACCAGAGGTTGTAGAGAGTTTCAGGGAGAGCATTAGGGAACAATTGACAGGAATGGGGGAAAGAAATACAGTAGAAGAAGAATGGGTAACTCTGAGGGATGAAGTAGTGAAGGCAGCAGAGGATCAAGTAGGTAAAAAGACGAGGGCTAATAGAAATCCTTGGGTAACAGAAGAAATATTGAATTTAATTGATGAAAGGAGAAAATATAAAAATGCAGTAAATGAAGCAGGCGAAAAGGAATACAAACGTCTCAAAAATGAAATCGACAGGAAGTGCAAAATGGCTAAGCAGGGATGGCTAGAGGACAAATGTAAGGATGTAGAGGCTTGTCTCACTAGGGGTAAGATAGATACTGCCTACAGGAAAATTAAAGAGACCTTTGGAGAGAAGAGAACCACTTGTATGAATATCAAGAGCTCAGATGGCAACCCAGTTCTAAGCAAAGAAGGGAAAGCAGAAAGGTGGAAGGAGTATATAGAGGGTCTATACAAGGGCAATGTACTTGAGGACAATATTATGGAAATGGAAGAGGATGTAGATGAAGATGAAATGGGAGATAAGATACTGCGTGAAGAGTTTGACAGAGCACTGAAAGACCTGAGTCAAAACAAGGCCCCGGGAGTAGACAACATTCCATTAGAACTACTGATGGCCTCGGGAGAGCCAGTCATGACAAAACTCTACCATCTGGTGAGCACGATGTATGAGACAGGCGAAATACCCTCAGACTTCAAGAAGAATATAATAATTCCAATCCCAAAGAAAGCAGGTGTTGGCAGATGTGAAAATTACCGAACAATCAGTTTAATAAGTCACAGCTGCAAAATACTAACGCGAATTCTTTACAGACGAATGGAAAAACTGGTAGAAGCCGACCTCGGGGAAGATCAGTTTGGATTCCGTAGAAATGTTGGAACACGTGAGGCAATACTGACCTTACGACTTATCTTGGAAGAAAGATTAAGAAAAGGCAAACCTACGTTTCTAGCATTTGTAGACTTAGAGAAAGCTTTTGACAATGTTGACTGGAATACTCTCTTTCAAATTCTGAAGGTGGCAGGGGTAAAATACAGGGAGCGAAAGGCTATTTACAATTTGTACAGAAACCAGATGGCAGTTATAAGAGTCGAGGGGCATGAAAGGGAAGCAGTGGTTGGGAAAGGAGTGAGACAGGGTTGTAGCCTCTCCCCGATGTTATTCAATCTGTATATTGAGCAAGCAGTAATGGAAACAAAAGAAAAATTCGGAGTAGGTATTAAAATTCATGGAGAAGAAGTAAAAACTTTGAGGTTCGCCGATGACATTGTAATTCTGTCAGAGACAGCAAAGGACTTGGAAGAGCAGTTGAACGGAATGGACAGTGTCTTGAAAGGAGGATATAAGATGAACATCAACAAAAGCAAAACGAGGATAATGGAATGTAGTCAAATTAAGTCAGGTGATGCTGAGGGAATTAGATTAGGAAATGAGACACTTAAAGTAGTAAAGGAGTTTTGCTATTTAGGGAGTAAAATAACCGATGATGGTCGAAGTAGAAAGGATATAAAATGTAGACTGGCAATGGCAAGGAAAGCGTTTCTCAAGAAGAGAAATTTGTTAACATCGAATATAGATTTAGGTGTCAGGAAGTCGTTTCTGAAAGTACTTGTATGGAGTGTAGCCATGTATGGAAGTGAGACATGGACGATAACTAGTTTGGACAAGAAGAGAATAGAAGCTTTCGAAATGTGGTGCTACAGAAGAATGCTGAAGATAAGGTGGGTAGATCACGTAACTAATGAGGAGGTATTGAATAGGATTGGGGAGAAGAGAAGTTTGTGGCACAACTTGACTAGAAGAAGGGATCGGTTGGTAGGACATGTTCTGAGGCATCGAGGGATCACAATTTTAGCATTGGAGGGCAGCGTGGAGGGTAAAAATCGTAGAGGGAGACCAAGAGATCAATACACTAAGCAGATTCAGAAGGATGTAGGTTGCAGTAGGTACTGGGAGATGAAGAAGCTTGCACAGGATAGAGTAGCATGGAGAGCTGCATCAAACCAGTCTCAGGACTGAAGACCACAACAACAACAACTGCTGGATTTGGTGATTGTCTGCTGCTACATACTGTCTTATTTCGGTTGTCACGTTGTTGTCAACGTCACATTCTGGGGCGCCATTGGACAATTCTAGCTATAGATTGCTATTGACGGGAGGCTGTACGGAAGGTTATTGCCTGACAGATGACTGATAGGCAGACGCAAAGCAGCAACTTGCACCCGGGGGTAGTGTTTTCCGCAGCAAGACGTTGATGCCGCAGGCAGTTCTGTTGTAGCCGTTTGTTTGTTCTGCTGACCTCGAGACACGTGGATCTGCTGCCTGGCAAACAGACGCATCCCGCTGGACTGTGACCGCTGACAGACAGGTGCTCGATAACTTGAAGCCATCCTCTCTGTTCATACTGTTATAGTGTTCAATTATTTCGATAGCCTCTCTTACTTTTCGATGATGACTGCACGGCTACCGTGCAAGTACATGACATTTGTGAAAATTAGTAGATCGACTACGGTCCTGGCGGTATGCAACTATAGATGATTTATGACTTTTCATGCTGTCCCGACGGATCTGTTGCAAATACGCTTCTCGGGTTCGCCGCCGGATCGTATTGTGTAACTCGCACAATATTTCATCGATGCAACTGCTCGACATCATCAGGTGGTGGTAGCTACTGCTGTCACTGCTGCAAGGCGCGACTGATGATAATCGCGCGGCGGCCTCGAAATTTATCATGCCAGTGGCAGGCAATACGCTTGCGTGGTAAAACGCTCGTAGTTGGAGGAAAGAGGCGTTCCTAGTGCCCCCTGCTGGGAGATGCCGAAAGGCCATCCGCGCGTGCGATATGTGCAATGACTGTGCTACCGGACGCTCCTGTGGTCAAAGGCCGAATTAAATCTCAGTAGTTCATTGCGTCACATGATGAATCGGAAATTCTTGTTTCCCCTGTTTTGATTTAATGGCAGCCAGTGCTGGATTCCAGGCGGCGCTTAGTTGAAAACCTGCATCCCTGCTGATAAGATTGTCCTCCGTACGGATATGTATGGCCTCCTTAACAACACAGCCCCAGAAAGACGACGCTGGGGATAAAATTTCCATCTGTTCGTAAAGCATACGATGTCCCGTGTCCAGGCAGTGCTTTGCGACTGCAGATTTATCAGGTTTCCCCAGGCGTGTATGGCTATGGTGCTCGGCGCAACGTTCTTGCACGGCTCGGCATATCTGCCCAATATAAGATTTCCCACATTGACATGGGGTTTTGTACACGACACGTTTCCTAAGTGCAAGGTCGTCTTTGACCGAGCACAATAAATTCCTAAGTTTTGCTGGTTGAGGATTATTTCTATTCTTGAAGAGATGCCGTCAAAATAGGGCAGGAACGCTGTTCCAGTGGGGACCTCCGCATCGTCATTTACATCCCTGCTTCGAGTTTGCTTAGAACGGAATGCATGGCGTATCTGACTTTCGGAATAGCCATTCTGTTGGAATACTGTTCTCAGGGGTTGTAGCTCACTAGGTAGACTGTCGGAATCTGAGACCACATGTGCTCTACGCACCAAGGAGCTTGAGACACTATCGCGTTGCGGAGGGTGATGACAACTTGTGGCCTGCAAACATTGCTCCGTATGAGTTGATTTGCGATAGACGCTGCGTCCCAGTGCACCATCAGCTTTTCTTCTAACTATGACGTCCAGGAATGGTAAAATGCCATCCTTTTCCACTTCCATTGCGAACTGTATATTGGGATGGAGCGAGTTCAGATGCCGGAAAAACACAGGTAATGTCTCTACTCCGTGGGGCCACACCACAAATGTATCGTCTACATAACTCCAGAAGCAGGAAGGTTTGAGACTTGCCGAACACAGTGTGTTTTACTCAAAGTCTTCCATAAAATAGTTGACCACCATGGGAGACAGAGGACTTCCCATGGCGACACCGTCCACTTGTTTAAAGTACTGGTCATTGAATAAGAAATAAGTCGTTCTCAAACTGGTTGGTTATAAGCTCTAACAAATCCTGCAGAGATACTTTCTTAAACAAAGACACTGCGTCAAAACTAAACATAATATCCGACGCTTGTAGCTTAAGTGTCTTCATGCGTCCTATGAAGTCCTCTGAATTCGTAATATGGTGATCACACTTGCCTATGTGGGGTTCCAACAGTGCAGTAAGCTATTTGGCTAGCAAATAGATCGGAGCTCCAATGTTGCTGACTATTGGGCGAAGAGGAGTCCCATCCTTATGTATCTTCGGTAGGCCGACCAGTCTTGGGGGAACTGCAGCCCGTTGACGTAGGCTTTTGGTCACTTTAGAAGGAATAGAACTCTTCTTGAGAAGATCTAATGATTGTCTCTGTATTTTGCCAGTCGGATCCCCTCTTAGCCTGCGATAGGCAGGATCGTCGAGCAGCGCTTCCATCTTGCTGTTGTATTCAAATCGTGAGAGAAGGATGGTGGCGTTCCCCTTGTCGGCAGGTAAAATGACGAGTTGTTTGTCCGCTCTCAAGTCTTGCAGAGCCTTCCTTTCTGCCGAGCTGATGCAGAACTTTCTCGGTGGGGCTCGTGTTAAAATTCAGCAGGTTTCCCCCCTAATATCTTCTGCAACGTCACTGGGAAGCTTCAAAATTGCCTGTTCTATGCCAACTATGAAATCTCGGGTTGGAGCTGTCAGTGGTGTTGGTGCACAGTTCAAATCTTTCTCGAGCACTGCAACAGCTGCGTCGTCCAAGATTCTATATATGAGATTAAGCACGGTGCGTCGACGTGGTGCATTCCCTTCTTGCTGTTCGGCCTCGTAATAAGATAGGCAGACTGCTGTGCACTATGGCGTTTTCATTGAGATGCTGCGACAAGCAGATTTCTGGCTCTATTCGTCCACGAGGCGTAGGTAGTAGATAGCGTTCGATATAGTTCCGCACAGCCACCTAGTGAAATAAATAGGAGGCTACGGAATATTGGATCAGCTTTGTAATTTGACGGAAGACTTCCTAGCAAATACAACAATGCACGTCATTCTTAGTACAGAGAAATCTTTAGAGAAATCGTTAGACGTTAAAGTAGCTTCAGAAGTACGACAGCGAGGTGCTATAGGAACGTAGTTATTTACTATAAATGGTGTAATAAAAATAGGTGTACAAAATTTTAAAGTGTTTAAAGGGTATAAAAAGAAACACGTTTTATGTGATAAAAATGTCACAAGAACACCGTTTGTTCACTAATTGTCCGTGAAGGTTTTGACGCAAGCGAGGCGCCATGTCACGGACTGCGCGGTCCCTCCCGCCAGAGGTTCGAGGCCTCCTTCGGGCATGGCTGTGTGTGTTGTTCTTAGCATAAGGTAGTTTAAGTAGTGTGTAAGTCTAGGGACCGATGACCTCAGCAGTTTGGTCCCTTAGGAATTCACACACATTTTTTGACGCAAGTAATGTTCAGAGACGGTGTTGAATATGCCGCGTGATAGATGTTGTTTTAGACGTGTTGCTGAAAATGTCTGTTAGCATTAATGCTTAACTGCTAACTGCGTGATAATGATTGTTTAACGCACTCAAAACAATCTGATGTTTTACAAGTAATGGATGCAGCTTCATCCAAACGGACAACTAGCTCCTCTGGAGTGTCTTTCTCCATCTCGTGGACCAAACGCCTTATCTCCCACAACACCACAACAAAAAGAAATACATTGGAGTGAGGCTGGGAGAACGTGGTGGCCACGGTACTGATTCAACTGTCCCTGCCGCACAAATGGGGGAATGTTCTCTGACATCGACAGCAGACAGTGGTATGCCATCCTAGAATTATAATCGTTGCCTGTTTGCTATTGGGATATTCTCCAACGTTTTCTGTAGAGCTTGATGGAGAAAAATACGGTAATTTCCCCTACCGAGCGTGTTAGGAAGAAGAAAGTGCCCACTCAGATAGTCGTCAACAACGCCAGTCCACACATTTATGCTATATCTGTATAGGCTCCTTAGAATTTTCCAGCTCCCAGACATGGCTTTTGTGGCTGTTAAATAATATTCTTTAGTGAAGATAGCCTCCACAGCAACTGAAACACACTTGTGTAAGTCAGAGATGCTTAAAATTTGATGTAAGGGATGTACCGCGTCAAGAACAACGATGGGGTAATGGTCAACTTCTGGCATTTGACTCACACAACAAGTTCTTCTTATCTTCTCTAATTTATCTAACAATCTGTACATGTAATATTTTTCATTTTAATAACTTTCCATATTTGTATAGTAATTTGTTTTACACGCTGAATATGTGTAAATCACTTAGTGTATAACGTCGAAAGCTCCATGAGAGTATCTGCGAATGTTGCTGTTGTTCACAGAGAAATCACAAGTGTAGGAAGACCTAAAAAGGATTTATGCTTGATGTAGCGACTGGCAGCTGACACTCAACGTAAACAAGTCATGAATGTGTGAAAAGCTGAAGCCTGACTCCCAATGCAGACAGCCGAGAACGGAATTCGCTTCACCCACCACGACATTCCTGGCGGTTCACAGGGCCAGCTGTCTGACAAACAATATCCATTTGTCTCAGCATTCACACTACGGCAGAATGTTCAGCTTAAACTTTTCGAAAAGGCTTTCTCATTGTAGATAAAGTTTTTTTTCTTTTTTTTTTTTTTTTGTAGAGCACGCGTTTTCTTTTGTGTGTCTACATGCTACATGCAAAATGTCCTAGTTGTCAGCTTCAGAATTATTGTGTGGGAGCGGTGTCCTGTCCTATTCCTCATGTCGCAGCACTATTGGTTAATATGAGCTATATCCACAAGATTAGAAGTTTGGTTAACCTTATTACAATGTTATTACTGGGTGGAACTCGCATTGTCTGCCACTATTGGCCGGCAAATCACTGCTCTGGCAAAAACAGCCATGTTTCGGAGCACTGAGAGAGGTCACTTGAAGCTGCGGACCAAAGAGCGCAGACTTGCTGCTAGACAAGCCTTGTTGTTGTATAGAAGGAAGTCTCCACTTTAGTACTGAGTACAGAGGACGAGCTCAACTCAGAATCTCCAGGCGTTACTGCTGTCGCCTTCCACATTTATGCAGCACGAGTAAGGCAAGAATAAACTGACACTGGAGTAACCAAATCAGTAGGGACGTGACGTTGGTTATCTTCAATCAGCAGCAAATTGTACAGTTAGTGGCTTTCGTCATACACTTTGGCAATCTTACTGATTTTCTTATTTATTTTTCCGTAGTCTTTCTTTGAACATTAACCACTCTTGCATACATTGGGTTTATCCAGGAAGTATTCTCATGATTATTCTTTTGTTGTGGTCAGCCGTCTATGCTAATGTTAGATTTCTCAATTAGAATCCCTCATTACCTTGTTAAATTTTCGTTCACTATTTTCAGTGGCTAATTTAGATGTTTACGCTTTCCGATAAAAACCTGATTTTTACAGGGACCACTTGTTTCTGTTGTAGATACATGATCCCTCCTCTCATTAATATAGCTATGTGTTGTGTGGTGCTCACATTTTCTCTATTAATTCTCATTCAATAAGACATTTTTGTTTGTGCAGCATTATTGTCTTCAGGGGACTGGTGACCTCAGATGTTAAATCCAACAGTGCTTAGAGCCATTTGAACCATTATTGTCTTCTTAAAATTCGATGATCTTATGGGGTGCTTTCCTTCTCTGTAGGTCGCCTGAGATCGGACTGTAACATCTTCAGGGTGTGCTAAACAGCACAAGCGAATCTCCACAGTAGCTACTAGCGGCAACCCATGATCGGATGTTCTCAGTGGGTGTAAAATGTGCTGGCTACAGTCAAATACCCTTTGTACCTAGGCTGGTGTCAAAAGTACAGCCAAAATGTGGTTTTGTGGCATGTCGTTGAAAATAACATCATGGTGACCTTGGCGAGAGTGTAACCACCGACTTGAACGCGTCCGAAATGTAACACATGCTCTCCGGATTACAATTTATGCAAGCCATATGTGATCGTGTTGTGTACCCAATGACATCCCATATCATAATGCTAGGTGCCGTGCACGTTTGTGATGAGGAACGCAGCTTGATAACGCCCATTCTCCTTGGGGCCTCCATAGGCAGATACGTCCATCGTTATGCTACACAGAGAAGTGGGACTGGTCTGAAAAGGTGACGTGTTGCCACTCCTACTGGAATGATGTTTTTGTTGTTTTTGTTCCCTTTACTTGAACAAAAATGCTAGCTATAACTTCAGTACTGGTCGAGAATTCGGCACACAACACAAACATCTGGCTGGCTGCATTTACACAAAAATGAACACTGCAAGTTCATGAATAAAACCTAAGCCTCTCATAGAACTATGAAAAATACAGAGAGAGCCAAACACCAAATACAGTCCATGCTCAAAGAGTAGATCATCCACAAAACGTAGCCAGTGTGTATGGTTTAAACTTCTTGATTAAATACGGCACTTGTTTGTTGTCGCTGTGCATGTAGGTTTATCCTAGTCTGCAGACCACTGCATAAGACCGTTGGTTGAGTTGTTTGAGGGAAGTGGCCGAACAACGAGGTCATCGGTCTCATCGGATTAGGGAAGGAAGTCGGCCGTGCCCTTTCAGAGGAACCATCCCGGCACTTGCCTGGAGGGATTTAGGGAAATAACGGAAAACGTAAACAAGGATGGCCGGACGCGGAAATGAACCGTCGTCCTCCCGAATGCGAGTCCAGTGTGCTAACCACTGCGCCACCTCGCCCTGTAATAAGATCGTGGCATACCACCATAAGACGTGACGTGTCGGAGGAGAACGTGTTCCCAGTGGAATAACAACGTGGTCGCAACCTTTTGCGTGTGTGTGGCGTCGCCAGTTGTGTAAGGGAGTAAATACGTCAGTGGGAATCAGTATAATGGCATGGATATTTGTAGGAAAATTAACAATGTCGGGTGGAATGTTTGTGGGTAGTGTATATGCGATGGAATGAGATCCAGTGTACCGAGAAATGCAGTCAAATATATCGAAATTGATGGCAGTAGTACAATACAGACCAAGACATCAACGATTAAGGTTGTAACGGTTGGAACTCGATGTAAAGGCAGTACGCTCTTTGCGGAGTTAGTGTGTGTGTGTGTGTGTGTACGTCCCTTTTCCGTACTTAGGAAACAGTCACTATTAGTAACAGTGCGTCTTGTATGCATACAACACGATTATGACAATGCCACGCAGAAAGCAGTTATATGATGGTAAAGAAAAAATCGGCGCAAGTATTCCCTAAAAGTTTTCTGGGAAACGTGCAGGCCAGGGCAAGACATCTATATCTTTATCTTGAAGCCAGAAGTTGAACCGTTCAAATACATGTGATCGAAAGTTTTAGTTATGAGAAGGTCCGATGAAAGTTTGGAACATAAAGTTTTTCGGAAAGTAAAACATACTGACAGATATTTGCATAAAAACTCCAATCACCATCCACATCAAAAAAGAGGTGTCGTTAGAAGTCTTGTCGATAGAGCCGAACGGATATGCACATCAGAACACCTGGGCACCGAAATAAAACATTTGAAGCAGGTCTTCGAGAAAAATGGCGACTCGTTGAAAGAGGTAAAGAGAATTTTGCGACCAAGGAACAGAAAATCGAAGGACAAGAATGAACCACAACAACGGAAAAATACAGTTTCTCTCCTTTTTATTAAAAAAGTAACGGATCTGATCGGTAAGATTTTACAGAATCATGACATCAGACCGGTCGTTAACGGACAAAGAAAATAAGTCAAGTACTCAGATCTGTGAAGGATAAACGCCCTCCTCTGTCGACACGTGGTGGATTCAAAATTCCGTGTAGGTGTGGTAAAGTTTATACTGGAGTTACTAAGCGGAGCGTAAATACACAGCTAAAAGAGCACAAAAATCTTTGCCGACTAGGGAAAATAGAGAAATCAGCTGTAGCAGAGCATGCTCTTCAGTCAGGAAACCACGAAGTGAAGCATTCTGAAACAGAAATTTTACCTACAACGTCATATTATTATCCACGACTATGTAGAGAAGCCATTGAAATTTATAAGCAGCAGAATAATTTTAATAGGAAATAGGAGGCAATGAAACTTAGCGACATATGGACACTAGCTCTGCAGAATCAAAAAATTAAAATGGTTCAAACAGCTCTGAGCACTACGGGACTTAACATCTGTGGTCATCAGTCCCCTAGAACTTAGAACTACTTAAACCTAACTAACTTAAGGACATCACACACATCCATGCCCGAGGCAGGATTCGAACCTGCGATCGTAGCAGTCGCGCGGTTCCGGACTGAGCGCCTAGAACCGCTAGACCACCGCGGCCGGCTCTGCAGAATCGCTAGACGATGTTATCTTTGACAAGACGACAATCGATAGTTAAGTCTTATCTTTGACAAGGATTATCTCTGCTCATCACGTGTTACTTCGTCCACGACCCCTATCCTACAGTTTATATCTCGTTCTCGGACGTCCGACCAGTCAGCCTGCAAGACTCAGCGGAGGAGCGCCTCTGATGATGTCCAGTACAGCCCTGGACGAAACGTCAGAAACAGAAAAGTTTCTTGGACCATGATCTTACATCCCGAAAGGTTTACCAGCAACTAGGATGAACTCTAACATGTACATTGAGATGCTAGAGACAGAATTGATTAGAATTTATAAGGACCTACGGGACGAAAGTATTATGTCATGTTCCTGCTACAGCCAAAGACTGGTTTCAAGATAAAAAGTATCCATGTCTTGCTCTGGCCGGCATGCAGCATGAATTAGAACGCTGTGAAAAAACTTTGGGGAATACTTGCAAGACGTGTTCATCGCAATGGTACGCTATTTGAGATCATATGTGAGCTTACAAGAAGAATATGAGGAAAGCGGGCGACAATTTCACTGCAGGAATTATAAACCCTCAAAAAATCAATGTCGAAGAAAATTTTTGAGGTAATTAAGAATGTCGAAGAAAATTTTTGAGGTAATTAAGAATAACGGAGGTTGGGCAACTCACTAACGATGCAATAACACAAGAGGACTGTGAGTGCCTGTATACCATCCAAATGCTACTCCAGGCGGGTGTAAAAATGAATGTAGGCAACGGAAAATAATAAACGCTAAAATGATGATTTGGGCCTGTCTGACTACGCCTTGAAGCAGATCTTAGGAGCTCTTAATGCTCTTTTTAACATATAAATTACAATCTAAACATAAATGAATGATGAAGGCAACTAATACGACTAAATGATAAACGCAGTTGTTCAATATATATTTATTATAGATTAAAATCAACCCTTTAAGTAAAAATTGTCTATATTTCCTAACTAAAATTATTAATCAATTGCCCATCTCTGCTCCTTATTATGAATGCGCGGTCTAATATCAATAACGCGAAATGACTGACATCGTCTACCTACCAAACACTAGAAGACACTACTTCCAAAGATGATCTACGGTGGTGTGGAACCTCAGTGGAAATAAACTAATGTCATCACAGCTGTTTAGCTTTATAGCCCTAACAAGCCGAAGCAATTTGCAATATCACTCTATGTACTGCGTCCGGTGCTTCGATGTGATGATTCTCGTACTCGTCTTCGACGATCGAAGAACTCCAGCTACAAATAAACGCTTTCAAACACTAGGACGGCAGAAGGCGGTCCTCTGACTAATATAATCTAATACTGTCTTCTCCTCTCTGGGTTCTACAGACGAGAAAGGCGAACTCCCAGCCACAAGGATGGAGTTCAGACAACGTCTCAACGTAAATACAGACACAGGAAGTGCTGTCAATTACTAAACGCTGCGTACTCAACGATGGCTTCCAAACCGGAGGTGAAGTCCAGAATCGTATAGGTTCGCAACAGTACAGTGCCTAACTGTTCTAACTACAAACTTTCCTGAGAGCAACGACAGCAAGTCTGTCTGTACCAACAAAGCTGATACCGAGCGACCGTCACACACGAGCGCTCACAATGGAAGACGTCGTCTCTCCACCGTTGGCTTGCCAGCAAAGCTCGGCTCCCCACCCTCGTAATTCCGAAAACGATTCATATTCCCGAAACCACGGAATATTATCCCCCTCTGCAGATTCTTCCGACGCCGCCCAACCATATTTTAGTCTTTTGTCGTCGAGCGTGGAAAGTTTGCGAGGAAAAACCTGTACTCGTACAATGGCACGCTTCTGAGTAAAAATCCTTGGAAATAGCCCAGCCTGCATGGTGTCCGAGGTGCCGCTGCTTCGTTCCTCTCACCTGCGCCCAATATTTGCAAACTTCCCTGTTATCCCTCCGGTCCTGCTACAATAGCGGCCGGCCATCACTCCATTGTGCTCCAGAGCTCAGGTGCCACGACGTCCGTCTAGCTACTTCTTGTATCTAAGCAAGACCAACATCTGTGCGGGCCTTCCACCCAGAGCTTGAGTTCTGCTTGCCGTTTCATCTCCACTAGCGTTCCAACCTCTACTAGTATGGGCAACCATTCATTACACCGTTCTGATAATAAAGACAATCCGTCACCTTTCATGCAATAAGCGTTAACAATTATTCACAAGTCGTACGTTTTAATGTCAGTCTCCTTTAAATATTCATATATACGATGTACAACCTATCAAATGATACCTAATTGTAGTTGTAGTTCACGGCAAAATATGTGGATGAGTGCTTGTAAGTGAGAAATTATAGCCACCTTACAACCAGTTTCCATCCAGGAACTATGTAATTCCGTCATGACTGTTTTGGTCTTATATGTAACTACTACTATCATAATAAATTTGATACATGTATCCTACAGACATTGTACTATGACTTTCGTAGGAACCCTCCCTTTACACTGACTTCCCATACTGTAGTTCTCGCTGGCAACAGCTGTACCCCGCAGAGTTATCGGGCGCAGCACTGCCGCATCAAAGGAATACGCCACAATGGTAGACGAGCTGACATTTCGTGGTGCTCGAGACGTCCGTACACTGTTTGTTTGGGTAGTTGTCCTATTGGAAACAAGACTTTTTCATGACTCAACGAACGTGACATGGCCGTAGGGTCCTACGTGGCCTAGTGAACATCTATTGTCTCGGACAATAGTCGCGTTGACATCCCGTTGGTTTTTAGTATTGGGTTGGTGCAGTAAGTTCGTAGCGTTTATCGATAAGTTTAATAAGTACAACTGATACATGTAAGAGAGGCGTTAGTCATCAGTAACATATTGTCCTTCACTATTTTCGACAGCCTACAAACGCTGGAGTAACATATCGATTCCGCGAAATCCCGTGGTTTCGAGACAAAGAACTCATCTAGCCATCTTCGAAGCGCATTTTCATCCGGAAGGGGAGTTCCTTGGAGGTTGTTTGATAGAGAGCCGAAAGGGTGAAAGTCTGAGAGCACAAGATCAGGTGAGTAAGATGGGTAAGGACTGATTTTCCAACACAACTCCTGTATAGTGTTTTCTGTCAGTGTAGCAGAATGCGAGCGGGTGTTATCGTGGAGTAGCATCACTTCACGCATCATCCTGGTCGTTGTTCTTGGACTGAATGTGCAAGACATCTGATTTGTTGACACACGTCTGCAGTAACGGCTGCACGACGGGGAATTCGTAGTACAACCACACCGTCGCTGTACCTCCCTAGATGCATAATATTGTCTTTTGTGGGTGCAACCAGGTCTTTGTACGCAGAGTTGCTGCTTTGTTTGGGCTTAACTATTTCTTACTTTTCCTTGTGTTAGGATAAAGACACCTTTTCTCGTCACCTGTAACGACAGAGGAAAGGAATGGTCAACTGATAACAAGCAATCAGAGATGCACATATGTCTAACCACTGATTTTTGTGATTTTGGCTCAGAGCACACAGTATCCATACACCCAATTTTTGAATCTTCCTCACTGCCCTACAGTGTCGCAGCACGATAGTGAAACGATCACAGTTCATCACATTTGCCAGTTCTCGAGTACAATGACGTGGTTCACTGTGGATCAATGCATTTAAACGCTCTTCATTAAACACCGAGCGAGGTGGCTCAGTGCTTAGCACAATGGACTCGCATTCTGGAGGACGTCGGTTGAAACCCGCTTCCGGCCGTGCTGATTTAGATTTTCCGTGACTTCCTTAAATGGCTTCAGGCAGATGCTGGCATGGTTACTTTGGTAGGGCACGGCCGACTTGCTTCCCCAATCCGGTGGGCCCGATGACCTCGCTGTTTTTTCCCCTCCGCCTAATCAACCAACCAATCCTGAACGTCAGGAGTCACTCATTTCAAATGAATCCCCATAAAAAGAGAATACCATTTTTTTGCCGTGGTCTGTCAAAAAAATGGCTCTGAGCACTATGGGTCTTAACATCTGAGGCCATAAGTCCCCTAAAACTTAGAATTACTTAAACCTAACTAACCTAAGAACATCACACACATCCATGCCCGAGGCAGGATTCGAACCTGCGACCGTAGCGGTCGCGCGGCTCCAGACTGTAGCGCCTAGAACCGCTCGGCCACACTGGCCGGCCGTGCTCTGTGCAGTGGCATTATCCCCATACCTCGCACAGATGTTTCTGGCTGTCTCCGTTGCTGTCACGCCTCTACTGAACTGAAACAAAGGAATATTTCGGAACTTTTCCGACTTCTCCGCTCGAGACTCCATTCTCTATCGCTCACAGCTGCAGTCGCTATCTCCAAATGACACAATGACAATATTTAAACTTAAATAGCACCAGTCAACAAAAAAAAAAGAAGAAAAGAAAAAAAGAGAGAGAGAATCGATGAATAAATCCGTAGTAACGGTAATACCAACGTGCAGAACAAAAATGCTATGAACATGTGCACCAACCTAATAGTTTTCGTTGCCCGAGTGGCTGGGTACAGTAACTTTTGCGACCTGGTTACTACCAGGCGCGCTGCTGCCACGGCAGAGGAAGACATACGTGACAATAGTTGAGAGTTGACATGTCGTGGTGCTCGATACGTCGGCACACCGTCTGTCTGGATACTGTGTTGTTGGAAACGAGCCCTTTTCGTGACACAAGGAACGTGACATGGTCCTACGATCCTTCGCGGCCTAGAGAACAGACTATATGTCGTCTAGGGAAATATCCACAATGAAATCCCGCATGAAGTTTTTTTTTTAAATCTTTATTCATCAATATATATGATATATGAACAACCCACCACCTTAAACAATCAGTGGGTCCTAATTGATACAATTCAAGTGTTATTACTAGACCACGGATTTTTAGGTTGTAAAAAAGTGTGTTTTAGGCACCTAAAATAGGCTCCTTCAGTAGTTCATTTAGGCTATATAAAACCTAAAATAGGCTGTAATAAAAATGATACAGAGAAAATAAAAATAAATTAAAATACACAGTGTTGACAGTATGAAAATCTTATTAGTCATTAAAACAAGGAGAATGAATATTTGCACAGTTACAGAGCACAGCAATCTACAACATTGTTGAAGATAACTCCAAATATTTTTGAGTTCTTGCAAGATAAGGATCTCCGTAAAAAAGATGTGGCAATGGTTTAATTAATACATTCGTAGTTTCAAATATTCTGACCATAGTTGGCTTCACAATAAATAACCAAAATCTTTTCTAGGTTTTCTAGTGAAAAACTGTGGCGCTTGTCAGTCAGAATCAATTTATACGCTGAAAAAGAACGTTCTACGTCAACAGATGTGGCAGGGTCGTACTTCATTTTCGCCACATGTTGGACAGAAATGCTGCAGTCAGGAGTGCTGGATTTTCCACTAAGTATGTCGGCAGCTGCACACAACTCCTTCAGGCCAGTGTTCTGGAAAACCGTTTGCATTTTTGCCCGTACTTTTTCCCCTACTTCACCTGTCGCTTCATTAATTTTCATTTTGACTTTTTCAAGCAAACGAATATTGTCGTAGATAGGTCTCCCTAAGCCTTCTAATTGTGAAATTATTCTTGCCATAAATGTGTAGTGGGCCCAAATGTAAGATAAGTCCCGTTTTAAAGAAGAATCTTTGAGTAGCTACATTGCTGCAGTTACGGATGCAGCATCCTCCGGTATATTTTCAACCACCTTCTGGACGGCTGAGAGATGCGTACTATAGTATTCTGCTGCTATCAGCCACGTGCCCTAGCGGGTGACAACAGGCTCTGGCGGCAATGGGACATCTGGAAGCTGTTCTTTGAATGCCTGTGTTCTTGATGGTGCCTTAACAAAAAATTTTTTCACCATAGATATTACTTTATTTACTTTAGGAAATTGTAGCCTTACTTGCTCTGCTATACGGTTGATCCCATGCACTACACAAGTTACGTGCAGTATCAATGGGTAGAATACTTTGCGAGGTGCCGGGGCTAGCAGTGTATTTAACACTAAATTCTTTCCCTACATATGTAAATGATGCTCGGAGCCCCCCTATTCGAACTCCGACTTTTGCTGTTGCACATGGATTAAAAAGATACGCGAACTGACTGTAATCAGCCCTGCAAGTGGAGTAGAAAAGAGTTTGGCACCTGCAATAATTTAATTTGATAAATAAGTTAAATAAAGGAAAGTGTCATTAACGTAGTGAGAAATGATAGGGTTACTCTACCGATTAACACAATGAAAGTTCTGTCCAAAATAACAATATGACTTATTAAGACTAAACACAAAATAATAAACAAAAACACATGAAACATTTACAATACATCAAATTGGCTCAAATTGGATACTCAAACAAACGCTGTGAAGGTGAAGTTGTCCCAAAACTAGATTGTGACGTTTATGACGAAGTGGTATGTGGAGCCAATTCCTTGCAACTCAAATCTTAAGAGAGACACACAGCTAACCCAACATTAATTGCTGCTACATTAGTGAGAACTCAGACAATGAACACCCAAGATAGAACAAAGTTAGAAAAGACGAACAGGCGCGCTCTGCTGAATTCTGATTATCGCCTAGCAAAAATGCCTGCTTTACCGGTGCTGTGGACGTACATTACCAAGCTGTCTTCTTAGCTGCAAGGACACGATCTGGCGTACTTGAAGCGATGGCTGGTTGCTTCGACGTCCCGTCGTGGTGACGGTAATGTCGCGAGTATAGCCCGAAACAAATTGTCCTGGTCTGGTTGTTCCAGACTAAAGACTTCCTATCAATACAAACGCGCCTCTGAGGGAGACGAAGAAGGCTCGCCACACAATCACTGACGGTACAGTGATTGATTTTAAGAAGCGAAGTCACACAGTAACTCCGATACAGTCAACTTTAGCCAAAACTGCCCAAGACAGACAACATAGGCCGCTTGTACGCAGAATGCTCAATTGCCAACTGTACTCGGAAAGTTATGTTAAAGTCGAAACTTCAGCAACTTCATTAAACAGTTACAATCAAATAAAAGTAAATTAGACAGCCTACGGAAGGCAGGCTGTCCAGAGCAGCGAGAGCTCAGTGTTGTAACCTACTCCGACTGAAAGACGAGAGCCGACTACCCCACAAGAGCACCCGTACAAACAGGAACACAGAACATTCCCGCCCCCACGACAGTGGCCGTGGTTAACCGTTCCAATCATCAACTCGAAAACCGGCGGAAAATTCCACTCTATTGCCGGAACACTACCATTCCACCAATGAAGGTTCTTGGCGCCAATTTCTTCGCTGGTTTTGCTACGTCACAGAGCTATGCCCTGAGCAAGCCAATCACAGTTACTATTTTGCAGAAAGCGCGGGAATTTTCCCGCCACAACTGCCTGGGTACACAAGTCATTCCCACGCCTCGCTGGTAGCCCGCCAGAAAGTGTTTTCGCTAAGTTTCTGCAAAGTAACTGAACCTCTAGCCCAGCCGCCACTTCAGGCCCCTGCGGGCGTGTCTCTTGACAATGTCGGCGTCTGGAAAGCATTAACTCAACTCCCTCACACCCATCGGCTTACCCTTTCAAAATCAGAAGAGCCCGCCTGTCACCGGACCACCCAGGTGACGAGAGACGCTGCGTGGGAAGTCCGCGTGTGAAGGAATAGCAACTTTCAACCACATGCAATTAGAGAGGAGAATCGTAAGATAGAAATATGAGAGGGGGCTCATGTCACCTCTCAACTTTTAATAGTTGAAACGCTGCTATCATATATACAGCAGCATCAGTGACGGCCAGAAGCACCTTATTCTCATCCACTCCGTTTGGGTATAGCACCTTAAGCCCATTGTTCACAAACTGTGCTATTGTTTGTTGGTTAGTTTTTGCAAGCTGTTTTGAGTAAATCAAATGAGCCCTGGATGGAGCATCTGGATCTAGCTTGCCAATAATCAGGTTTGCAATGTAACGGCCAAGACTGTCAGTAGTTTCATCCACAGAAATCCATATACAAGATTCTCCAACGTCTTCCCAGATTCTGTGGAGTGCAGCATTGTAAGCTGAATCCATATAATTCTTATGTAAAAAGTTGACTCTGCAGGAATAGACTGATGGCAGTACTTCTCAAGAAAACCTCTGAAAATAGGGTTTTCGAGTTTCCGAAATGGGATGTTTGCTGCCTCAATTGAATGACACAAATCACTGGAGAACTTGTTTTTTCGGAGGATTCACCAGATTTATTGGTTAAAAGAGTTTGCTTCCATTTTGACATTCGGTCAACATTAGCTTTATGTGCGATTCCATCTGCTTGCTGAGTTAAGTGAGATTTCTTAACACTCGAAATCTAATACGAGAGAAAAGGGAAATGCAGTTTAGAATCGCATGTTAAGAGTATTTCGTATTATTAAAGGATAGCGAAAAAAAAAGAATCCTAAGTGACAGGAAAATAAGAAGTCTAAGAAAAACATCAACTAACCTCCTTCTTGCATGCTTAGCAGAAAATAATTTTCCCATCTGTTGTATAATGCGGAAAATCTTGCAGCCATTGCCTTATATGAGTAGACTTTGAACTAGCTGTTTTCGGCATGGCGTAGTATTCTCACACAGAAACTAGAATTTATTTTGCACTTAGAACTTCAGGAACACTGAACACGTCGGTCGCTACACAATGTACTGATTTGTTTCCGCTGGGAAAAAGTGAACGATGACCTGTGTTTTTTTTCTTTTTTTCTTTTCCTGCGGTGCATGGGAGCGGTAGGGGAAGTACCGTACTCGTTGCTGGACATATGGCACCTGACAGACGGCCGCCCCTTCTGAACAAGCGAATGGAATCTACCGGTGCTTCAGATGAAAACATCTCACTACTGGCAAATTATTTTTCGAACCGGAAAATTCACGCATAATATCTTTCACGAAACAGAGTAGTTTGATAGGACTGCCTGTAGAGAGCAGCGAGAAAATGCGCGAAGGGCAGTAATTTAGCTATAGAGGGCGTCTACGATTAACATTGTGAATTTTTAATCCGTGCTCAGCTTAAAGCCTATGAAACCGTTCCTTTGTGAAAATACACAGCTGGCCAGAATCCTACGAACGAAATATTTTCAAATATAACATTTAATACTCCCACGTTCGATTCTAATGTGTAACTCAAATCTTTGACCGGTTCCCATTCGCTCACCGAAGTTAAGCACTGTCGCGCTCCGCGCGTACTTGGATGGATGACCATTCAACCGTGCCGAGTGCTGTTGGTAGTAAGGCAAGCAAAGGAATTGTAAACAGTCTCTAAAGACCTTCGCCTTCGACGAGACGTAAAGCCCTAAGTTTACTTCCTTTTTCTAATCTTTGAAAACACAGGAACTCTATGTCAGATTAACGAAATAGGTACTTTTTAGGATTTTGATGCCGAAATAGGCAAAATTAGGTGTCAACGTCGAAATACGCAAATTTAGGTCCTATAGAACTAGCGGTATTCAGTTTAGTTAGTCATGAAACGCGTAAGTACCAACTTATATGCAAATTGGGGCTTAGGAAAAAAATAGGTTTTAACCTAAAGGTCCGTGATCTATTTTTTACATATGAATAATAAAACACCTATAAAGAGTATTTGGTACTAACAGGGATAGCGAAGTGTTGGGCAAATACGAAGCATGAGCGCATATCAACTAGCCACCTTGCTGCACGCTGGGCAGAAAATATTTTTTTCCATCTGTCGTATAGTGTGGAAAAACTTGGAGCCACTGTCTTTGATTAAATAGGCACTTTTTAGGATATTAAAGCCGAAATAGGCAAACATAGGCACTAACGTCGAAATAGGCTTTTTTAGGTCCTATAGAATTAACGCTATTAAGTGTAAATAGTCATGAAACGCATAAGTACAAATTTTTATGCAAATAGGAACTCAGGAACAAAATAGGTTTTTACCTAAAATCCGCGGTCTAGTTATTACTAAAGCTTTCTCTTTGGTTAGTTCTCCTGCTCACACTATGGGCACTACTGTTATGTCTAGATTATGTTATCTTATTTCTACTTATGCTGATCTACTTCTACCTGCAGCGTTACAGGTGTGCCAGCGTTGCATAAAACTGCATTGTTGGCCGTGTTCACCGAGCTAATCCCGGTGAACATGCCCTTGGCACCGGGTTGTCCCGGAGTTGTTGATCGCTGCAGTACTATACTAGTGTTGCTATCCTAGCTTATCCTACATCTAACCTAATATTTAAGCTAGTGTCGAATTCGGCGTGTGTGTGAATCGGTAAGAAAGGCGCCCCCTAATCCCAGACGTGGCGGATTCCAGCCGTGAAGCGGCTTGCCAAATCCACGCCTCGGCGGAGCAGGACAAGCGAACGGAGTCAAGTCAGTAGCAATGTGAAGTCTTAATTGTCGTTCCTTCATGACTTTGTGTGACATCTCGTTTGCCAATTTGTTCAAGACTGAGAAGTTGTCCTCATGCCTGAGCAGGTGGTAGGTGTCATGGTTGGGTAACTGATGACGTAATTGTGCCGCTACGTCGTCGAAGAGGTGGCACTCATACACCACGTGTTCTGGGGTGCCTGGTGCGGCCCCTCAGTCAAACGTTGGTGTAGCCCGTTTCCCGAACCGGCATAGGTATGCCGGGTAGGGTCCATGTCCTGCAAGAAAGTGCAGCAGTCCTCTTGAAGTATTTTAATAGCAGTCGCTCCCTGATATTGGGCAGTAGTTCATGTGTTCTGTAACCGGTTTCTTCACTGTCCCACTGTTCTTGCCAGAGTTCTTCCCCCCTCCGTTTGATTTCCATTTTGTTTCCCACGTGAATCCCCATTAGTTCGATTATCTTATCCCTGTTTCCCTTTTTAACCTAGTACCACGTCGCTTGTTCTCTGATCTTTATATCGAGCGGACAGAGCCCCATTAGTACTGTTAGCATTCCCCACGGAGTTGTTCTGTATGCACCTACTGATATGAGGAGCATATTTCGCTGCACTCTTCTTACAGCCATGGCAGGCGTGACCCTCGTGAATCTGTGGGCCCAGACTCCTGACGCATGTCCTACGATTGATGTCAAAATGCTATTATGGTATAATTTTATTAGTTCTGGTGGCAGGTGGAATCGTTTGTGTCCAATCGCTATTACATTGTTGAGTGTTTCTAATGATCTCTGTGTAACGGTTGAAGCGTCCCCTTGAAAAAATTTATGAATGATTGTGCTGGTAAACCCCTTACGTTATTTGATTTTCAAACAGCTGAGCAGAACTGAACGTACTCAGATATTTCTCTCTTTACTTATTCTGATCATCACTAAACTGACACACAATATTTTTAGGGCAACGCAATCTGACTTTAATGATCCCTACAAAAGAATGGCCCTGACTAACAATAACCTATACCTTTCATGAATCACTTACCTCACAAAAATGTTCGTTACTCGAACTACTGCAATACAGCGAGCGCCAATACTGACAGCTAAATAAAAGATTCTAACTACTGAAGTCACTAACTACTGATAGGCATAGTTAGCAAATGAAAGATTTTGATAGAGAACAATGTATTTACCTTAATAGTGTTCAAAAGTCAAAATATATATCAGTTCATGACATCCAGCCTTACAAATTTACTGTCACTGATGGACACACGTCCAGACCATCCGCTCTCAAAATTCCGCCATCTCTCCCCACATCCACCACTGCTGGCGGCTCACCTCCAACTGTGCAACGCTACGCGCAGTTCACATCCAGCTGCCCAACACTACAATAGCAAATTACAACAATGTCAACCAGCCACAGACTGCACACAGCACAGTCAGTGATTTTCATATTGAGCGCTACGTGGCGTTACGAGCATAAAAACCTAAACAGCCTACTTACACGGTGTCAATGTGTGATGTATAATGCCACCTCTCACCGACGACTACTCCCAGGTATCGTGCGTGCCTCATGGCGTTGAAGAACTGGTGAGCCGTCTATTCTTACGCTCCTTTCAGTAATAAGTACCCGCACGATGTTTAGTGTCACCATACTGAAGACATCGATTCCATGTACATACAGTTTTGGACATATTTACATTTTCTGCGTGCCGCCTTCACGGTGTAGCGGTGTTAATAGTCAGGAGTGTACTTCTTTGGAATACGAGCGGGCGTGTGCTACCTACCGTTGGCTCGCCACAGGCAGGCAGCGGCGGCGGGAGATGCGGGCCGGTTGCGGGGCGTCGCGTGTGGCACCTGGGCGCGCCGCGCCGCGCCGGCAGGACGGCCGGGCTGCGCTATCTGCGGTAACGACTTCCGGCGCGGGCCGACACCTCGCGGCCAATTACCACCGGCGGCCAGCACCTGCTGCCCAGGGACGCACGGTCCCACGGCCGGGGTCGACGGCAGGCGGCGCGCGTCGCCGTCCGCCACCGCGACCGCAAATTAAGTCACTAGCCGTCGCGAGCGCCTCCATCATCGTCTCGCCTGCCTCCGCCCCGGCCTGCCACCCAAATGTCAGCAGTCGGGGCGAGCGCTCTGTGCACGTTTTCCGGCTGCTTTGCTTCGGGGCCGATATGCAAACGAGGTGTAATTTAAAAACTCACCGAGTGAAGTCGACAAACCCTACAAAGAAAAATGTAAAAAAGAATTCAGCCCTGGGAAGAAGGTGTAATAGCAGCGGGGAAAGTCGTGGTCTTGATTAAGAAGTCCCTTCCAGGCGCATAATGCTCCCTGTCAGCGACATTAATGACTACAACGATAACGTATAACGTTTGCGTTCGTAAATCCATTCGCACTTGGACGAACATACACTACTGGCCATTAAAATTGCTACACCACGAAGATGACTTGCTACAGACGCGAAATTTAACCGACAGGAAGAAGATGCTGTGATATGCAAATGGTTACCTTTTCAGAGCATTCACACAAGGTTGGCGCCGGTGGCGACACTTACAACGTGCTGACATGAGGAAAGTTTCCAACCGATTTCTCATACATAAACAGCAGTTGACCGGCGTTGCCTGGCGAACTTCGTTGTGATGGCTCGTGTAAGGAGGAGAAATGCGTACCATCACGTTTCCGACTTTGATAAACGTCGGATTGTAGCCTATCGCGATTGCGGTTTATCGTATCGCGACATTGCTGGTCGCTTTGGTCGACATCCAATGACTGTTAGCAGAATATGGAATCGGTGGGTTCAGGAGGGTAATACGGAACGCCGTGATGGATCCGAACGGCCTCGTATCACTAGCAGTCGAGATGACAGGCATCTTATCCGCATGGCTGTAACGGATCTTGCAGCCACGTCTCGATCCCTGAGTCAACAGATGGGGACGTTTGCAAGACAGTAACCATCTGCACGAACAGTTCGACGACGTTTGCAGCAGCATGGACTATCAGCTCGGACACCGTGCCTGCGGTTACCCTTGACGCTGAATCACAGACAGGAGCGCCTGCGATGGTGTACTCAACGACGAACCTGGCTGCACGAATGGCAAAACGTCATTTTTTCGGGTGAATCCAGGTTCTGTTTACTGCGTCATGATGGTCGCATCCGTGTTTGACGACATCGTGGTGAACGCACATTGTAAGCGCGTATTCGTCATCGCCATACTGACTTATCTCCTGACGTGATGGTATGGGGTGCCATTGGTTACACGTCTCGGTCACCTCTTGTTCGCATTGACGGCACTTTGAACTGTGGACGTTACATTTCAGATGTGTTACTACCCGTGGCTCTACCCTTCGTTCGATCCCTGCGAAACCCTACATTTCAGCAGGATAATGCACGACCGCTTGTTGCAGGTCCTGCACGGGCCTTTCTGGATACAGAAAATGTTCGACTGCTGCCGTGGCCATCACTTTCTCCAGATCTCTCACCAATTGAAAACGTCTGGTCAACGGTGGCCGAGCAACTGGCTCGTCACAATACGCCAGTCACTACTCTTTATGAACAGTGGTAGCGTGTTGAAGCTGATTGGGCAGCGTACCTGTACACGCCATCCAAACTCAGTTTGACTCAATGCCCAGGCGTATCGAGGCCGTTATTATGGCCAGAGGTGGTTGTTGTGGGTATTGATTTCTCAGGATCTATGCACCAAAATTGGATGAAAATGTAATCACATGTCAGTTCTAGTATAATATATTTGTCCAATGAATACCCGTTTATCATCTGCATTTCTTTCTGGTGTAGCAATTTTAATGTCCAGTAGTGTTCATTGTTATTTTAATTACTAAATACGAGGGGCGTTCAATAATTAATGCAACACATTTCCGATCGACCAGTTTCGACTGACAAAATTTCTGAATTTGTTGAGGGACATCGTGGTATATTCTCGCTTCAACCCCTACAGTTTCGTCAACTTTTGATACGTGGCGGCGCTATATGTACTCGTATCTTTCGAAACGGCTTCTCTAACGGAGGTCAGTTTTAAGCAGATAGCTGTCATCGTGTTTCTTTTGGCTGAAAACCAGAACATCATAGATATTCATAGGCGCTTACAGAATGCTTACGCAGACCTGGCAGTGAACAAAAGCACGGAGAGTTGTTGGGGGACGCAACTGTCATTGTCACAACAAGGTCGCGCAGACCTTCCCGCGTGCCGGTCGGCCGCACACGGCTGTGACTTCTGCAGTGTTGCAACGTGCGGACTATCTCACTCGAGGTGAGCGATGGATCGCAGTCAGACACCTCGCTACTCAAGTGGACGTCTTTGCTAGTAGTGCTGACATATTGATCCGTCATATTGGGGTACTCAAAGGTGAGCGCCAGCTGGGTTCATTGCCACGTAAAGAAGGACCATCTGCGTGGAATTCTTGTGCGTTGCGAGACTCATAGCGACAAGTTTTTGCCAAACATCATCACAGACGATGAAACATGGATTCATCAGTTCAAACCGGAAACGAAGTGGCAATCGACGGAGCGGCACCACACCACCTCTCCTCCGATCAACCGACTTCCAGCTGTTTGGCCGAATAAAGGATGCACTCCTCGATAAGCAGCACGTGAATGAATGGTAGGTTACTGATGCCGCAAGGCAAACAGAAAAGTACCATGCGGGTTTACAAACTCTCCCAGTAAGGTGACGTAAGGCCGTCGCATTGAACGGAGATTGTGTTGAAAAATAGGATTCTGTAACCAAAAGAGTGCACAAGAACATGGAATATTAGACTCCTGAATAGGATCAACCTGTTTTCAGGAAAAATACACTCCTGGAAATTGAAATAAGAACACCGTGAATTCATTGTCCCAGGAAGGGGAAACTCTATTGACACATTCCTGGGGTCAGATACATCACATGATCACACTGACAGAACCACAGGCACATAGACACAGGCAACAGAGCATGCACAATGTCGGCACTAGTACAGTGTATATCCACCTTTCGCAGCAATGCAGGCTGCTATTCTCCCATGGAGACGATCGTAGAGATGCTGGATGTAGTCCTGTGGAACGGCTTGCCATGCCATTTCCACCTGGCGCCTCAGTTGGACCAGCGTTCGTGCTGGACGTGCAGACCGCGTGAGACGACGCTTCATCCAGTCCCAAACATGCTCAATGGGGGACAGATCCGGAGATCTTGCTGGCCAGGGTAGTTGACTTACACCTTCTAGAGCACGTTGGGTGGCACGGGATACATGCGGACGTGCATTGTCCTGTTGGAACAGCAAGTTCCCTTGCCGGTCTAGGAATGGTAGAACGATGGGTTAGATGACGGTTTGGATGTACCGTGCACTATTCAGTGTTCCCTCGACGATCACCAGTGGTGTACGGCCAGTGTAGGAGATCGCTCCCCACACCATGATGCCGGGTGTTGACCCTGTGTGCCTCGGTCGTATGCAGTCCTGATTGTGGCGCTCACCTGCACGGCGCCAAACGCGCATACGACAATCATTGGCACCAAGGCAGAAGCGACTCTCATCGCTGAAGACGACACGTCTCCATTCGTCCCTCCATTCACGCCTGTCGCGACACCACTGGAGGCGGGCTGCACGATGTTGGGGCGTGAGCGGAAGACGGCCTAACGGTGTGCGGGACCGTAGCCCAGCTTCATGGAGACGGTTGCGAATGGTCCTCGCCGATACCCCAGGAGCAACAGTGTCCCTAATTTGCTGGGAAGTGGCGGTGCGGTCCCCTACGGCACTGCGTTGGATCCTACGGTCTCGGCGTGCATCCGTGTGTCGCTGCGGTCCGGTCCCAGGTCGACGGGCACGTGCACCTTCCGCCGACCACTGGCGACAACATCGATGTACTGTGGAGACCTCACGCCCCACGTGTTGAGCAATTCGGCGGTACGTCCACCCGGCCTCCCGCATGCCCACTATACGCCCTCGCTCAAAGTCCGTCAACTGCACATACGGTTCACGTCCACTCTGTCGCGGCATGCTACCAGTGTTAAAGACTGCGATGGAGATCCGTATGCCACGGCAAACTGGCTTGACACTGACGGCGGCGGTGCACAAATGCTGCGCAGCTAGCGCCATTCGACGGCCAACACCGCGGTTCCTGGTGTATCCGCTGTGCCGTGCGTGTGATCATTGCTTGTACAGCCCTCTCGCAGTGTCTGGAGCAAGTATGGTGGGTCTGACACACCGGTGTCAATGTGTTCTTTTTTCCATTTCCAGGAGTGTATATTACTGATTTAACGCACCTCGTAGATTATCGTAATGAGATTTGGCTGAAAAACACTGAAAAATTAATCAGATTTTACATCCAACTGCCGATCCTAATTTGGAGGAGGTCACGCACGAATTTGCACATCCACTAAAAAATGACATTTTAGCTGATTCATTTACGCTTTTACATGCATCAATTGCATGTTTAATTGCAAACTTTGAAAGGACAAATTAGCATGAAAGCTGACTGGATGACAGCAAGGAATTCTGGAAATCAGAAGCTAGTTAACACAAATGCTTACGTACTCTGATGGACTTGCCACCTGACCAGGAAAAAAATTACAATCAGGTTACTGGCCAGAATGAGATTTTCACTCTGCACCGGAGTGTGCGCTGATATGAAACTTCCTGGCAGATTAAAACTGTGTGCCGGACCGAGACTCGAACTCGGGACCTTGGCCTTTCACGGGTAAGTGCAAGAGCATTTTCCCGCCAAAGGCAAAGGACCCGACTTCGAGTCTCGGTCTGGCACACAGTTTTAATTTGCCAGGAAGTTTCAGGTTACTGACTATCCGTACCTGCTGCCAGCGACAATTAGACGAGATGCGTGAGTCCACAGGCAGAATCAGTACACAACAGAAAACTGAGCAAGAGGAAACGAAAAGGCTAAGCCTCTCCAGTAAGGAAAAATGCGAAAAACGGAAGTAAACACTTCTCGAAAACATGCGGAAACGACTGAAAGAAATAAGATTCCCCTTACTTACACGCCACTGTCTTCAGACCTGCGCTCACAGTTGTAGTACTTAGCACTGATAATGGTGCGTCCACAATTCGATTTTATATTGTGTGATTAATGACACTGTCAGAGTTGTCACAGATTATTACTGTCCTAATCTCTGTATACTGGGTGATTATTATTAACGTTGAAAAACCTCCGAAGTGACGTACATGCCGCTGGGGCAAGTCATTTAATTTAAGTGGGGCCGCAAAAGTCGGAAAACACTCCAAAAGTGGAAGACATACGTTGAATGCGGGACCTCACCAGATGACGTACGTCGCCGCACCTACAACGGTTGGGTCTAACGGTCTGTCGCACCTGAATATCCCAACCCAAGTCAAGTATTCACATTGGCGTTGCTCGGGGCCTGCTAGCGCCACTACGGATCGTGAGACTCAAGGATCAAGTCTTGCGTCTGGCAGGCAGTACTGTTTTCACTGCGTGAGACACTGGTCTGTTTACATTGAGGTACTGATTTATTAATTTTTTTAGCAGTCTCTCGCTCGCTACTGTTATATTTTAAAGTACAACAGAACAGACCTACCGTATTGCGGCACCAGTAAATGAGTATAAGCTTCCGAACTGCATCGTTACCAGTAAATGACGTATGCTTCCTTTGCTAGATAACATCTGTAAACAAGAAAAGAAGGGACAAAAGGAAAGAAACACAAAATAAGAACAGCTTTTGCTTGATTACGGCTGGGCATTAATGTGGAACATCTACATTTACAACACATCACATTTCCAAAAGGTGTTCGAAATTCGCGATCTTTGTTTGAATGCAAGTACTGCATCGCTTAGTCATCGCTTCATGCACACACTCGAAAATACCCTCCGTATTTTGGATATGACGTCACATGTTCAATTTGTCATCCACTTTAGGGATATTTTCGGACATTTGCGGCGCCGTGTGACTCACCTGGCTGGTCTCATCACCACTCTGTCCAAACCGCTAAGGGCAGAAATGTGAAACAGAGAGGAAAAGTTTATCGAAAATAAGTCGCTATTAATGCAGTTTTTAAGGAAAATTGGTATCTGTTTTTCGGTCAGAAATAATGAAATATGTGTTTCAGTATTTAAAAAAATTTAACTCCTATGGATGTGAAAAAATGATGAAAATTTTTTGAAAAAAGAACTCATTATTAAGGAACTAATAACACATTTTTAAAACCACAAGTATCAAAACTGGTATATGGCGTCTCAGTTAGGACTGAAAAGAATACGTGATTCAGCGTTTTCGAAATTTCAACCCCTAAAGGACCAGACTGATTCACTGACTTCATCATCGCCCAGACCAAACTGCTAAGCATAGAAACTGGAAATTTGGAGAGGGTGTAGATCTTTTACTTCAGGCGTCGCTTAGTAAGGGATTGTTCGTAATTCCGCCCCTGAGGGAGTGAAGTAGCTGATGAAAGGTTTTTATGAAAACATGTCACTATTAAGGCAATTTTGAAACAGCAGCTACGAAGATTGGTGTTTGATTTCTCGATCAAAAATAACAAAGTAAGTGCTTTAGTATTTTTGGAAATTCAACCACTGAGGGGTTTTCTGTTTGAAATTAAAAAGTACGTGTTTAACTGTTTTATTTCCATTTTTGTAAATTCTATCCCTTAGGGGCTGAAATAGGGGATGAAAAGTTTTATGAAAATGTTCCATCATACTGAAACGTTATTAAAGATAAATCTGTGAAATTCTGTATTTGAATTCTAAAGAAATATGTGGTAGGGCACGAAAGGTGCTATGGAAATATAGCCATAAGAACTCAAAAGTTAGGGTTAACAAAGACCACCGCTTTCTGTTCAGAAGTTCATTCGGAAAAGACCATGATTCTATGGCCTTAAATATCATGCAAAGTCTGGAAGATGTTGCAATTTGTGTAGAACATATAAACATTGTTAGAGAAAAAAACAATCTATCAGACCATCTGTGGACATAAAGATAGTACCTATCACGTACCTCATTCTTAGACAATGTTCTATGCTGATGAATTTCTCGATTACTGAACGTAAAAATGTGACGAATGTCCGACAAGCCTGGAAGAACTGTTTGAGCTACAACAGCCTGAAGTTAAAATAAAAGAAAAATGAGTATCAGTAATGTGGGCTTCTCAACAGGGTCACCATCATCATAGGGAACCAATCCCCCACCACAATCACCCAGTTTAAGTACCTCGGTTCACTTAAAGTTTCTGCTCGTGAAACATCTTCAGACACTCGAACACGAACTAATGCTGCATTGCTTAAATGGCGTGTGTCAGTGGACTGATATATGACAAGAAGGTACTCAATCATCTCAAGGAGAATGTTTACAGATTTCCCGTCCATCCTGTGGCCCTGTTCGGATGAGGATGGGAAGCAGCAATAACAATATTGTCTACAATACTCTCCATTTATTTGCCACATATAATCTCTGTAAAATATCGAGCCTTCAGTGAAATCCTCCATCGTCTTTGTCAGAAACAAAGGACTGCCGTAGTTGCTGTTGTGGTGACATTTATAACCCACATATGGCTTGTGACTGATAGGCGAACGTCGTTTGTTACGTCATGCTGCCAGAGGTTGCGTTCATGTCTGCTCTGGAAGTGCTGGTACCGCCACAACCCGGATGTTACGGGAAACAATCTACACATTGGCAGAAACGCTCATATGATGTCCATATCAAAATCCCAATAGCTCTCAAAGATCCACTTTGAGGAAAACCTGGCATCTTAAAATTTTCGAGTTTAACCATACTAACTGACCAAGTGTCCAATTGGCTTCACTTTTGCGCCAAACTGTTTGTTTTTCCGTCTATTATAACCAAAAATAAACGGAAAAATATAAACGTTAAAATAACAGGTTTTATCGTGTTAAAATGTTATTTTAGATCGAAGACAAGGAGCCAGAAAGAGTTAATATTCCATATACTTTGGGAGATTTTTTGTTTTGGGCCCTTGTGATTAAAAGCAATAATAAACACACATCTGCCTACAGTAAGTGTTGCAACTTTGAAAACATTATGACTCCCTTGGAGTACCATCAATTCGTGAAAGACGCCTAGTACACTGTATGATGCTCTGAAAAGTTTTGGTCAGGCATGTGGACTGATATGGCCATAGAGCAAGTGCTGTTGCGAAATATGAAGACGGCGGGTAGGTTCACGCGTGATCGCTCATTCACGGATAACGTGTTCGTTCAATGGGCTGGTGCCGAAACATGTTGAGCTGGCTTCTTTTACACAATGCCTACGGCCCTCACAAACTTACAGTGTATGTGACTGCCGGTGTGGGAACCGATGACAGTGTTTCCTGTGACGAGACTCCCTTCCTTCGGCCTCCGTGCAATGACATCGATTGAGGGCGAGTGATTCAACGACGTTCACCTAAAGAGAAAAAATAAACTCACAACTTTTGCTTTGTGTCTAAAACGGCCAAGATGAAAGACACTGTCGTCCATTTAAATCCAGATCATTTCTTTCGCCGACTACTCTGTGTTGTACGCAACACTGATGACGTTGGTCAATACATGAAACACGAACTACCGGCAAGGCCTCCTGCGCTGTTTGACGGGACGTTGATGCCAGAAGCTGCGAAGCCTGCGTTAATCGACCGTTCTTGATGAGACGGCGCAGTCCAAAAATTTTTCTGCGGGCAATACGCGAACAATAGACATACACTACACTTAGATTGCACAGATACAGACATAGATATATACACAGCAATAAGAGACGAAGAACAATGGGCACAATTAAACGCACTGACAAACAGTATTTCAAAAACAACACATGAAGTGTATATGCGGACACGACATCACAGACATGCCTATGTGCAGCGTAACAACAATCTCCAGATGATGGACAGCGATACCCACAGTGACAGCGAAAATAGTGACAATGAGGAGGAACAGGAGGAGGAAGCTGAGATGTGACAGTAAATAAGCAAATTGCTGGCAATCTAGCCAAGAAAACACCAAATGCTGTACATGGATGTGCACCTAATGTAGTTAATACATAGGATTAGTAACAAATAGGATAAGAAACATTATTTCTCAACTAATAACCATTTGTGTGTGTGTGTGTGACTGGCGGTCAACGGCTCGATGAAACCATTCCGAGGTATTCACCGTCAGTCACACTCGGTGATGGTACTAACAAATCTCTCATCTATCCTATCTTCTTTTTATATTCTTCTTAAAAACAACAAAATTTTATTTATATTTCAACCTCAAATTATTGTTATTTTGAATCATTCTTTGTAAATGTTGTAGATAAAACAAAAGGAAAGAAAACTGTAAAAAGATGAAAAACGAAAATTGTAAGATGTACGACCTGTTTTAAACATCAGGAAACAGGTCTATAATTTGGCAACAAGTAAATAAATAAGTCCAAAAATGAATTTGCATCCAACGCAGTGTTTACAATTGATGGCGGATTCCTGCTGCATAGGGTCGTATGGTCGCATGCAGCAAATTACAGCGAACTCTGCCTCCAGTACATCAGTAATCACTTCAGTGCGAACGTCATTATGGTCTTCGACGGCTACAACTCTCCAAATAGTAGGGAGGAAGAACACACCAAAAGAAACACGAGGGAACCATTGGCACAGGCTACAATTGACGATCTGCACCAACAACATCTCTTGGAGCCTTTTCGAGTAGTGTTGAAAACAAAGTGCGCTTCATTGCTCTGTTGTCGAGACTCCTGACACGAGCTGCGGTTGCGGAAAATTCAGCCTCCTGTGGCCGCGGATATTGTGCTGGTGGTGACTGTTATGCATAACGCCAACAACAGAGCAGCATCAGTAAGGATAGGCGAAGATACTGTTAGTCTCATCCTATTGGCCACTGCGTCCAACCTTCGCTTAGTGATTGGAAAAACGGACCCGTTAAAACCAGTACCGGTGTTTGCCTTCTGAATCATCGCCATTTTTTGGAATTTGTGTGGTCTCGGTCGTAAAAGGTGTTTTCAGTTTTTACTAATAACCGACTAAAAAACCGGAAATCGATTTGCCTTGGCAGCAGTGCTAAAATTTTTCATATTCAAATATATCATTTTTAAAAAGGAGTAATTTGCATTGGCTTGAAATATTGCGTTTTTACAGTGAATTTGAAAATTAATCAGTGCTATTTTAATAACAATACCGACAGAAATTTGCACAACACGTGGCCTAAGAATTGGTATTTTATTGCTGACACAGTAATCTAACTGTAGCCGTGTTTCGTTGCTTAAGGTACGTGCGGTGTACAAGATTTGCCCCCACCTGGTCTATAAGGCAGTTTCTCGCTGTCGCCGGCGGACATCTGTTGTATTACAGACTGGCAGTAAACCCAGGCTGAATGATGGACAAACACAGGACTGCTTGTTATCACTAGCCATTTTTAATATTTATACCAGCGATATGCCCAACACCAGCTCAAAAAGATACAATTTTCTGACGATATAGTACTAGCTTATCAAGCAAAAAAGCTGGAAGAGTGTTAAGGGTCTCTGACCACAGATTTACACATCATGGGGGACTATGTCAAGAACTGGAGATTGAACCAAAATCCATCTAAAACGGAGGTAAATGCTTATCATCTTAATAGCTGTGAGGCAAATCACACTTTAAATACGGTCTTCGAAAACGTCCCCCTGGAACATAACAACATAACCCACACCCAAAATATTTGGAGGTCATTTTGAACCAGGTTCTTACCTTTAAGAATCATTCAGAAAATGTAGCAAAAAAAGTGAGCACATGTAGTAATATTGTCAGAAAACTGACTGGGTTAGGATGGGGTGCAAATGCAGATACTCTTCGTTCTGCTACATTGGCATCAGTTTACCCCACAGCAGAATACTGAGCTTCAGTACGGAAAATATTGCACGTATACTCCTAATTGACATCACATAGCATTGAGCAATGAAAATAGTGGAACTACTAAATCTACGCCACTACTCTGGCTGCCAGTATTACGTAGTATTGCACCTCCATCAATAAAACTAGAAGCAGCAGCAATAAGAGAATTCCAAGATTGTTTCACTCACCAGAACTCACTTCTACATAACCAGCTACAGAATACATGTTCCAGCAGATTCAGATCTAGAAATCCACAGTGGCCAACGCAAGATGCGCCTCTTGTATATAATGGTTGTCAAGAACGGAAAGAGGTTCGTCAGAATTTTCTTCTGACTAATTCTCATCTTATAGTTGACGCTAACAACCGTGTCATTGATTTTATCTTCCCGTGAAACTATTATGGATACCCCCGAAGTGATTCCGTACAGAGCATGGGAGACGCGGTGCCTATTTGTCTGGATGGGAAATCAAAGACGCCTGGCGTGTGATTGTGGCGTCCTGTGGAAACTATGCAGCACCTGATAGAAGAGACTATAGCACGAAAACTTTCTGGTAGGCTCAGTGAGCTGCGTTTGGAGACACAAAGAGCTGTACACTGGTTGAGAGACAGACATCCAGTTATAATACTCGTATTTTGTCTGGATGACTTGTTTATACACTCCTGGAAATTGAAATAAGAACACCGTGAATTCATTGTCCCAGGAAGGGGAAACTTTATTGACACATTCCTGGGGTCAGATACATCACATGATCACACTGACAGAACCACAGGCACATAGACACAGGCAACAGAGCATGCACAGTGTCGGCACTAGTACAGTGTATATCCACCTTTCGCAGCAATGCAGGCTGCTATTCTCCCATGGAGACGATCGTAGAGATGCTGGATGCAGTCCTGTGGAACGGCTTGCCATGCCATTTCCACCTGGCGCCTCAGTTGGACCAGCGTTCGTGCTGGACGTGCAGACCGCGTGAGACGACGCTTCATCCAGTCCCAAACATGCTCAATGGGGGACAGATCCGGAGATCTTGCTGGCCAGGGTAGTTGACTTACACCTTCTAGAGTACGTTGGGTGGCACGGGATACATGCGGACGTGCATTGTCCTGTTGGAACAGCAAGTTCCCTTGCCGGTCTAGGAATGGTAGAACGATGGGTTCGATGACGGTTTGGATGTACCGTGCACTATTCAGTGTCCCCTCGACGATCACCAGTGGTGTACGGCCAGTGTAGGAGATCGCTCCCCACACCATGATGCCAGGTGTTGGCCCTGTGTGCCTCGGTCGTATGCAGTCCTGATTGTGGCGCTCACCTGCACGGCGCCAAACACGCATACGACCATCATTGGCACCAAGGCAGAAGCGACTCTCATCGCTGAAGACGACACGTCTCCATTCGTCCCACCATTCACGCCTGTCGCGACACCACTGGAGGCGGGCTGCACGATGTTGGGTCGTGAGCGGAAGACGGCCTAACGGTGTGCGGGACCGTAGCCCAGCTTCATGGAGACGGTTGCGAATGGTCCTCGCCGATACCCCAGGAGCAACAGTGTCCCTAATTTGCTGGGAAGTGGCGGTGCGGTCCCCTACGGCACTGTGTAGGATCCTACGGTCTTGGCGTGCATCCGTGCGTCGCTGCGGTCCGGTCCCAGGTCGACGGGCACGTGCACCTTCCGCCGACCACTGGCGACAACATCGATGTGCTGTGGAGACCTCACGCCCCACGTGTTGAGCAATTCGGCGGTACGTCCACCCGGCCTCCCGCATGCCCACTATACGCCCTCGCTCAAAGTCCGTCAACTGCACATACGGTTCACGTCCACGCTGTCGCGGCATGCTACCAGTGTTAAAGACTGCGATGGAGCTCCGTATGCCACGGCAAACTGGCTGACACTGACGGCGGCGGTGCACAAATGCTGCGCAGCTAGCGCCATTCGACGGCCAACACCGCGGTTCCTGGTGTGTCCGCTGTGCCGTGCGTGTGATCATTGCTTGTACAGCCCTCTCGCAGTGTCCGGAGCAAGTATGGTGGGTCTCACACACCGGTGTCAATGTGTTCTTTTTTCCATTTCCAGGAGTGTATTACGTATATTTTTGTGTACATGTAACGTTTTATATATGAAGTCATTAAATAAGACTGTAAAACGACCAAGTAAGCCATACGAACAAATAAATAAGTAACCCTAGTCTGGAAATATTTTTACGACGTGACGTAGTAATGAAGTACATTGCATTATTTGCTTTAAAAGATTTAAGATTTGTCTACCATTTCTATAGAATAATAAAAGAGGAAGAAAATTATGGTAACGTTAATAAATTCATTCGGAGTTTACAGTAAAAGTAGAAAGTAGCTGATCTACTGCCTTTGTTTACATAATATGTCTTTATCTGCTTGCACCCCTTGAAAACGGACAAATTAAAAAGAAAAACAGAGAGCCTCAATCTCAATTTTCACTCTTAAGCCGTGACTGTTCGTGATGCCCAAATAGTGGCACGATCCCCTATTACAACATGATCTCTGAGCAGAGTTTGAAAAAATAATCAGTAGTAGAATACTAGTGATTTTTTGAATTATTCATTCACTTACCACTTCTCTAGAACAGCAGAGGACGGTGCACAGATTCAGTTTCCTATTATTTGCCTGTTTAATCTATTATTTTGATTCCATGCATCTCAAAACTAAGAGAATAAAAATTTTTCAGTATTTGTTTGATTTCTACTTTCATGACAGGAAATACACTCCTGGAAATGGAAAAAAGAACACATTGACACCGGTGTGTCAGACCCACCATACCTGCTCCGGACACTGCGAGAGGGCTGTACAAGCAATGATCACATGCACGGCACAGCGGACACACCACGAACCGCGGTGTTGGCCGTCGAATGGCGCTAGCTGCGCAGCATTTGTGCACCGCCGCTGTCAGTGTCAGCCAGATTGCCGTGGCATACGGAGCTCCATCGCAGTCTTTAACACTGGTAGCATGCCGCGACAGCGTGGACGTGAACCGTACGTGCAGTTGACGGACTTTGAGCGAGGCCGTATAGTTGGCATGCGGGATGCCGGGTGGACGTACCGCCGAATTGCTCAACACGTGGGGCGTGAAGTCTCCACAGTACATCGATGTTGTCGCCAGTGGTCGGAGGAAGGTGCACGTGCCCGTCGACCTGGGACCGGACCGCAGCGAAGCACGGATGCACGCCAAGACCGTAGGATCCTACGCAGTGCCGTAGGGGACCGCACCGCCACTTCCCAGCAAATTAGGGACACTGTTGCTCCTGGGGTATCGGCGAGGACCATTCGCAACCGTCTCCATGAAGCTGGGCTACGGTCCCGCACACCGTTAGGCCGTCTTCCGCTTACGCCCCAACATCGTGCAGCCCGCCTCCAGTGGTGTCGTGACAGGCGTGAATGGAGGGACGAATGGAGACGTGTCGTCTTCAGCGATGAGAGTCGCTTCTGCCTTGGTGCCAATGATGGTCGTATGCGTGTTTGGCGCCGTGCAGGTGAGCGCCACAATCAGGACTGCATACGACCGAGGCACACAGGGCCAACACCCGGCATCATGGTGTGGGGAGCGATCTCCTACACTGGCCGTACACCACTGGTGATCGTCGAGGGGACACTGAATAGTGCACGGTACATCCAAACCGTCATCGAACCCATCGTTCTACCATTCCTAGACCGGCAAGGGAACTTGCTGTTCCAACAGGGCAATGCACGTCCGCATGTATCCCGTGCCACCCAACGTGCTCTAGAAGGTGTAAGTCAACTACCCTGGCCAGCAAGATCTCCGGATCTGTCCCCCATTGAGCATGTTTGGGACTGGATGAAGCGTCGTCTCACGCGGTCTGCACGTCCAGCACGAACGCTGGTCCAACTGAGGCGCCAGGTGGAAATGGCATGGCAAGCCGTTCCACAGGACTACATCCAGCATCTCTACGATCGTCTCCATGGGAGAATAGCAGCCTGCATTGCTGCGAAAGGTGGATATACACTGTACTAGTGCCGACATTGTGCATGCTCTGTTGCCTGTGTCTATGTGCCTGTGGTTCTGTCAGTGTGATCATGTGATGTATCTGACCCCAGGAATGTGTCAATAAAGTTTCCCCTTCCTGGGACAATGAATTCACGGTGTTCTTATTTCAATTTCCAGGAGTGTAACTAGAATAAAAAGTGGAAAATCGGTTATTTCAGAAAACGTTTATTTTGAGCGGCTTTAACAGTCAGGTTAAACTGGCATGGCAAAAACCCGATATTACCGAAAACAGGTTGTTTAGCGCCAAACGCCATCTCTGCCCTCGACTTAACCTTCGAGTGCTAACACCCTCTGGATTCAACAGTGAAGAAGACATCACAGCCTTCGGAGATCTTTGTGTCAATCTTCTTTTCTTTTCCACGCAGCAGCTGGATGCGACACAACGTCTGCTCCGTTCAGAAAAGGCAAAAATGGATCGTTCGAGAATATCAAAGGAGGTGCCTATTTAAGGGAAAGAGTTACTATCTTCAACAAAACCGAATGCTACACAGCTGGAAATCGCAGCAGCTCGAGAACACCTTTTAGGTTTGTACGGCAACGATGTTGAAGACAGCCTAAAAGCGCCAGACACCGGCCGTACTGAAGGACTGTTGGAAATCAGTCCATCAAAACAACATTTGATTTGGTCGCATTTCCACCAACATTCGCAACGGCTAGAAGGGATTCGTGCCGTGTTTACAGCTAGCTGAGGAAGACGTTATCTTCGTTAATTTCGTCTAATATAAAAACAAATCCTCGGATCGTTAGCTGATTTGCATCATTACCTTTAGGTTCAAGTATTGATAGCAAATCACCTTCCGGAAAAAGAATGGGGGATGGGGCGAGCATGCCGGTGCGCTTAAACCAATTCCGACCGAAGACGAACCAGCATCGGAGCATGTACCTCGTCTGCAGCTGTGAACCTGGTTGCGAAAACAACTGTGTATGCAGGACAAGCGGTTTAAATTGTACCAGTATGTGCTGCTACAGCACTGACCATGGGTGCACAAATCGGTTGGACTGCGCAGACTAACATCGAAGACGACGTCGAAACTTTGACTGGCTTGTTTACATAAAAACGGTAAACGGCCACAAAATATAAACAGTCGTGTCCATAGTCTTTTCATTTTTCTAAGAGCAATTGCAATATTACTTTTTTTGAGATAACGTCTACCTACCATTAAGTTTTCTCCAGTGACTGAGCATCGCTTCAATGATCCAGTCGAACTTTCAAAAACTCTGCCCACTTTCATAAAAAAATGTTATTGTTTCCGTTTCTGTCGTCTAGCGTTAATTATTTAAATTACATCTTCTTTTTATTCTACAAGACAACATTACTCGTAACTGAAAAAAACATCAATGACATACATTGAAGACCCAAACTAACTTGTGTACCTGCCTAATATCGTGTAGGGCAACCGCGAGCACACAGACATTCCGCATCACGACGTGGCTTGGACTCGACTAAGTGCTGGAGGAAACTGACACCATGAATCCATCAGGGCTGTCCATAAATCCAAAAGAGTACGAGGGGATGGAGATCTCTTCTGAACAGCACGTAGCAAGGCATCCATGATATGCTCAATAATGTTCACGTCTGGAGAGTTTGGTAGCCAGCGGAAGTGTTTAAACAAAGAAGTGTGTTCCTGGAGCCACTGTGTAGCAATTCAGGACGTGTGGTGTGTCGCGTTGCCCTGCTGGAATTGCCCAAGTCAGTCAGAATGAACAATGGACATGAGTGGATGCAGGTGATCAGACAGAATGCTTACGTACGTGTCACCAGTCATAGTCAAATCTAAACGTATCAGGGATCCCGTATCACTCCAACTGCACACGCCCCACACCGTGACAGAGCTTCCACTAGCTTGAACATTCCCCTGCTGACATGCAAGGCCCGTTGATTCTTGGGGTTGTCTCCATACCCGTACACGTCCATCCGCTCGGTAAAATTTGAAACGAGACTCGTCCAACCAGGCAATATGGTTTCAGTTATCAACAGTTCTACGTCGGCTTTGACGGCGCATAGGCGAGGCGGAAAACTTGGTGTAGTGCAGTCAGCTAGGGAACATCATTGGGCCTTAGGCTCCGAAAGCCCATATCGATGAGGTTTCACCGTATAGTTCGCACTCTGACATTTGCTGACGACCCGGCATTGAGATCTGCCTCAATTTGGAGAAAGGTTGCACTTCTGTCACATTGAACGATTCTCTTCAGTCGTCGTTTGTCCCGTTCTTGTAGGATCTTTTTCCGGCCGCATCGATGGCGGAGATTTGATGTTTTATCGGATTCCTGATATTCACGGTACACTCGTGAAATGGTCGTACGGGAAAGTCATTTGTACACTACCTCGGAGGGG